>NC_133652.1:268704138-269016638 GCF_009905375.1 Apium graveolens | reverse complement strand
AATATATTCAACTATTGTATGCTTGTGTGAATGAGAATTTCTGCGTCTTAAATTTTCGTTATGTGGTATATGATTTTTCAAATCAAAAATTTATTTATTTCTTTCATTTTTGATTTATAGGGAATATTTAAAACCTTGAATAAATTTCTTTCTAAAAGATATTTTGTTCACAAATTTCAAAAGTAGTTTTATAAAATTTCTAAAAATCCAAGTTATTATATGGTATAAATTTTATAATTTTTGAACTTCTATTTTATTTTATAAAAATAAATCTTTATAAATGTTAGTTGTCATAATTAGAAAATTACATAGTTGTCCTTGCATGCAAATCCTTTATATTCAATCCAAAAGGGCTAAAGAGACAATTATCACCCCACTAACTCTTATTTTTCTAGCCAAATTCCTTCTTTACCCTTGAATGCAAAATGATCCAAGTATAAGTGGAGGGATAGTATTGTCAATTCCTATTTCCACTCAAATTTGTCAAAACAAAAACCATAAAACAAGTAAAAGACATGATCATTTCACACTCCACTCACCACCACACTCTTTCTTCTCTCCCTCCTCTCCCTCACTCTCGGCTTCTACCCCCCTCACTCTCGGGTTTTGCCGAGATCAACCCCCTCCCCATTTTCTTCATTCCTCAACCAAGCTTCCACCTTCTACTCAAGTAAATGTTACTTCCCATACCATGATCATATATATTCCAAATAATTTTGAGTAAAAAGTTTAAGTTTTAAAGTTGCATGTTAAGGTTTTAGTTGAAACTCAAAGTACAACCTTGATTCTTGTGGATTTAAGGTTATTTTTGAGAGGACTACAAGGAATTGTGAAGTGCCAAGTCTTGAGAAGGAAACTCTTGATGTTAAATGGCCATTTCCTTCCATTTCATTCGGCCATGACCTTAAGGGAGCCGAATGAATAGTCCTTGAGATCATTCTTGTTACTTTGTTCAATTTTAGTATGTTTATGTGATAATGGCTTGAATTTTGTAGTGAAAATTTGATGAAACTCCTTGCATGCTAAGTGATCATCTAGGTATAGCTTATGCTAGGCTTGCATGTCAATTTTATGGTAGAATATATTTAGAAAATATGTTGTTTTGGTATGCAAAACTCGAAGTTATGCATGCATGTGGATTTCTCTTGAAATGTTGGAAGATTTTGATCATTAGGAAGGATTTTATTAGTAAGCTTTAATTTCAGTAGGAATAATGTGTTAATATTGATTAATGCTCCTTGATGCATGGTAATAATTCGTGTTTATCTTTTATAAAAATGCATATCTTGTTGTTTCAAAAACTTGATGATTTGTGGATTGTGAAATATGGTTTCTTTTATTTTGCCATGATTGCACCTTAGGTAAGGATGATCTCCACCAAGATTATTTTGAGTATAAGGGAGTTAGTTCAGTAGATCACCATGTTTAAGTCTTGGTTTGGGTATTGGGTTGTTGGTAGTTGAGTTTGTCAAGTCAAAACCTTGGAGAAAGGAGAGTCATAGTTTCTGCAGAAAATCAGTTTAGTAACCTGAGGTTTAGAGTGAGTTTTGACCATGTCATTGATGTGCACTTTGAGGCCCAAGCCACCAGAAGTTAGTATTGGGAGTATATAAAAGGTTTTAGGTGTTGGTTGGAGGTTTGCGTGTCATTTGGTTAGGTGCACAAGTAGAATAACGAAATATGTCCAGCAGGGGACAGTTTTGTTGCAACTTAGAAATAGAGAGATTTGACCATGTCATGGGTAGGCCCTCATTAGGCCCTGTTGGGCCTTAGTTAGAGGGAGTGTCAGAGAAGTTTTTCCAATCATAGTTCATAGGATATGAGTTAGAACCATGTGTCACAAGTTAATTCAAGTCAGGGTGTTTTCTGCCCAGAAAAACAGGGGAACCATGGACTTTAAGCTTAGGCCCAAGCAGGCCCAAGCCAGGCCCTTGAGCCACATCAAGTTTGGGAGATGCCCTTAGGTGAGGAGAGTCTTGTGTAAAAGTTTTGAAGGAAAACTTGTAGTTTAAGAGTGTCTAATGCACTCAAGAAATCATAGTTGTCATTCTGAAATTTGCACCAGTGAGCACTTTCACTTAGTACATAGTTTTAGAATACTTAGGAGTGAGATTTAGGTTGACCACCATAGTTGTAAGATAGTATAAGGTCATTAGAGAAAAAGGCACAAGTGAGGGTCAATAGGTCTCAGATAGTTTAGAAAAGGCACATCGAGTTAGTAAACCAAAATTTGAAGACTTTGTCTAGTTTAGCGACCAAGTGACTTAAGTTGGGGGATCGAGATCATCCAAGCCTAGTGTTGTATTATGGTGTATATGGTGTTATTTGGTATTAATATATGATATGTGATTATGTGGCTATGTGTGTGCAATTATAATTAAGTGCATATAGGCCTAAGTGTCATCCGTGTTTAAATTCGGGTTGTAAATAGGTTAAGTTGGTGAGAATATATTATAATGAGGATTATTATTATTTATGTAGGATCTCGAGATGAGGGAAAACTTTCCATAAAGGTCGAGTGAAGCTTCCAGTTGCTCCTACCAGTCAGACCAGACCAGCCTTTCTCAAGGCAAGTGATTCAACTTGTCCTTCATATTCACTGCTAATAGTTCATACATTGATGCAACTATCCTGTGTCATTTGATATATTAAATCAAGTGTATCTCATGTTTATCTCTGAATTATATAAAGATGCCATGAACCCTCGAGTACTTATTGCAAAGTAGTCCTATTATGATAAAGTAATTTGCTGCCATGATAGAATAAAGGGTTGTTATAACACTTGGTTGATTCTCTTGATTAACATGCTAATGATTCCTAAGCATTGATATCTCATCCTGATACTTGAACCCCTATAGAAACTTACCTTGAATCCTGAAGGCCAGATATTTATCAAAGTGATTCTTCATCGATTGATACCCCTCTTTCTTATCCTAAAGCTTGACAATTCTGATATATCCTGAGCTAAAGATCATTTCTTCATACCTTAACACCCTTAGTATTCATGAAGCTTATCTTCTTGATGATCCAACACATGTACCTTAACGAGAAACCATTGCTTTAAGCCCAATTTGGCATTACCCTTCATAATATCCAATAGCTTCACTAAATCCCCTTGTCCAAACTTTGATATATGAAAACCATTCAGTTACCCTAATAGAGTATAGTTTTATGAATCATGGCCCTAAGATTTAGTACCATTTTCCTGTGTTTCGAGTTGATCTATAATCCCTTGATAAAAATGTTTACTGTAAAAAGAGATTTTATTATAATTCGGCATCAGTTTTTGAAATAAATAAAATGTGGGTTTTCAGTCCCAAAGGGGGATAAATGTTTTCTTTGAATAGTGGATCTGGACTGAGACGCGAGTCCTTTCCACACTTATATTAGGCTTAAAAGTTGCCTAGGGATTCCCATTAATATTTTAGAACCCAGCGAGGTTCGGGATTACTTCACGGCTGATCACCGGCTGTAATCCGTAGCGTCATAAAATGATTTTGATTAAAATGTATGATTTTGAAATTGTTTTGATACAAACAGAATGATGCCACCACCCAAAAGTTTTATCTCTCGATATCATTGGTTATGTCCTCTCACTTTCATTCCTTAACATATATCTCGATTTATGTCTTACATCGTATTGTTTAGCACTTGTTGAGCATCTGGCTCACTCCTTGCTTTACCCTGGTATTTCAGCTAGCAGCTATGGTTAGATTCAAGCAGACTGCCCGTAAGACCTGTGATGCTGATGCTTATGTTCGAGCTCAGGTAGAATAAGAGATAGTAGTTTTGTGTGAGGATTCGCTATTTAAAAACAGGTGTAATAGATGGTAGTATTGGGCTGATCCAAACCCTAAACTGTAAGATCTTGGAGTTGGTTATGTTTACTTCTTCTTAAAATGTTGTAACAGTTACATTTATTTTGCTGTTTAATTTGGGGGCGTGACAAATTATACTCACTCAAGAGTATGAGCACTTTGATTCAAAAGGTGATGAGTCATTAATTGACTTATATGACAGGTTTGTCAAACTCTTGAATGATTTGTCATTGGTGGACAAGGAATATGATCTTGAAGATTCAAATATGAAATTCCTTTTAGCTCTTCCTGAAAGTTGGGATTTGAAGTCTACTACTATAAGAGACGACTATGCTCTTGAAGAAAATTCTCTTGATGAAATATATGGTATGCTCAAGACTCATGAACTTGAGATGGA
The DNA here is from genome assembly GCF_009905375.1 of Apium graveolens. NCBI lineage: Eukaryota > Viridiplantae > Streptophyta > Magnoliopsida > Apiales > Apiaceae > Apium > Apium graveolens. Next base: position 269,012,423 of record NC_133652.1, on the reverse strand, counting down.
TCAAAGGAGCAAGAGACATGGGAGAAAGTCAAGGGCAGTTGCTCTTTTTAGGCTGAAGAGCAATCCCCCAAAGTGGTTGTCTCAAAGAAAGGCAAAGGAAAGGCTCTCATCACAAAGTCTGATTCAGAATCATCAAGTTCTGATGATGATGATTCAGAAACTGAAAGTTCACCTAAAGTAGCTGTTGATGAAGAGATGATGAAATTGTGTGCTCTTATGGTGAAGGGTATCACAAAGATTGCCTATAGATAATTCAGAAGGGGAAAGAAATTTTTCAGGAAAGGTGTAAGTTCTGATAAAAAGGGTTTCAGAAAATCTGAAGGCAAAGGAGGAAAGTCTGATTGAGGAGATAACTCAAATGTCAAATGCTACAACTGTGGTGAAAGAGGCCACATATCTCATGACTGCAAGAAAGGAAAAAGTGACAAAGGCAAGGCACTTGTCACAAAGAAGAAAAGCTGGACAGACACTTCAGATTCTGAAGATGAGGAGAACTATACCTTGATGGCAAATGCTGATAGCAGTTCTGATGTTGCTGAGTTAAGGTACCTTAAACAACTTATGCCTTTCATACTGATAATATTATTGAGTTGAGATCATATCTTAAAACCATGTTTATTAGTTACAGAGATCAAACTTTAACATGTGAAAGATTAACTTCTGAAAATCTTGCTTATAAAAAAAGGAATGATTATTTAGAAAAAGAGTTAGTTATGTTCTATCAAACTCAGAAAGAGAGAGATGATGCTTTTTATGTTAGAGATGAATTGCTAAACTTGAATAAATCTCTCAAAACTGAGTTTGAAAAAGAAAAAGAGATTATCAGGACTTGGACTAACTCTGACAGGACAACTCAGAATTTATTAAGTAGTGGAAACTGGAAAGAGGGCTTAGGTTATGTAGATGATAAAAGTGAAAAAGGAACTGAACAAATTGAGCCAATTATTGTTAAACAAACTGTTAAACCAAAGGTAAATCCTGTTAAGTTTGTAGCTAAAACTGTTAAGTCTGATTCTGAAAAGATGAAAGAGTCTGTGACAGAAGTTAAGGAGAAGTCAACTTCTGACAAATTAGAACATGATAAACTAGCTGAAGTCGACATAGGCTTAATGACAAAGAAGCGGCTTAAGCATAAGCTGAAAGAAATAAGGAATGTCAACAAGGTTAAGGCAGCTAGGAAAAATAGGAATGGAAAGGAAGGTGTGAATAAAAGCAATAATTATATGCCTGTTCCTAATGCTCCTAGAAAGAAATGTTATAGCTGTGGAAACTCTAATCATCTTGCTTCTTTTTGCAGGAAGAATAAGAATATAAACTATTTACCTCCTAAGTCAGGAGTTAAGAGTCAGTCTGTTAGATTTAAGCCACAAAATCCTTATTTTCATTGTGGAAGTTTATGGCATTCCATTTATACTTGTAAGGAATATCATAGTTTATACTATGATTATTATCAAATCAAACCTTCTTTGAAAAAAGTTGCTTTAATTCCTTCTAGTGTAAAGTCTGATGCAAAGTCTGATATAAGTTCTGATAAACAGCATGTTAGCATAAACTCTGATATTAAATCCGCTGCAAATGTTAACAAACTTAAAAAGGCCAAAGGATCCAAGCAAGTCTGGGTCCTTAAAACTAACCATTAGTGGTCTTTGTGATTGCAGGGCAACAGGAAAATCATCCTAGTACTGGATAGTGGATGTTCAGGACATATGACTGGAAATAAAGCCCTGCTCTCAGACTTTGTGGAGAAAGCTGTCCCAGGAGTTTCTTATGGAGATGGCAACATGGGAAAAACTCTGGGATATGGCAGTATTAATCTTGGGAATGTCATCATTGAAACAGTAGCTCTTGTCTCAGGACTTAAACACAATCTGTTGAGTGTGAGTCAAATCTGTGACAGAGGTTATCATGTGGATTTCTTTGAAGAACACTGTGAAGTTGTAAGCAATTATATAGGCAAAGTGGTTCTGAAAGGTTACAGGCATGGTAACATTTATGAAGCCAGACTTTCAACAAGTTCGGATGGTTCTGCAATATGTCTGTTGAGTAGAGCATCAATTGAAGAAAGCTAGAATTGGCACAAAAGACTCTCTCATTTGAACTTCAACAACATAAATGAGCTTGTACAGAAAGATCTTGTGAAAGGGTTGCCAAAATCAGTATTTGCTCCTGATGGCCTTTGTGATTTATGTCAAAAGGCAAAACAAAGAAAATCTTTTTTCAAGAGCAAAACTGAGTCATCAATTCTTGAGCCTTATCACCTACTGCATGTTGATCTATTTGGTCCAGTCAATGTCATGTCTATTGCAAAGAAGAAATATGTTATGGTTATAGTGGATGAGTTCACAAGGTACACTTGGGTGTACTACTTGCACAAGAAGAATAAAACTGCATCTACTCTAACTGATCATGTCAGACAGCTGGATAAGTTGGTCAAAGATTCTGTTAAAATTATAAGAAGTTATAATGACACTGAGTTTAAGAATTCAATCATGGAAGAGTTCTGCAAAGAGCATGAAATCAAACAGGAATTTTCTGCACCTGGAACTCCACTAGAAAAATGGAGTTATAGAAAGAAAGAACAGAACTCTCATTGAAGCTGCACGAACTATGCTTGATGAAGCAAAGTTGCAAACCTACTTTTGGGTTGAAGCTGTGCAGACTGCTTCTTTTACACAGAATGCAACACTCATAAACAAGCAAGGAAAAACACCATATGAGATGGTGAAGAAAAAGAAGCCAAATCTAAAATATTTTCATGTATTTGGTTGCAAGTGTTTTGTTCTTAAGACTCATCCTGAGCAGCAGTCAAAATTTGATCTAAAAGCTGATGAAGGAATTTTTGTTGGATATCCACTTTTCACAAAAGCCTTCAGAGTCTACAACTTAAGAACAAGGGTTGTCATGGAATCTACCAATGTATCTTTTGATGATAAGAAGATTACTGGACTTGAAGATTTCAATGATCACGATCAGTTGAGATTTGAAAATGAAGACTTAAATTCTGATTCTGGAAATTCTGATGACTTATACTCTGATCCTGTAAGTACTGATGTCATTGAATCTGTGGTAACAACTCCAAAGGAAAATGCACATGTCCAGGGGGAGCAAGCTAAAGATCCTACCACATCTCAAGACTCTAAAGAAGCATCAGAACCTGTCACTAGCTCTTCAAGTTCTGACTCATCTAGTTCTGATGAGCCAAATTTTGATAATTCTGGAAGCTTTGATACTTCAAATCCTGATGGATCCAAGTCAAATTCTGAAGTCTCAGAGAGCATAACTACAGGGGGGGCATCGGAAAATGCTAATGGAGACAGCATGGATCATGGGGGAGGATCCAGTTCTAGAAGTCAACTTCAATCTGCAAGGAAGTGGACCAAATCTCATACACCTGACTTAATTATTGGAGATCCTGAAGCAGGTTTCAGAACTAGAACTGCAACATCAAATGAATGTCTCTATCATTCTTTTCTATCTCAGACTGAACCAAAAAAGTGGAAGAAGCTCTTCAAGATGCTGATTGGGTGCAAGCAATGCAGGAAGAGTTAAATGAGTTTGAAAGAAATAAAGTCTGGACCCTTGTGCCAAGACCAAAGAACAGATCAGTTGTTGGCACAAAATGGGTGTTCAGAAACAAAACTGACAGTGATGGCATAATTACAAGGAATAAAGCAAGGCTGGTTGCTAAAGGCTACTCTCAACAGGAGGGTACTGATTATGATGAAATATTTACACCAGTTGCTAGATAAGAAGCCATAAGGATCTTTTTGGCTTATGTTTCTCACAAAAAGTTTATAGTCTTTCAAATGGATGTGAAAAGTGCTTTTCTTAATGGAGAATTGGAAGAAGAGGTCTATGTTGAACAACCTCCAGGCTTTGTAGATTCAAAATTTCCAAATCATGTCTACAGGCTTGACAAAGCACTATTTGGCCTTAAGCAAGCTCCTAGAGCATGGTATGAGAATTTAGCTCAATTCCTTCTGGAAAGTGGATTTCACAGAGGTACAATTGATAAAATACTGGTCTACCTTAACCATGGAAAGGACTTACTTTTGGTACAAATATATGTTGATGATATCATATTTGGTTCTACAAATGCCAAACTCTGTGAGAGGTTTGCAAAGCTAATGCAGTCAAGATATCAAATGAGTATGATGGGAGAACTCGGCTATTTTCTGGGACTTCAAGTCAAGCAAAATGAAGAAGGTACTTTTATCTGTCCATCCAAGTACACCAGAAATTTACTAAAGAAGTTTGGAATTCAAGATAGTTCAACAACATCCACTCCCATGGCCACTGCAACCAAGTTAGATAAAGATACTGGTTCATCAGTAGATATTACTAACTACAGAGGTATGATTGGCTCTTTACTCTATTTAACTGCAAGTAGACCTGATATCATGTATGCTACCTGTGGCGCCCTCCAAACCCGGGTCAGAAGTTTGGGGTCCACACACACACCTTAATTATAACCTGCTTATAACAATAATAAAGATAATAATAATATATGCAGTGACCCTACTTACCAACCACCACAGACCGCAACAGGTTAAAGTATGCACACAAGCCAAACACACTAATATATTACAAACCGTTCAAATCCCAACTTTTTCAAACTCAAACTAAGTATTAAACATTATTACAAACTTTTACAAACTTAAATTATCCCAAAAGAAGCCTACTAGCTCAGCTTTCTCAACCTGAACCCCTAGCTCTCGCGCTGGACTGGGGATCCTCGCTGTAATAACCCCAAAATTTTGAACTTTTTGTAACCCTTATGAATAGTGTTTTAGCTGAATGAGAAAACTTTTCATGCCACACTATGTAGGGGTTCTGTTATGGATATTCTGAGATTTTAGTAGTACTCTATATGGTATATAAGTGTATGTAAAGATCGTCAGAATCCAATTCCGAACACTTTGGTTTTTCCCGGAAATCCACTAGATACGGAAAGAATTGAGTATAAGGTAACAAGATAAGAAGGATTTAAATTAAAGGATTATAAGAAAGGATCATAAAAGAAATATAATATATTGAGAAAGGTTAAGGAAACCTAAGTAATAAGATCCCGGGTATGATCCCTCAAACGATAAACGAAAACGAAAGTTAAGCGAACCGTATAACAGATCAGCGGTCATTAGGCAAACAATTAGGAAGTTAATCAAAGGGATAAGAGAGGATGGTGTCATCCAACCAATAGAAAGAGGACAAAGGAGGGGTGATGACATCACAAAGTGATGCAAGCATGACATAAGAGGGAAGGAAATGTGGTGGAATATAACCACACAAAATCAAGGGTAAATGGGTAATTGACCTAAAATAAAACAAAACTAATTTAACCAACCAAGCAAATATTCATTTTTCATCAAAACAAGAACACAAGGCATTTTATTTTCTTCATGCTCTCAGCTTTTTACTATTTCAAAGAGAAAGAAATTTCAAAACTCAAGATCAAGACTTCCTAAATTGGTAAGATAATTCCCTAGTATTCCTTATGCATAGTTATGGCTATATTATGAGTTTAAGCCTTCAATTCTTTCTCAATCTTCTTCAAGAAATCAATGAAGAAGACAATGAATAGTGATTTCAAGGTTTTTAACTTAAATTTTCTTGATTTTCCTTTAAGATCCAAGCATTCCTAAGACTCCTCAAGGCTTCTTAAGGCCTCCTAGCTACTCCCACCACTTCAAGGAAGGTATATCATCTCCAAACCCTAGCTTTAATTTGTATATTAGGTTGATTATGGTTGTGAGGGTAAAGAGTAGCTTGAAACTTGTTTGTTTAAGAGTTTGGGTTGGAATGGTGGTGATTGATTTGTTGAAATCTTATGATTTGGTTAAAGAATGTAGTATAGTTTAAATTCAAGTTTTTGGATTAAGTAGATTGATTATAATGAGTTGATTTGGGGCTGTTGTAATGTAGTTTAGATGGAGGTTTGATTGGGTTGTGAATTGGGGTTGAATTGTGATGGTTTTGGAATGGTTTAAATTTGGGAAATCGCGTAAACATAGCCGTCGTAATGTCCGATTTACTTTAGACTGCTTTTGTTCATAACATTAGGACCCGAGAACCCCCTGCTAGATGTTAACCATTGCCATTTTTAGATAGCTCATGTTACGAGCTTCGTTTTGATATGTAGTTCGTTTGATTCCGATATACGGCTTAGGAGAAACGACCGTTTTAAGTAACGGCGTTTCGCGAACGAAACTTTTCCCCTCGCCTTACTTTGAAACATAGGTTAAAGACCAAAAAGGGTTAATTAATGTATGAAACAATTATGGTAAGAGTGTTAGGCAGTTGGTAAGACACTCGCGAAGGAATCGCCTTAAAACTCGTAATGGTTAAATTATTAAAAATGGTGGAGCCGAGGGTACTCGAGTGACTTAAGAGAATCAGTAAGCGCAAAACAAGCGTTAGAGTCTAAGTTAGTTAAAGTATAGATTTACAATTGACTTTGGTTTAATTCCAACTTACTTGTTGTTTATAGGTTACCAGACTCGTCCCGAGCCTTTTATCACCCCCAGTCGCTCAGGCAAGTTTTCTACCCGTTATACTGTTGTTGTGATGTATACACTTGTATATGCATTATCTTGTAATAGATGCATGATGGTTATATTAGCAAATTCTTGCGATATATTGTAGCATGTGATATGGTACATATGCATTCCTGTTTCGTATTCTTTCCATATATATCTGTTGGTTCAGTTGATAATACCTATGCTAGAGAATAGCGGTAATTTGCATATACCCTTAGTATAGGGACCCAAAAGTGAAAACATTTTCTAAAACCGGGAGTCGAGGATCCCGAGTAGATTTTATATATATATATATTTTTTATATATATATGGTTATAGTTTTCAAAGCTATTAATCGAATAAGGTTTATTCGATAACTTTATTTTATTAATGAATATTATCTTGAATATTCATTCGAGGACTTATGACTCCTTTATATTATTTATTGAATATTACTTGGATATTCATTTGAGGATGTATGACTCCTTTATTTTATTTAATGAATATTATTTATAATATTCATTCGAGGTATTATGACTCCGCTTATTATTTATTAATATTCTTTATTTATTAAAGAATAATGTTCGATAATCAAACTTACTTTTGATATTCAAATAAAGATATTACTTTCGTATAAGTATATCTTTGATTATTTACTATTCATTTCAAGTATAAGTTTTACAACTTCTACTTCAATTATTTTTATAAAAATTATTCTTTATGGGAATATTATTTAAATAATAATATTCAGATATTTCTTTATATTGAGACTGATTTACCTTATTAAATCAGCATTATTCCAAACACTCTTTAAAGTGTTTTCAAGTCTTTAAAATGATTTTCAAAAGTTCGAGCGGATCCCAAAACTCATTTTTATATTTAAGATCTTCCTTTTAAAAAGGGGATTTAAATACTCGCTCAAAACCGGAGGGATCCGGCTCTGTGGTGTATTTTATATTCACAACAAGGTTGTTGTCTTGATAAAAGAGTTTTTGATTACTTACCCAACACTCGGGAAGTAAAATTCTTGGAACAAGTTAATCCATTAACTGGCATCGCCTGGGAAATATCGGTGAGTTTTCCTTTCCAACTAGATACGACTTCTTGGTGGAGCCGTATCAACAAGTTTCTACTTGGGGAAAGTGGGGACGAGCTTTACGTTTCAGAGTCATGGATTTCATCTGAACTAGGAGTGGCGTAAGTGGTCGAGTAGCGCCGGCCCAGCCTTATTATATTGGCCCAAATGGCCTGGAAGTTCCGCTAAGGCGGTCCATTCCTTAGGAGTTCAGTGTTCGGTTGACAAGTAAATCCGACAGGTTCTCCTCTACATGTAGAAAATGGTGGGGTTGTACTACTACGACTGATCATCGTAAGTGGTCTTCCTGGCGCGGCAAACTCCCGTAATGAGTTCATCATCCAATTGGATATTTCTGCAACACTACCCAGAGCACTTCGATAGAAAGGCTACGGTTGGGCGATTGTTGAGTGTTGGCAGGGTCAAGTTTTCAAAATGATGTTTGCATCAAATGAAGTATCTCATAACTTCATTTTATTTTGATGATATTTTAAAGATTTAATCTATTCAAATCTGGTCTTGTAGTCTCATCTATGTGATGAACTTTTGAAACTAATTATAACTTGAACGGTGGTAGTTCAAGTAGTATTTGGAAAAGATATAAGTATATTGGAGTATCTTGTAACTTCATCTTTTAAACTTATATCTAGTAATTGATTATCTTATGCATGACAAAGATTTTCAGAAAAACGTTGAGACAAGGTTAGATATATGAGATCACCTTGCAACGATATTTTTATACAGTTATACACTGGAACTCTGTGTGTATTATGCATGGAAGAGGACTTCTAATATTTTGAAAAGTATATATGTATATATATATACTGAATATTTTGCGACTTCATCGCATTAAGATATCAACTTGGTTCATTTCTTTTGACCAAGACTTTCATGAGTACTATGAGAAGGCTCATATATTGTTAATCATTATACATATTATTTTGGTGGGCTTGCTGCTCACCCTTGCTTTCTTCTTTCATCACACAACATCAGATAGATAAGATGAACAGGACCAAGCTCCCAATTCGCAAGCGGATAGGAAACGTTCCGCAACTTTCTGGAAGCGTTGAGGCCGCTGTAGCTGAGGTAGAAATTACCAATAGGCTAAGTTTTCAACTAATGATGTACCAGACTTATGTATATTATGAGTTGTAATAATGGCAGAGAAATGTAAATTTATACAGAAACCTGTTTAAGGTGTATTGGCATGTAATTGTGGAATAAAACGACTTGTGATTATTTTTGGATGATCATCTCTGAGACTATAACTTGTGGTGTGTGTGTTTATTGTGGGGTCACAGTACAGAGTAGTTGATTAATTATTAAGATTGGGTGTTATTAAGGGAAATGGAACTCGTGACAACCCGGATCCCCGACCCCGGATTTGGGGGTGTTACAGAAGTGGTATCAGAGCTAAGCGTTATAAACCTCAGAGATGATGTGACGTTAAGATAATAAGTTCACTAAGATAATAAGAACTCTTGCCAAGTTCATAGTCGGGCTACCTAACGTAGTACTGACAGTTAAAACCCTTATGGGAACCCTTATAAATATCGTGATAGAAGCGTAGTTCGTTATCGTATATGGTGGCGGGACTCTGAACCCTGAGGTTGAGGAGCAACAATGCGATGATGTTTTATTACTTATTGGAGATCAGATTATGGATCCGATAGAGCGTCCTAACGTGGGATCGGATGATGTTCATATTGAGGATGTAGCGGTTGAGGATGTTGTCCTAGAAGGGATAGTTGCTGAGGAGGATCCCATGAAGGATCCTGACAAGAATGAATAAAGGACCACTGATGAATTGATAACCATGGTTAGAGTGACTACCAGAGGTAGGATTGGTCGGTCACTACCGGAGGTTCGTTCAAATTTGTAAAGATAGTAGCCCCTTTAACGCGGCTTACTCGTAAAACTGAGAAGTTTGAATGGACAGAGAAATGCGAGAACAGCTTTCAAGAATTGAGCCAAAGGTTGGTGACGGCCCCTATGCTGGCGTTGCCGGATGGAAAATGAGATTTTGTGATTTGTAAGTGACGCTTCGCATAAGGAATTAGGGTGCTTCTTATACAGCACAGCAAGATAATCGCATCCGCGTCAAGACAATTAAGGGAATATAAAATTCGATACCCCCACCCAGGAGCTTGGGCTCGTGGCAATAGTTTTACCCTAAAGATTGGAGGCACTACTTGTATGGAGAGAAGTGCGGGATTTACACAAACCATAGGAGCTCTAGTACATTTTTACGTAGAAAGAGCTCAACATACGCCAGAGGAGGCGGTTAGAGCTAATCAAGAATTATGATTGGGAGATTCTTTATCATTCGGGGAAAGCCAATGTGGTGGCTGATGCCCTTAGTAAAAAGGAGAGACTCAAGATGATAATGTCTTTGGGAGAGTTTATAAGAGATTTTGGAAATAGAAGTGAAGGTAATCGGAGCCGGTACCGAAAAGCTGTTTGAGATTGCAATACGGCCCGAATTATTGGAAAAGAACATATTGTGCCAGAAAAAAAAAGTGATGAATGAAGGCAGAGAGCCAACAATTAGATAAAAGATTAATACCGAGAAAGATGATAAAGGAATAATGAGGTATTCCTACAGAATTTGGGTTCCAAATGTTCAAGAGCTTAAAGATGAGATCTTAGATGAAAGCTAGTTTGAGGAATAAGATTTAGAGCAAAACCCTGAACGTGATAGTCAGGGAGGTCGCCATCAAGATAGAAGGAACCCATAACATAATGAAGTGAAAAATGAGGATTAAAAACATGTAGGATAACCCTGATTGTGGGAGAAGGATGAAACATTTCATACTAAGGAAACAGAAAGTCGAGTAAGGAAAGGAGACCCGAGACGGTACTCCTATACGGCAATTCATGGACCTGTCTAAAAAGAACTTAGACTATTATCCCCAACCACCACCTTGAGGAAGCAATGCGGTAGGAAATTCTTTCATGACCTTTAAGTCGCTAAGCTCTCAGAGTTCCAAGGAACAGGTTGACCCAGTCGAGGCAAGAGCCTGGCTAAAGGAAATAGAGGAATCATTTGAGATTCTAAATGATTGAAGAACCACAAAAGACTATTTTTGTCACTTACCCTCCTAAGAGAGAGACCACCCGCTGGTGAAAGGCCAAGGAAGGCACGGAGCAAGAGATTATAATAAACTGATTAAAGTTCAGCCAATTGTTTTCGGGAAAGTAATTCCCAAGGTTATGGAGAGAGTGTAAAAGCTTTAGAGCCAGAACAAAGGCGGCCGAGTATGATGAAATATGAAGCTAAGTAGTAAAAGTTGTCAAGATTCTTTCTAAGGACACGAATCCAGAATGACGGGATGTTTGAAATCAATGCTTATGTTGTGTTAGTTCATGAAATAATGATAAGAGAAAGAAAAAAAAAGAAACTGAAGTGGAAAGGAATATAAAGGCAATAGAGTTTGAGGAATGATAAAGGAATTGGGTATGAGGAAACCCTAAAGACTCGTAGCAATAGAAATATAAAAGTATGTAATCGTCAGGATGAGGGTGATTCACCATGAGTTAAAATTGATGGTTGAAGGCATAAGAGATACATATATTTTATCCCCTGTAAGTTGGGAGGATTCGAGGAAACCTTGAGATAGTTCGAAGGATAAATAATGAGACGCGGATAGACTGAGGAGACAAGAAAGTAAGAAATTAGGAAAATTGGATGAAGAAGGACCTTCAAGAATGTGAAGTGTAAGACCGGTGGCATGATACCCAGAAAGGGAGACGCCAGGTATGAAAGATATTCTAACATTGAGGTGACTGTTGAGATAAACAACAAAAGTAAATAAGGAATTATTAAGAAGAGGTTCACGTTGAACACGACCAATATCTTCCAGAACATCCTTGTTATCATTACCAAATTAGGCAAGAAAAGCGGATAACCATTGTTATCTTTTGGAGGCCATATTGATTGACCTCATTTTGAATACAGATGTTATTGTGAAATTAGGCATATACTATCGAGGTGGGAATGATTGAATAAGACACCCTTATCAGGGATATATGACTTGATTTATCCATGGAAGGATGCATGTACCTTTTTAAAGGTGGAATTAAGGATAGAACATCGGTAACTTAAAACGAATCCTAGGGGAATGCATAAAGGTTGGCATTTCACCCTTAATAGGGATAGTATGAGTTTTGACAGTATGAATTGGAAAGGATTAAGGTAATAACAACCTTTAAGAATCAGTGGAGAAGTTTTTTTCAGAAGTATATAGACAATGATTCTGGTATAAATAAATGGTATTTTGATATGCCCTGTATCTAGGGAATACAGGAGGAACGATTCAAGGATAACCTTAGAGGTTTTACAAGGAGAAAGGTAATATTCAAAATTCTCAAGAATAAAAATGTTGATAAAGGGAATATGACGTAATTATAATAATGCCAAGTGGGGCACGTGTTAAACCACGAGAAAGTATGGATCGAACTAGTAAAGGTCGAAATTAGTCAGGGCAATTAGGACCTAAGATAAAAGATGTTCTAAGTACGATCGAGAGTCAGTTGCGACAGTGATTAACCTCTAAAGACTGAGGCAATAACTTATGGAAAAATGGTGATTTTTTTTTACTCACCAGATTTTAAGGAAAACATCTTCACATAAGCAGTGATTGAAATGAGGTAGAAAATTTATTTGGAGGTGGTTAAAATGACATTGACTGTAAGAAAATTTTACTATCAGGAAAGGCCAAAGAGGTGGCCGACACTTTAAAGGTAAGAGGATAATTATAGGCGCTTGTGCCAAGGGAATACGGTGATGATGGTTAAAGCTATGCAGATTGTATTATGGTTTGGAAGATTGACATTCCTTCTGATGACTGTGCAATACCCAACCGTAATAGTAGTTGGTAAAGGTTTAATTCGTGTAATCACCATGAGCAGGCTATCTATCTCAGAAGATACTATCTTGAGATAAGCCAGGACCATGTTTCAAAAAGGATTAGACGAACCTTTGAGTAAGTCTTCTATTTAAGGCATATGATTAAGAATGGTATTAACCTGCTATCGTTGCTTGGATTGAAACTCTTCTGCAATTTTATCTGCTTCATGTCATGTATGTATGTCAGGATCAGGAGTGTTCTTCATGAATCAGGAATGGTGATTATGTTACCTCCTTAGAAGGATTTGATACGACATGTATGGACTCCGTATGATTAGATATTAAGATTTCATGGAAAGCGAATGATGACAGTAGGTCAGTGGTGGACCATAGTAATGCAGCAATGATTCTACGAGTAATGAGTCGATTACAACCATGAGAGTTGTATTGGAATGAATGTTGAGATTGAGTACCACTAAACGGGTCGTGGTAGTGTATAAGTTATCATTGATAGACTATTTAAGTAGAGTATCTACCTATTGAATATTTATTCTTTCTTATCAATAGAGAGTCGTATTATTATACAAGGAAGGTTGCGGTGCAAGCATAGAATTCAAGTAACGGTGATGTCTAGAATGAGATCCCAGGTTCGATTTTCGATATCGAAGGAGTTTCAAAGGTGATTGTGTATAAACTCAAGGAAGAGCATGGGTCCATAGAATGATGGACGGAATAGCAAAAATATTTAGGCATGTGAAATACGATGCTATAATACTTGATGTTGATATAAATATATATATGTTTTGTTCTCCTATGACAAACCTCTATAGTTCAGAGGTAGATTCCGAGCCAGATATTTTATGGCAATAAAAATTTTTTTTTTACGAATATACAATTCTCTTCAGTTCGTTCTTTTCTCTTCTTTTCATTTCATGTAAGCTGAGAAGAACAACCCTTCCAGAAGGGGAGGTATTGCCGAATGACTATCTATCTGTGTGATAGAAGCCTAGTAGGATACCATCTATTGTTTAATTGCTTGTCAAGTACTAAAGGCTGGCCACCTTCTGTACTAACTATGTGATATAACAAGTGTTCATGATCATAGTGATCTCTCAACAAAATCCTTTACTTCTATATGATTGATCAAACTTTGAGAAATAGAAACAGCTGAAAAAAGAGTAATAAAGTTATGGTAGTATTCGGAATGGAAACACATTCGTGATACTAAGGTTGACGTGGTTATTAAAAGGTTATAGAACGCTAACGAGCAAAAGTATAACTAGTATAATATTAGGAATGGAAGGTTGTAGCGATTACGAACTGGAAAAAAATGGGTATTGAGAAGCAAAAGCTCTAATGCTAAATGCTATAATGAGAGTCTGTGCAATAGACTTGAAATAATTTGGAATGATCAGTTATCACGGATTGAGTTTTCTTACGACGATAGATCATATGTCAGTATTGAGATATCGCCTTATGGGATCCTTGAGGGAAGATAATGTCGATCTCCCTTATGTTAGGATGAAGTTGTAGAGCGCAAAATGCTCGGACCAGCAGTGGTCCAAAGGACCAAGGATATGATAGATCTAATCAGAGAACGGCTGGTAGTAGCCCAAGATGGACATGATACATATGTTGATTTGACACGAAAGGACAAGGAATAGGAAGTAGGGGACCTAGTGTTGTTATAGGTATTCCCTCGGAAAGGATTGATGAGATTCGGAAAGAAAGGAAAGCTAAGTCCACAATGTGTCGGACCCTTGGATATACTAAAACATATTGGGAGGATAGCATACGAGCTAGCCCTACCCCCGAACCTGTAGCAAGTTCATAACGTGTTTCACGTATCAATGATTAAGAAAGTGTAATTCGGATGCCAGATAAATAGGGGCATATGAGTGCATAGACATGCAACCCGAGGTAACCTATATGGAGCAACCAGGAAGGGTTATAGAGTAAAAAGGAACAAGTGCTTAGGAGAAGGGTTATTAAACTAGGCAGAGTTTGGTGGTAGGACCACAATGTGGGAAAATTTACTCGAGAGTTAGAAAGTGCAATGCTAAGAGAGTATCCCTATTAATTTTCTATCTGATTCCGGGACGGAATCCTTTTAAGGAGGGGAGACTGTAATAACCCCAAAATTTTGAACTTTTTGTAACCCTTATGAATAGTGTTTTAGCTGAATGAGAAAACTTTTCATGCCACACTATTTAGGGTTCTGTTATGGATATTCTGAGATTTTAGTAGTACTCTATATGGTATATAAGTGTATGTAAAGATCGTCAGAATCCAATTCCGAACACTTTGGTTTTTCCCGGAAATCCACTAGATACGGAAAGAATTGAGTATAAGGTAACAAGATAAGAAGGATTTAAATTAAAGGATTATAAGAAAGGATCATAAAAGGAATATAATATATTGAGAAAGGTTAAGGGAACCTAAGTAATAAGATCCCGGGTATGATCCCTCAAACGATAAACGAAAACGAAAGTTAAGCGAACCGTATAACAGATCAGCGGTCATTAGGCAAACAATTAGGAAGTTAATCAAAGGGATAAGAGAGGATGGTGTCATCCAACCAATAGAAAGAGGACAAAGGAGGGGTGATGACATCACAAAGTGATGCAAGCATGACATAAGAGGGAAGGAAATGTGGTGGAATATTAACCACACAAAATCAAGGGTAAATGGGTAATTGACCTAAAACAAAACAAAACTAATTCAACCAACCAAGCAAATATTCATTTTTCATCAAAACAAGAACACAAGGCATTTTATTTTCTTCATGCTCTCGGCTTTTTACTATTTCAAAGAGAAAGAAATTTCAAAACTCAAGATCAAGACTTCCTAAATTGGTAAGATAATTCCCTAATATTCCTTATGCATATTTATGTCTATATTATGAGTTTAATCCTTCAATTCTTTCTCAATCTTCTTCAAGAAATCAATGAAGAAGACAATGAATAGTGATTTCAAGGTTTTTAACTTAAATTTTCTTGATTTTCCTATAAGATCCAAGCATTCCTAAGACTCCTCAAGGCTTCTTAAGGCCTCCTAGCTACTCCCACCACTTTAAGGAAGGTATATCATCTCCAAACCCTAGCTTTAATTTGTATATTAGGTTGATTATGGTTGTGAGGGTAAAGAGTAGCTTGAAACTTGTTTGTTTAAGAGTTTGGGTTGGAATGGTGGTGATTGATTTGTTGAAATCTTATGATTTGGTTAAAGAATGTAATATAGTTTAAATTCAAGTTTTTGGATTAAGTAGATTGATTATAATGAGTTGATTTGGGGCTGTTGTAATGTAGTTTAGATGGAGGTTTGATTGGGTTGTGAATTGGGGTTGAATTGTGATGGTTTTGAAATGGTTTAAATTTGGGAAATCGCGTAAACATAGCCGTCGTAATGTCCGATTTACTTTAGACTGCTTTTGTTCATAACATTAGGACCCGAGAACCCCCTGCTAGATGTTGACCATTGCCATTTTTAGATAGCTCATGTTACGAGCTTCGTTTTGATATGTAGTTCGTTTGATTCTGATATACGGTTTAGGAGAAACGACCGTTTTAAGTAACGGCGTTTCGTGAACGAAACTTTTCCCCTCGCCTTACTTTGAAACATAGGTTAAAGACCAAAAAGGGTTAATTAATGTATGAAACAATTATGGTAAGAGTGTTAGGCAGTTGGTAAGACACTCGCGAAGGAATCGCCTTAAAACTCGTAATGGTTAAATTATTAAAAATGGTGGAGCCGAGGGTATTCGAGTCACTTAAGAGAATCAGTAAGCGTAAAACAAGTGTTAGAGTCTAAGTTAGTTAAAGTATAGATTTACAAGTGACTTTGGTTTAATTCCAACTTACTTGTTGTTTATAGGTTACCAGACTCGTCCTGAGCCTTTTATCACCCCCAGTCGCTCAGGCAAGTTTTCTACCCGTTATACTGTTGTTGTGATGTATACACTTGTATATGCATTATCTTGTAATAGATGCATGATGGTTATATTAGCAAATTCTTGCGATATATTGTAGCATGTGATATGGTACATATGCATGCCTGTTTCGTATTCTTTCCATATATATCTGTTGGTTCAGTTGATAATACATATGCTAGAGAATAGCGGTAATTTGCATATACCCTTAGTATAGGGACCCAAAAGTGAAAACATTTTCTAAAACCGGGAGTCGAGGATCCCGAGTAGATTTTATATATATATATATATATATATATATTTTATATATATATATGGTTATAGTTTTTAAAGCTATTAATCGAATAAGGTTTATTCGATAACTTTATTTTATTAATGAATATTATCTTGAATATTCATTCGAGGACTTATGACTCCTTTATATTATTTATTGAATATTACTTGGATATTCATTTGAGGATGTATGACTCCTTTATTTTATTTAATGAATATTATTTATAATATTCATTCGAGGTATTATGACTCCGCTTATTATTTATTAATATTCTTTATTTATTAAAGAATAATGTTCGATAATCAAACTTACTTTTGATATTCAAATAAAGATATTACTTTCGTATAAGTATATCTTTGATTATTTACTATTCATTTCAAGTATAAGTTTTACAACTTCTACTTCAATTATTTTTATAAAAATTATTCTTTATGGGAATATTATTTAAATAATAATATTCAGATATTTCTTTATATTGAGACTGGTTTACCTTATTAAATCAGCATTATTCCAAACACTCTTTAAAGTGTTTTCAAGTCTTTATGGAAATATGATTTTTAAACATTTTATAAACAGGAATCCTAAATTTGCAAAGTCTGGAAACTTCAGGGACCTAACTGTATCGTCCCCAAAAGTCCAGGGACCAAACTGCAATTTTACACCCCGTCGTCGGAAAACACAGAGGTGGCCGGAGAACACATTCCCGGCGTCCTCACCCCACCAACACCTCCAGATCACATCTATATTTCCACAGGAACTCAACCATACCAACAAATCATTCTAATCATCCCTGAGTTGGCCGGAATTTGGCCGTGAAGTTTTGCAGTTTCCGGCGAACTTCGGAAAATTTAAAAAGACAACTCCCTTCTCTACAGACCTCGGTGATTCATGAAACTTATACGACTAGATTGCAAATTTCACAGAGAACACAATCCACTATATCACAACATCAATCTATCACATAATAAGAAACCCACAAATTTCAATTAAGAACATTCATACGGGTTATAAACCCTAATTTTAAAATTCAAAAATCAAACTCAAATTTGAACATGTTATTGAACTCCAAATCAGACGTATGACATATGAAAATCATCAGGAAAACAAGCTCTACAACATGCAATCATCAAATCATACAAACAATCATTCGAACAAAAATTCATATTTTTAATAAAATAAATTCGAAAATAAATAAATTTTTAGAAAAATAACCTTGATTTCTGCAGGTGTATGGATTACAGAATCTGGTAGAGCTCTTCAAGACCTTCAGATTGGTTACTCGAGCTTTCCAAACCGAATTCAATAACACCTCCAAATGCTTGTTTGATTCTTAGAACAGTTTTAGGAAATTAGGGTTTTTCTCTGAAAATTATATAATTATCTGTCTGCAAATGATTTTGATACGAAATAAATTACGATAAAAGGCTATTTATAATTACGGAAAATTAGTATCCCGTTGGATCATTCCGGATATAAAACGGTACGTTTATTTGTAAAAACTGATCCAAACGGTATCGGTTTTCGGGATAATTATCCAAATCAGTACAATTTGTACTGCGGTCTTGGTCTCAGCGCCTGATTACACGTATTACGAAGTGATAATTGTGATAGTTTAATAAAAAGCTCCCGTTTATCGAAAATACGGGTTTTATTGATTTACCGAAACGAATATTGTATCGAAAATGTTGCGCCGGGACCCGCGCAGGACAAACCGTATGCCGGATCGAAAAAGTCGAAACATGGAAAATGCTCAGAATATTACAATTAGGTTAGGAAGGAGTTCTCGAAAGAGTTTCGGGTTCTAAAAACGTAACAACGGTTGACGTCGGTTGGTTCCTGTTTTTATAAAATAAATTTTAATTACCCGGAAAAAGATTTTAGAAATTTCATATGATTCTTATAAATCCATAAACCAACATAAAAATAATTAGGAAGATATGACAATTATCTATATTTTATTTTGGACATATAAAAATTAAAATACTCAATTAATATTATTTTTGAATAACCAAGTACAGATAACACTTTAACAATTAACTCACAGAATAGATATTGAACACACATAATAATTATATAATAGCAAAAATAATTACACGATATATCCCGGATATTACATCCCCCCCATTTAAAAGGATTATGTCCTCAGAATCTCTAAGAAAACAAATGAGGGTACTTTTCTCTCATATCACTTTCTAAGTCTCAGGTTGACTCTTCAACCTTTGGGTTTCTCCACAATACTCTTACTAACTTTACCACTTTATTTCTCAATACTTTCTCTCTTTCCTCTAGAATCTCTATCGGACTCTCTACATATGATAAATTTTCTTGAAGTTCTATTGGCTCATATTCTATTACATGCCTGGAGTCTGGATTATATTTCTTAAGCATTGATATGTGAAAAACATTGTGAATGTGCTCCATGTGCGGAGGTAACGCCAATTCGTAAGCTACTTTGCCAATATGCTTTAGGATTTCAAAAGGTCCGACATATCTTGGGTTTAGCTTCCCTTTCTTCCCAAACCTCGTTAGTCCTTTCCACGGTGATACTTTCAATAATACCAAGCTCCCTTCTTCAAATTCCATGTCTTTTCTTGACTGGTCTGCATATTTCCTTTGACGATCGTGTGCGGTTATTAATCTTTTCTGGATAATTTCAACAACTTCCTTTGTCTGCTGCACCAATTCGGGTCTGAGTATTTTGCGTTCTCCTACTTCGTCCCAATATACTGGAGATCTACATTTGCGTCCATAAAGGGCTTCATAAGGTGGCATCCCAATGCTGGCATGATAACTGTTGTTATAAGAAAACTCTACCAGGGGTAAATGCTCGTCCCAACTTCCTTTGAAATCAATAGCACAAACACGTAGCATGTCCTCGATTGTCTGGATCGTTCTTTCACTTTGGCCATCCATTTGGGGGTGATAGGCCGTACTCATATTCAATCTTGTTCCTAAACATTCTTGAAAACTCTTCCAGAATCTTGAATTAAACCTTGGATCTCTATCAGATACGATAGACACTGGAACTCCATGACGAACTATGATCTCTTTCAAGTACATATGAACTAATTTATCGAGCGAAAATCATTCATTTATAGGCAGAAAATGAGCTGACTTGGTAAGTCTATCTACTATAACCCAAATGGCGTCATGATTAGCCCCTGTCCTTGGTAATCCAACTATGAAATCCATGGTAATATGTTCCCACTTCCACTCTGGAATCTCCAATGGCTGTAGCAATCCGCTTGGTCTCTGATGCTCTGCATTAACTCTCTGACAGGTATAGCATTTGCTAACCCATTCCGCAATTTCCCTCTTCATATCTGGCCACCAATAATTCTTCTTTAAATCTCTGTACATTTTGGTACTCCCTGGATGGATGGAATATCTTGAACTATGTGCCTCTTGTAAAATTTCATTTTTCAGCTCCGTTACTGGTGGAATCCAAATTCTTGAAGAAAACCTAAGAATACCTTGATCATCTTGTTGCGTGCATAATTCCTCACCTACCAAACTATTTATATCTTGATCCATTACCTCTTTCTGGCATTTATTTATTTTCTCCAATAACTCCGGTTGGAAAATCATACTGTACACTTTTGCTTCCTCAGGCTTGTAAATTCTAATCTCCAATTCCAATTTTTGAAATTCTTTATATATCTCTTCAGGTACGGATAACACATTTAACCTTTCCTTCCGACTTAACGCATCTGCTACAACGTTCGCCTTACCGGGATGATAATTAATCGAGCAATCATAATCCTTGATCAATTCTAACCATCTCCTTTGTCTCATATTAAGTTCCTTCTGGGTAAATATATATTTCAAACTTTTGTGATCCATGAAAGTCTCATACTTTTCTCCATACAAATAATGTCTCCAAATCTTCAAAGCGAAAACTATAGCTGCTAACTCCAAATCATGAGTAGGGTACTTCTGTTCGTGTGGTTTCAATTGCCTTGATGCATACGCAATCACCTTGTCATGCTGCATAAGAACACATCCTAATCCTTTGTAAGAAGCATCGCTATAAATTACGAAATTCCCTTGATCGTCTGGAAGTGACAAAACAGGTGTTGTGATTAATCTCCGCTTCAATTCCTGAAAACTTTCTTCGCACTTGTCATTCCATATAAACTTTTCATTCTTTCGTGTAAGCTTTGTCAATGGTGTTGCAATTCTTGAGAAATTCTGAACGAATCGTCGATAATATCCTGCCAATCCCAAGAAACTTCTTACCTCAGTGGGTGTTCTCGGTCTTTCCCAATTCGTAATTGCCTCGATCTTTGCCGGGTCCACTTTGATCCCTTCATTATTGACTATGTGTCCTAAGAACTGAACTTCGTGTAGCCAAAACTCACACTTCGACAATTTAGCATATAAATTCTTTTTCCATAAAATCTCCAAAGTTATCCTTAAATGTTCCGCATGATCCTCCTCCGTCTTTGAATAGATCAAAATATCGTCTATAAATACTATAACGAACTTGTCCAAATATTCCTTGAAAATTCTGTTCATCAGGTCCATAAACGCTGCTGGGGCGTTGGTCAATCCAAAAGACATCACTAAAAACTCGTAATGTCCATACCTTGTTCTGAAAGCTGTCTTTGGTATATCTTCTGGTTTGATCCTCAGTTGATGATATCCCGATCTTAAATCAATTTTAGAGAAATACTTGGCTCCCTTCAATTGGTCAAACAAATCATCAATTCTGGGTAACGGATACTTATTCTTGATTGTCAACTTGTTGAGCTCCCTATAGTCGATGCACAGTCTCATGCTTCCATCCTTCTTCTTGACAAATAATACCGGTGCACCCCACGGGGATACGCTGGGTCTGATTACTCCTTTCTCTAACAGCTCTTGTAATTGCTTTGCTAACTCTTTCATCTCAACGGGCGCCATTCTATACGGGGCCTTGGATACTGGTTCGGTTCTAGGTGCTAAGTCGATTGCAAATTCAATTTCTCTATCTGGAGGAAGTCCTGGTAACTTGTCGGGAAACACGTCTGGAAATTCCTTTACAACTGGAATATCTTCAAGTTTTGCTGGCTCCTGACTTCTGTCGATCCCATATGCTACGAAATGCTCACATCCTTGTCGTAGTAACTTCTTGGCTTGAATCATCGTTAAGAACTTATTTACCTGCTTCTGTCCCTTGAACGTTACTATTCTTTCGTCTGGCGTTTTCACCATTACTTTCTTATTTCGACAATCTATCTGAGCATCATGCTTAGATAACTAATCCATCCCTAATATAACGTCAAATTCTCCTAACTTAAATGGTATCAAATCTACACAAAACTTACTACCAGAAATCTCAACCTCACAATTTCCACAAACTTGATTCACAGTTACACGTTCTTGATTTGCTAACTCCACAGTCATTATTTCATTTAAATACCCAACTGGACAATTTAACTTACTAACAAAATCTTGTGAAACAAACGATCGAGTTGCTCCCGAATCTATTAACACTTTGGCACATAAAGAATTTACATTAAGCGTACCTGTCACGACATCCGCATCCTGGATCGCATCCTTCACCGACATGTCAAAAACTCTAGCCCTCGAAGTCTCATTCACTGTTGGGGTAGATCCCATAATCCTTAATGCATTACTGACTGGGGCTGGTGTCTTGCAATCCCTGGCCATATGTCCTGGCTTTCCACATTTAAAGCATGTGAATCCAATGACTGGAACCTTCACTGCTGGATTCCGGATAGGCTGATCCTTATTTGCTGGCTCTCTTGCTGGCTGATTTCGGCACTCCCTCGAGTAGTGCCCTTTCTGGTTGCATTTAAAACATACCACATTCAACTTGTTACAAACTCCTCCATGCTTCTTTCCACATACTTGACAATCTGGAAAAGTTAATCTTAACTGATTCGGCTGATTCATATTAGCTGGACGATTGCCCTGGCCTCCATCTCCTGCATTTTGTCTCCTGAAATTAAAATTTCTCCCTGGCTGAAACTTGCCCTTCTTAAAATTTGAAAACTTCCCTGTTTGTGACTGACCCTCACTTCCCTCAACTTTCCTTTTCTTGCTTTCCTTTTCTTTCTGGAACATCTCACTCTCTGTCTCTGCTATCATAGCTTTCTGTACAACCCCGGCATAGGTATCCAATTCAAAAATAGCTACCTTCCCTCTGATCCATGGCTTCAAGCCTTGCTGGAATCTCTTAGCTTTCTTTCTATCAGTATCAACATACAACGGCACATACCTTGGCAATTCCTCAAACTTCCCCTCATAATCTGTTACCGACATGTTCCCTTGCTTTAATTCTAAAAACTTCAGCTCCATTTGATCCTGAACAAACTGAGGAAAATACTTTTCTAAAAACAATTCCTTAAACCTTTCCCAAGTAATAACATCTGTGCTTTCCAATGTCTTCACCATCTCCCACCAATAGGTGGCCTCATTCTTCAGATAGTAACTTGCAAATTCAACCTTCTGCTCCTCTTTCACCTTTACCAAGGCAAATGCCTTCTCTATTTCCTTTAACCACACATTTGCTTCAATTGGCTCTAAGGAACCTTTGAATTCTGGTGGGTTTACTGCCTGAAAAGTTTTGAAAGTTACCTGGGGATTGCTCTGTCTCTGCTGTTGTTGTGTCAGGTGAACTGTTTGTTGGGCCAGGATTTGAAGAATCTGGGCTATTGCTGGGTCCATGGATCCTGGGTTTACATTCTGGTTTGTATCATCTTGGTTGTTATTGTTGTTGTTGTTGGTTTCTTCATTCTGGGTGTTGGTGCGGGTATTTCTTCTGGGAGGCATTTTCTGTAAAGAATCAATCAATTTATTTAGCTTTTGAATCAAATCTTTGTATAAAAGAAAAGTTTTGTAAAATAGGAATATCTCTTTTTGAAAACAGTTGTAACTAAGTAAATTGCATGCTTCTTTACAGAATATAAATAGTTATAGAAAACAGGGTACATGGTATCACAGGGTATACTGGTGCAATAAATAAGGTAAAGCAAAACAGGTGCAATAAAGTAAATGACAGTGTTGGAAAAGAAAAGGTACTGATATATAGATCAAAAGTTTTAGGTAGTACAAGCGTAAAGATGCTTCGAAAGTAAAAGCAAAAAGGGTACAACAACCTACTCACTAGTCAGCATCGCTAGTCTATAAATACAACTCAAAAGTCTACTGATACACACTACACACTACTGTACATACTACATAACCATAACAACACTGCTCAGCATCTCCATCTCAAAATCTCTGGCTCTTGGCAAATCTGGACCTCCTATCTCCTCAAGCTCCTCTAGAACCCACTTAGCCCACTCCACTAGGAAATCAGGGGTGATGTCCTCATGTGTAGCCTCAGCAATCCTCACAGCAGCTGCTCTACGAAACGCCTGGAGCCTCTCCCTAAGTCGCCTCTCACCACTCCCCATCTCTCTGGTACGCATGATATGCAATAACTCCTGGATCTGACCCTGTAGGAATCGCTGCTCCATAAGGCAAGCCTCAAACTGATGATATGGGACATGATAGGAAGAGAACTGGAAAGGTACTCCTGTGACTGAATGACTAGTAAAGCCTGAATCAGCAGGTGGGGGTCCTCTGACAGGTGGCCTCATGCCTGGAGGTGGAATAGCCAATGCTGGTGGAATCACAGGACATGAATCCGATGCTGGTGCTCCAACTGAAGGCTCTGAGTGATCAGCTGATACGGGAATAAAAGAGTCGGCCATCTCTGCTATCTGAAATCATATCGTAATATAAGAATCTTGTACCACGACGCAAACTATACTAATACCGGTTATACCATAACACTCAACCTCTCGACGTTCTATCATCCTATACCTTACTTCTAATCCTATCCCTCTACCCATTCCCGTCAACCTAGGCTTGTGTCAGTGACTTATAACCTGTAGCTCTGATACCAAACCTGTGGCGCCCTCCAAACCCGGGTCAGAAGTTTGGGGTCCACACACACACCTTAATTATAACCTGCTTATAACAATAATAAAGATAATAATAATATATGCAGTGACCCTATTTACCAACCACCACGGACCGCAACAGGTTAAAGTATGCACACAAGCCAAACACACTAATATATTACAAACCGTTCAAATCCCAACTTTTTCAAACTCAAACTGAGTATTAAACATTATTACAAACTTTTACAAACTTAAATTATCCCAAAAGAAGCCTACTAGCTCAGCTTTCTCAACCTGAACCCCTAGCTCTCGCGCTGGACTAGGGATCCTCGCTACCAACTGGTTCCTTTTTAACTGGAAAGAATATAAACAACATCGCACAAATGAGCTAACTAGCTCAGCAAGTCACAATGACAAAACTGAGAATAATGATCATCAGGTGGATATGATTATGATATCAAGTGAACATTGGATTATGATTTAGAATTGGATATTATACTTTTAATTTAAAAACCAAGGTTAGGCTGCTGATCAGTCACGCACTAACCCCGAGCAAGGCACACAGCATTGCTCTAACTACTGGATCCAAGGCACACATTGGCCTAACTTGACCATTATATGGTCTGACCACGAATCTAGTCCACAATTTTATAAAAACAATCCAATTCTAACATAATAACAGAATATGCAATAATAAACAATAACTGAAATCATTAACAATAATAAATGTTTACCAATGAAAGGGTTTCAATCCTTGTAAGGATCAATAAGGCAATTTAAAAGCTTGGATGCTGGGTAATGAAAGAATTGGATAACAAAGGAATCAACATTTCAGGGTTTCAAAGATTTGGGCTTTCAATGCATAGGATACAATGATTGAATGTACAAGTAATTCAGTTCAGTGTTTGGGATTTTGTTTGCATGTATTTGTGGAGTAGTATCGTATACTTGAGGTTCGTGTTTGGGTATACAACAATCAATGGTCTAGAAAGAATAAGGTTTATGGCTCAAGAACAATAACTGGAATCAGAGTTTAGGTTTCAGTGCTTCAAAGCACTTGCAATATCAATCTGACTATCAAATACTACAATATCTCGAGAAAGTTCAGAACACTTGCCTGATATTAGCTTATTACACTGCACTCGCTTCCAATCACAAGCGTCTTACTCCTCAACTATCTGTTTCCCTTTCCTACGTCTTGCCTCTTCTGCTCACATATCATAAACATCTATCAATAATTTACTCATAAAATTCTATTCAACACATACTTCTATCTACCCTTCGTTTTACCCAAATTCGATTAACGGATTGAAAGTTATGCAATAATCAAGTAAACACAGAATATATAGACCGATAGTCAATTAACAAGTCACATATAGCATATAATACATCACGTAATCAATGATATATCATTTATAAAGAAGTCTCGGGTCATAAATAGGCTTTCTGGTATTTAAAATGATTTTTAAAACATTTTTCGGAATTAAAACGGGTCGTTGGATCAATTTCGGGTTAATAAACAGGGTTCGGTTGGCCAATTATGGCTCCGAAATAATTTTAGAATAATTATCGAGCCTTGGAAATAATTTAGAATAATATTTTAAAACTCGAAACTATTTTTCAGAATTTTTAAATTATTTTTAAATAATTAAATCTAATTAAATAATTAATTAAAATCAATTAATAATTAATTAAATCAATTAATCAATTAATTTTCAGATTAATTGACCAATTAATCAATTATAAATTAACTGAAATTAATTAACTAATTAATTTAGATTTATTTGTGAATTAAAAATAATTTTCAGAATTAAAATAATAATTTTTAGAATTTTTCAGAAATTAAAAATGAATTTTTATAATAAAAATAAATAGGAAATATGATTTTTAAACATTTTATAAACAGGAATCCTAAATTTGCAAAGTCTAGAAACTTCAGGGACCTAACTGTATCGTCCCCAAAAGTCCAGGGACCAAACTGCAATTTTACACCCCGTCGCCGGAAAACACAGAGGTGGCCGGAGAACACGTTCCCGGCGTCCTCACCCCACCAACACCTCCAGATCACATCTATATTTCACCAGGAACTCAACCATACCAACAAATCATTCTAATCATCCCTGAGTTGGCCGGAATTTGGCCGTGAAGTTTTGCACTTTCCGGCGAACTTCGGAAAATTTAAAAAGACAACTCCCTTCTCTACAGACCTCGGTGATTCATGAAACTTATACGACTAGATTGCAAATTTCACAGAGAACACAATCCACTATATCACAACATCAATCTATCACAGAATAAGAAACCCCCAAATTTTAATTAAGAACATTCATACGGGTTATAAACCCTAATTTTAAAATTCGAAAATCAAACTCAAATTTGAACATGTTATTGAACTCCAAATCAGACGTATGACATATGAAAATCATCAGGAAAACAAGCTCTACAACATGCAATCATCAAATCATACAAACAATCATCCAAACAAAAATTCATATTTTTAATAAAATAAATTCGAAAATAAATAAATTTTTAGAAAAATAATCTTGATTTCTGCAGGTGTATGGATTACAGAATCTGGTTGAGCTCTTCAAGACCTTCAGATTGGTTACTCGAGCTTTCCAAACCGAATTCAATAACACCTCCAAATGCTTGTTTGATTCTTAGAACAGTTTTAGGAAATTAGGGTTTTTCTCTGAAAATTATATAATTATCTGTCTGCAAATGATTTTGATACGAAATAAATTACGGTAAAAGGCTATTTATAATTACGGAAAATTAGTATCCCGTTGGATCATTTCGGATATAAAACGGTACGTTTATTTGTAAAAACTGATCCAAACGGTATCGGTTTTGGGGATAATTATCCAAATCAGTACAATTTGTACTGCGGTCTTGGTCTCAGCGCCTGGTTACACGTATTACGAAGTGATAATTGTGATAGTTTAATAAAAAGCTCATGTTTATCGAAAATACGGGTTTTATTGATTTACCGAAACGAATATTGTATCGAAAATGTTGCGCCGGGACCCGCGCAGGACAAACCGTACGCCGGATCGAAAAAGTCGAAACATGGAAAATGCTCAGAATATTACAATTAGTTTAGGAAGGAGTTCTCGAAAGAGTTTCGGGTTCCAAAAACGTAACAACGGTTGACGTCAGTTGGTTCCCGTTTTTATAAAATAGATTTTAATTACCCGGAAAAAGATTTTAGAAATTTCATATGATTCTTATAAATCCATAAACCAACATAAAAATAATTAGGAAGATATGATAATTATCTATATTTTATTTTGGACATATAAAAAATAAAATACTCAATTAATATTATTTTTGAATAACCAAGTACAGATAACAGTTTAACAATTAACTCACAGAATAGATACTGAACACACATAATAATTATATAATAGCAAAATTAATTACACGATATATCCCGGATATTACACTACCTATCTTTGTGCAAGATTTCAGGCTGATCCAAGAGAACCTCACTTAATAGCTGTGAAGATAATTTTTAAGTACCTTAAGGGTACAGCTGATCTGGGATTGTAGTATCCTAGAGAATCAGATTTTAAGCTAATAGGTTACTCAGATGCAAATTTTGCAGGATGCAAAATAGACTAGAAAAACACTAGTGGAAGCTGCCAATTTCTTGGAGGCAGATTAGTTTCTTAGTCTAGCAAGAAACAGAAGTCAATTTCCACATCAACTGCAGAAGGAGAATATATTGCTGCAGGAAGCTGTTGTACACAGATTCTTTGGATGAAGAATCAGTTACTGGATTATGGGTTAGAATTTTCTAAAATCCATATTTACTGTGATAATCAAAGTGCTATTGATATGACAGATAATCCAGTTCAACACTCAATGACAAAGCACATCAGCATTAGGTACCATTTTATAAGGGAAAATGTGATGGAAGGTACAGTGGCATTGCATTTTGTTCCAACAGATCAACAACTAGCAGATATCTTCACCAAACTACTATGTGAAGCTTACAAGACTGGTAAATGAACTTGGAATGGTTTCGAGTTCTTTCTCTAAATATGCTTAGTTTTTGTTCTCATACATCAGACTTTATGATCAGTGTTTACAGATTGTCTTATCTTCATGAAATCTGTTCTTTAATTGATATTCATTAAATGCTGATTGTTATCTGATGTGGATCTTTAAACTCTGATAGTGTTTTGAATGTTCTGTCACTATTCAATCCAATGAGGATAACTGTGCTAGATGCTGACCTAGTAGTCTTTAACTTACTAGAAATCCCATGTTTGGATTAGTTATTTATGTGGAAACTCATTAACACAAGCAAATTCTGATTTTGAGCTTACTCAAGTTTACTTTGTGTATCTTATTACTAAGTCACAAACTAGATTCTTGCTTCTTATCTGTCAGATTCTGATGTCAGTAAATCTTAAGAATGAACTAAATGCTGATAAGCCTCACTTATCAAAAGAAAAGAAAAGGAAAGAAAAGTCAGGTACTCCTTTGAGATCTAGAGTAAATATGTGGAAGGGAAGACCCAAGTGCATTGCTGGTATTAAGTAATATACATTAGAAAAGCAAATAAATTTTCTTGGTGACTTTTCACATTTTCTGATTACTGGAGAAATACTATGACAACAGCATAAATTCTGATAAGCATTCGTGACTCACTTACACTGAGAAGCCACTGTAAAAAGGAATTTCAAAAGATGCATAAAATGAGCACAAACAGTTGAGGTAGACTTATACATAAATTTGTTCTATAGTAGACTTCATGATTGATGACAGATTTTAAGCACTTTTCTTAGTTATGCCTTATTTCTAATATGTACTGAAGTTTATCAGACTTTAATCTTTATCTGATATTTTGCTAAATGCACACACTTTCACTCCATATGAATGAAGAAAATTATTGTGGTGATTAAGTTGTTTTTGACAACAGTTAAGTGTCATTTGCATAAAATATGAGGACAAGTTCTGATGGAAGTTCTGATAATTAAACTCTGAAGAAAACAAGTCAGTATTTGTATAAAGAATCACAGAAAAAAGATATTCACTTTTTGAGTTCAGAAGCCATATTCTGATGACTGTTAAAATCTGAGATAAGTTTAAGTTCTGATATTAAATCCTGATGAAATCCTTGATGCTTACGTGGCATTATTCTTTACTTGACTTATTTGTGGTAAAAATTGAAACAGTCATATTTAAATCAGAATATATTTGGGTAAGATACAAATAGTCATAATCATTATTAGTTAGTGGTAAACGTGTTTGTCTTGACAAACTACATGTGCACGGTAATTGTTAATTATTTCCCGTGCCCATTAACTCATGCTTTAACTTTTTACTGACTGTTATTATTACACATCGGTCTAGGGAGACGAGGCATCATTATTTTTACTCTTAATCATTAAACATTCCTTGTGTCCCTTGGTATTCCATTGGCTATTTAAATGACTGATCATCCTTCAGTAAAATCACATCTTTTCTTTTCTCACAAACTCTCTCTTTTAATTCTCATCATTTTTCTTCTTCATAAACAAAAATGGTTCATTTCAACTTGTTCATGAACTATGAAACTTTCAATATAGAGTTGAGTTGTGATGACTGGCAACAGGAGTGGCATGTCACCGCCATTCCCGAAGAGCTCTGGAACTATGTTCCACAAGAGGTTCACACAGACCTCTTGTTCTTTTCGATGGACTACCACCTCCATCTTGACCAATTGGAAGAAGAAAGGAGAGAGGCTCTCCGTCAGCAAGAACGGATCATCCGTCTTGTAGTGCTCTTTGTCAGCAGCAGGAGGAACTAGTCGATAGGTTTTCTTAGACTAGGACTAAGCTGTTGATGTTAAGCATCTTAGAATATGACTATCTTGTAATTTTTGCATGTAATCGATAAATTTCATATAATGTACTCATTTGATATATTAATGAAATTTCCTTTAATTGCAAGATTTAGTCTCTGTTTCTCAAATTATGTAACTGTGCATGTTCTAATTGCAATTTTTTAATCTTTACTTCATCTATATTAAACTATATCTTTTGATGAATGTTTTGATTACAATTATGGTCAATAATAAATTGTAATGTTTTGAGAAAATAGTTGAAGCACGGGTTCATGAATCAGAACATGTGATAGTTGGAGCTGAGAATGGTACTTCTTAAAAAGAAACTGCAGCTCAAAGTTCTGATACTTTGAAAAGGAAATCTGTGAGCTCTGATGCTGCAGCAGCAACTCCTTCATTGGCAAGGAGACTAAAGAAAATGAGGGCAGAAAGATATAAGGCTAAGCCTATATCTGAGGATTCAACTGAAGCTGAGGAAGGGGATCAGGAATCTCTGATCTCATCAGAACCTGTGGTAATAGAAGCTCTGCCATTCCCTACTCAACCTCAGGATACTGTGTCCACACTACCTGTCTCTCCTATTCAAGCTATAGATGATGCTAAAGAATAAACTAATAATTCTGAAATAGATATTCATAATTTGAATATACCAAATATTCTTTATCTGTAACCTCCATCTACAGAAGCTCATCAATCTCCAACTCATTTTCCAATTTTAAATGTTGGGATACCATCTACATCAACCATACCAGCTCTGGAGATAAATTCTGATGTTCAGAATTTAAATGAAGTTGTTCCTAAATCTCTAGTTGCTTCACACACTGTTGTACTGTCAGAACATAATGAGTCTTCCTCAAGTTCTGAAGAAAATGTTTCTGTTGAGACTCCAGTTCATATACTAGGCAAGGAAGAATTGGTGAAGAAATTTGTTGAAAAGGAAGCACCTATTCCTTGGGAGGATACTCACAGAGGTGTGGAGTGGACCAAGAAGTGGAATGACACTGATTTCATTCCAAGTTCTAACATTTTGATAGAGCATATTGCTAAAGCTGATGAGTTGCTCACAAATGCTGATTTAAAGACACAACTCATGACCACTTCTCTATCTACCAAACATCTTCAAGGTCTACATTCTTCTACTCATGAAAAGCTTGATACACTAAAGGAACATGCTGATAAGCTAGATCTACAGCTTAAACTTGACAAGAATAGGTATATCAGACCTACTCTTGAGAAAATTAAAGCCATTGAGAAGATTCAAGAGAAGCAACAGGCCCAAATTGATGAGGTCCTAGTTAACCAAGTTTCTCAGAAAGCTCAATTGGAAGAAATCCAGTCTTCAGTTGAACTTCTTCTTTCTCTCTTACTTCCTGATGATGCCAAAAAGGGGGAGAAGGTAGTTAAGTCCAAATGCTCACCTACTCAAATACTGAAGAAAAAGGTTGATAAAAGTGATGACCATGGAAACTCTGATAAGAGTAGAGGTCAAGGAAAAGTTCAAGGAAAATCTTCTACACAGAACAAGTCAAGTTCTGATGCTGTGAATGCTAAAATTCTGAAGTCAAGTTCTGATAAACAAAGTCTGATGTCAAGTTCTGATATTCTGATTCAGTCAGGATCTAAAGACTCTCAGAAGTTTTTACAAACTTTGAAGCTAAAGGGGAAGCAGACTACAGTTTATTACAAAAATCCTAAAATCCAGACACTTGATGAGGAGATAGCTAGAAGATTATTTCTGAAACAAAATCCAGGAATGGATTTGGAAACTCTCAAGGAGGAAGAAGCTAGATTTGCAGCTGAGAAGACAAATCTTAAGTCTAAAGCTTCTTATGCAAAGAAACCTTCAATGCCTAAGGAAAAAGGCATTGTGATCAGGGAAAAGTCAAATTATGAGACTTTAAAGTCCAAGACTAGATCACAAACTGAGATTAATCCTAAATCAAAAGGAAAAGAAAAGGTTGGTGAACCTTTAAAGATTGAGAAAAAGATAAGTTCTTCCATTCCAGTCTATCAAACTACAATGCATGATGATGATCTGATAGAAGATGAAACTGTTCAAATTCTGAAGAGAAGAAAGATAATTGAAGAATATAAAACAACCTCTGACACTGCTCAAGTTATTCAGAATGAAGAACAGCAAGTTACAAAAGAAACAGCAAATTCTGATCAAGTTAATTTGAAAAAGATGACAATTGCTGATAAGAAGAAGCTGTTATGGAAGAAAGCTACTCCAGTTGAACCAAAATCCAATCTTATGATGAACCAACTCGCAACATTTGGGTTGAGATCCAAGCAACCTAGAGATAAAGCTGGATTAGGTTCTGATAAAGAGAAGATACAAACAGGAGTAGAAGTTACTCTAAGAGATCCTTTCATATTGACAGACAAACCATATGAACAAATCAAACAAAAGCACCTTGACAAAGTGTTGTCTGCTCAAATCGTGATAGATGCTCATGATAAGGAAAATCTAAAGGAGAATTTGATTTTATTTCTCTATGATGGATTAACTTACAGACTAGCTGATACTGATGTGCTAAAGAAGTCTATCAGAGAATTACAACATATTCACTATCTTCTGGAAGTAAAATCTGATGTTACAAGAAGATGGTCAGAATATATTTTGAAGGCTATAAGAGATCTATTTAGAATCTCTGGTACAAAGACTTCTCAGTATATACCAATGATATCTGAAGATGATGGAAGAGAAATTCCTATGCTGAAGAATTCTGCTAAGGTGGTAGTTATTCTGAAAGGAAGATGCTTATGTTATAATGAAAACTCTTCATATCCTAGAGTTATCAAACTTGGTGATGGACTTGAAAGAACATCAATTCAAGCTCTCAGAATAGCCATTTATCAAATTGGTGATAGTAAAGATGAAGAACTGATGCAGGTCAAAGCACAGTTAGTTGAATTTCTGAGGAAAGCTGAAGACAAGCTGGTAAGAGATTTTGGTAAGAATCATTATGGATTCAGATTGATCCAGTGAAGTTGGTAAAGCTACAAGGAATGTAAGTTGTAGTTAATAGTCTTATTAAACTCTTATTGCATTTGAACTTAAATGTTTTTGACATCATTAAATCTATTAACTTGTATATTTTTGCACAATTTACAAGTTGGGGGAGATTGTTAGATCTATTTGAGATGCCATGTCTAATATGTTTCATGTTTAGTTTTCAGATCTTAACAAACAGGAAATATAAGTACTTACTGGAATCAGTAATTACTGGAAGTCAGAACTTAAGGATATCAGAACTTAGATTATCAAAAGATAAATATCAGAAGATGGATATCAGAACTTAAGTACGAGAGGACTAACAGTTAAGGAAGGAAGCTGATTTACAGGAAAGAAGATCGAGACTAAAACAAAAAGAGGATATGCATGGAAAGAGTTAGAGGACTGAAAGAATTGTATAAGATATCTAATTGATATATTTTAGGAGACAAAATTATATTCCATATCAATTAGAAGTTATATTGTAACTGTGTACTATATAAACACAGACATAGGTTTACACTATATGTGTTATCATTATCGAGAAGATCATACGTTGTAACCTAGCAGCTCTCGTGATATTTGTTCATCACTGAGAGAAAACAGTTCCATTGTAACAGAGTTTATTATATCAAATATATTTGTTTACTGTTACTTGTGTTCGAAATCGATTTGATTGTATTCTACACTGTATTCAACCCCCTTCTACAGTGTTGTGTGACCTAACATAAAACACTTGACATCTCGATAAGTATATTGACTTATCGAGCTCTCCAGTATTCTATGTTTAGTTTGGCTTGTAGAGGTCTTCAGTTCTCTATAAGAGATTTTAGGCTTGTCGAGATCTCTAGTCTTCACATCTTCACTTTGACTTATCGATAACTCTTAGTTCTCTAGTGGCTTCTTGACTTGTCGATATCTCAGAGTTCTTTAGTCAAATTCACCTTGTCGATATCTCAGAGTTCTCTAGTGAATTTTGACTTATCGATATCTCTGAGTTCTCTAGTGGAACTTGACTTATCGATAACTCAGAGTTCTCTACTGAATGTAGACTTGTCGATAACTCTGAGTTCTCTAGTGAAGGAATGACTTGTTGATATCTCCAATCTTCAGTTTTTAAATTTGGCTTGTCGATATCTTTTTGAGTTCTCTAGTAGCTATCCTAACTTCTCGATAAGCCATTCTGGAGTTCTCGAATGACTTCTCTATAACATTAAATATGTGACTTGTAGAGATCTTGACTTAGAGTATTTTTCTCCAAACAGATTTATTCAACTCCAAACTTCTTCAAAATTCTTCTAAGGCATGATCTTCTTGATCTTCTTCTAGATATAATCCTTAGACTTGATACTGTTTCAGGAAAAAAACTTCAGTCTGCTCCTTTGCATTTTTACAGACTTTAAGTTTTACAAGTACAAAATACAAATTAAGATAACAATACAACTTACTTAGGATTGGCCCCAAGTTTAACTGATTACCAAAAATAACAGTTCATTAATCTCCTCCTTCGATCAGATGTCCATTTGCCTTGCTTCATACTTTGATCAGAGACACTAATGATATTGTTATCTCCAGTGATCTTTGACATCATCACTTATATATTACAGTAATACACTGAAATCTTCTAGTAGCACTTATACATTGAATCTTCATCATTTCTGAAACCCTGAAAGTCTTTAATCTTTATTCTTCACTGAGGCATGAACATATTAATGAACTTCTCTCAGTGACCTGTAAACAGACTTCAAGCCTTCTTTTAATCTTCTGATTCTTTGTATTTTCCTTATCTTCAATTCTTCTGATTTCTTGTGTAGACGTAGTATTATTAATCTGTCGTGTTCTAGTGTTGTTCTCGTGTTGAGTTATCACGTAACTGTTCATACAGCTACGCAGTCTCACCAACAGATATAATTAAAAATAGAGGACTAAGATTATATTTTATTGATTTAATTGCACAAAAATGACATGAGCTATAATATTTTTGCACAAAAATGGTCAACATATAATAATAGGCACCCGTGTGACTTATGTATAATTTTCTTGACACCCGATTGCATTTCGTTAATTTTCTTTTAACGGACGTTAGGATTTTTATAAACTAAAGATCTAATTGTACGAAAATGGCTTAAATTATAATATTTTTACACAAAAATGATTAATCAAGAAATTAATAACTAAAGAGTATCTACTAACTAAATCAATTACATAATTAAAAATCAAAGAGAACCTACAAATTTTTCATTAATTTTGTTCCCCTAAGACCATGTAGAAAAGAACCGACGGATGATCGTGTGTGTTGTGAAGTCAATGTGCATGGTTTATGTGTATTTCTTGACCTTTTTTATATAACCTAAAAGTCTCTCTTGAATTTATTCTATTTATGTTGTCTTTATATCGAAGTATTTTGGTATTTTATTTATGTAACTCATTACTTATTAGCTTAGCTGCTTATTAAAAAAGTACTAACATTGTATGATTCATCTCGTTCCTAAGATATAAAAATTTTGCTGCTGTATGACTCTCACTTCTAGATATTTCCTAGCATACAATTTTACCAAACTGTACATGGAAATAAGAAATACATAATTTTAAGTAACACATGGTTGAGCTGCATGTTTCTGGCACTTTATTCCCATAAGCATTAACAAAAGCATATTGACTTTTCACTTAGGAGTTCCTTTGGTGGTGGCCGACCTGGTAGAGTTAAGCAAAGGAACAGAAGGTTGCTTCAAAAAAAGCTAGTGGAGGAGATGAAGATGAAGAAAATGAAGATTAAGGTGTTAAGCTCAATATACTTCAGAATGCTTATGTTGAAATTTGATTTACCGTTTTTTTCAAAAAAAATGTAGATTAAGGTGTGACGGAGATTGTGTTAGTGTATAATCATATATTGTGTTAGATTATGTTAGTGTATAATCATATACGTCTTGAGCGGTGTTAGCGTTTTATTATATAACTAGATCTTTAACCCGTGCAAGGCACGGGTTTGTTCAAAATATGAATAAATTGTATGATAAATAAGTTATATGATTATTGATCTTGGCGAAAATATGTATTGTGAGATTAATTATCTTCAATGAGTTCGTGTCGTACGATAAATAATCCTACAAATTTGCTCAACTGTTTTCTTATATAAATGAAAGTTCAATATTTGTTATATATAAATGTGTTTAAAACTAATATCACATATATCTTTCGATCTAATATTTGTGTACGTCTCGTTTCAGTCGTATGATGACAACCATGCTCTCTTATAATAGTTGTTTATAACATTCGCATAAAAATATTTTATGCTCGTCACCCTTGAATTTTCGTATTGTGGGATTAATAATCTACAAGGAGTATGTGTCGTAAGATTAATGATCCCACAAATTTTCTCAATTATTTTTCTTATATACATTAAAGTTCGATATTGGTTACATTTATATACGTTTAAAACTTTCGGTATTATATCACGTATATCTTTCGATCTAATATTTGTCTACGTTTAGTTTTGGTCGAATGATGACAACTATGATTTTTTTAATAGTTCCTTGTACCATTCATATAAAAATAATTTGTACTTTTCACACTGAAGTCTTAGTACATTGACCTATTTTTTTCTTAATAATCGTCTTTGTATTTTATATATTCACTCAAAATAATAAATTTTTAAAATTGTGTTAAAATTATGTTCAGTTTTAAGATAGAATAAGATAGATGTAATCTAAATATATAGTTATAAATTATTTTAAATGATGAAGTGCTAATAAATATATGTAATAATGAGTTAGGCTAATCAATACATTCACATTTGTTGTAATTAATACGTGTATATTAAATGAAAAGTAATTAACATATATAATTATGAGGGGTATTTTAATAATTTTACAAGGAATAAAATGTGTTAATGAACCCCTTAGTTGCTCTATTATATATATAATAGATTTGCAAAGTGATTGGATTTGATGGAGACTGTGTTAGAGTATAATGCTCTTAGGGCATGTTTTTCACGCAATTTATAAGCCACTTATGACTTATAAGCCCGTAACAACTTATTTTCGAGTGTTTGTCGAAACAATTTCTAATTTAAATTTATAACTTATAAGTTGATAAGATGAATGTTAGTAACGACGTACTTTTTCTCAACTTATTTTGATTTTTCGCTGATTTATTAACCTCAGTTTTAAAATATATATTTTAAAATGTTAATCTAATTTAAAATTCATGAATTTAAATAATTATATTTAATATTATTTATTTTAGTTAATTTAAGAAAAAAAAATTATAACTTATAAGTAAAACTATCCAAACACTTATTTAACTTACAAGTATTTTTCTTCTTATCACTTATAATTCACTTATTTATTTTAAGTCGTAAGTTACTTATTTTCAGACCGGCACTTAACGTGTAGTGTGTACCTTCAATCAAGCTGAACGTTGATGTTGAGTCGTTGACTTACGAGGACATAGCCCGATTCAATGCTAGTTTTCTTTTCTCCGGTCCCATTTTATGCGACTACTTTCTTTTTTTGAATATCATAAAAATATATGTCACTTATTTAAAATTATCACAGCCATACATTTATATAACACACTTAATTTTATCCCGGCTATCTCATTTGTATGGTTAACATTGAACTCAAGTTTTAACTTTTTAAAAACCATACTAGTCAAACGAGCTCACGTTGTACGAATGAGAGTACATTTTTAAACAAGCTCAAGTTTAACAACTTCGGCGGAGTTTGTTGCTTTAAGTGACACCCCCTGTGTCTCAATTACGGATATACTTACTAGACTAATTTCACTAAAAGTGACATCAGAAATTTGGCGCAACACTAGTTTAATGATACTTCCTGTCTTTGTAAAACAAATCTTTTTTATTCCACCAAATGTATTATCGTGTACCTTGAACAATGAATTAACTTGAATGGATTTAGGATTTTGACGTCAGCCGCCACCAAAAATGGTGAGTTGCTGGGACTGCACCACATAAAATGTGCTAAGCTTGCATAAAACAACTCTACATCACTCCGAGATTAGATGTTTGCATCTATACATACAAGAGAACACATTAAATTTAGGTTAAAATACACACACAACTGTGGAAGGATTACAAGCAAAGTGCAAATGAGATCAGGATTAAAACTATTTCTGCACATAATTGCAACTTCTGTAAGATTAGGATTGGGCACCAGACAGCAGCAAAGCTAACAATTTCGACAAGGTATACAAAACATCACCTACCTAAACTGCTTGTTTACAAATACAAAGAAAAAAAAAATACTGTACAACCAATATGTACAGAGGAAAAAACTATATTCTCTGAATTGAGAATATTGGTGACAACAGTCAAGAGCTTTCAAATTATGGAGCCCATCTGAAGACAACCATCAAAAAAAGACACAGCTTCCTATACAGATTCATCATGCATCTTCTCATGCATATCCAACACAATTTCCCTCAGCTCTGGGAAAATGGACACAAGTACAAGTTCGAGGATTCCGTATGTAAGTTGCTTCAAACAAATTCTGGACTGCGTGCATTACCATATTGATTTTAAGGTTACCACAAGTCAGTTAAATATATCCATAAATAAGGCATACGAATATATATATATATATATATATATATATATATATATTGCTCAAGAGACTTTACCTGCAGAAAGAAATATATGTCTTGAGCACACCGCTTGTACTGATTTTGCCCAATCAAGCCAACAAGAGCAGCTGGAGTTCCATCTAGAAGGAAAAAGAAAGTCATCTTATTTTTTTTCATTAACATCATATGTTCCAAATTCATCAGGTGTATATAAATGTTACTTAAAAAATTATGAGCACTGTTCAACAGATGGAGAATGCACAGATTTGCAAAAGTGGTCTATTTCTGTCTGATTCTAATCAAGTAAAAACCAAGGGTCCTGCTTACAAGATAGTATCTACTCAACATTCTGTAGAATAAAAATACTGCAGATGTTGTAACGTAAAACTCCAGGTGATACAATTGATAATCGAAACATAACTGGGTTGCCCAAAAAAATGACATTTAAAAGGTCCAGACTCCAGAACAATAGAATACAATGTTGCTTCCAAGTGATGCTAAATGTTCAGTAGAAGTACCACAGGTTGTAAATTTGAGAATGGCACCTAATATTGCAAATTTGGAGTAAAATGCCCAAAATCTCACTATTGTAAAATCTGCCCCTTCATATCACAAATAACACTTAATAAACATGCGTTTGTGTTTTTACTTAAAATTGCTGCTAGCTCAGTGGTTCAGCAGTACAATTTGGGTTTTAGCGCGCGTGAGGTCATGTGTTCGAATCAGGGAGATTGCATTTTTATTTTTCTATGTTCAATAGAAATGCATCAGTACCATGCGTTACTATCATGAACGCTGTTGCAAAATGCGTCTTCACCGGAAAGCATGTTTTAAATGAGTTTTTTGTTTTTTTCAAAAATTGTTTTTTTTTCCTATTTTAAATTATATTTAATGCAAACGTAATTAAAAAATGTGTTCCGTAAAAACACAATGAAAAAAATAGTTTTCTTGTGATATAAGGGCCATTTTTTTGTGATGTGATATTTTGGACCATTTTACTTAAAATTGTGATATAAAGGGCCATTAGTACCCTGTAAATTTACTGCTAGAGAGAGGAAAAACTGGTGCTTACTGAATAAAATTTCCCTAACATCACTGGCTCTTCGAGCAGCCTCAAGCTGCTCTTCAAAAGACCCTGGTTTGGAGTCTGCACTTCTGGCTGAATGGGTTGTACTCTGTAAACCTCGCTCAAAATCGTCTATTTTACTTTTAGTATTTAAGGGCAGGAAGAAAACACCAGCAGGCCAAAGAACCTAAAACAAAAACAAAAATTACACCAAAATTGTGAGCTGAAAATGACCAGATACTGGTTAATAAGTTCCGTACTCAACTAGATTATACATTTCAAAGACAACACAATAGCAAGGCACCAAATTAGTAAGAGATGCACCAATATCAGAAGAATATTCACAATCAGCTAGATTATACCTTTCAAAGACAACATTATAGCAAGGCATAGATTCATAAACGATATACCAATATTAGAAGAAGATGCACAATCAAGCCAATAGGCAAACAGTCAATGAGACTATTACCAGTTTAAAGATTGATTCTGACATGCTCCGTACGATTCAACATAACTCAACTGCCACAATTAACTATGAGACTTGCTAATTAATGGAATCACTCTGACTGTACTTGTAAATTTTAATATTTTATCTGGCAGCCAGTTCATTCTCACTGACAACATATTGTCAATTAAAATCTGAACACGACGCTTATATGGCTTGGAGTATAAGCATGTTAAGCAAATTATAATATTACAGTGTAGGTTTCTATAGAACAGTTTTTGAATATGATCACAATTCACAACTAGGAAATGCAATTTTTTTGTGTATATTTAATTTCAAAGAACTCACTTAAATAATTACTTCATAAGTTAAAGCATTCAATACTTACATCCTGAACCCAGCGAATTCCTTGAGCAATAATGTCCTCTCTTCGGATCCAATGAATTTGCCTTATCATCCAATCATCAATAGCGTCTTCCATTACCAACTGCAGTACTTGCTTTGAAATCCAAAAGACCTGTCTTCTGCACCAATAGAAAAAGGCAGCTCAAGTATAATGCATATAAAATCCATTTCCTTTATATAATTTCCTTTATATAAATACTTTGACAGATTCAATAAGTTAAAAGTGATATCAAAATCATACAAAATTCACGCCACGCGCTTATCATACAGATGCCAAGTTGAGCAATTTACAGAAAAGGAGCTTAACATCTTTTTCCTCTCAGCCATACAAATGAATACAAAAGAAAGAAGAAAAATTAACAAAAGTTTCCTATCACCTTAAAAGCTGGCAAAGTAGTGCGTGGGTTTACAGTTATGTCATGTAAAACTAATTTTGAACAATGAAGAGAAAAAACCACTACAAACAGAGGCAATTATCGAATCTTCAACAGTTGGCTCTCAGTCCCTACATCAGCTTTTCCATGTACTTCATATTTTTAGAGGTTGCAAACTGAGTAATTCTTATGGCGGTGCCGATTATAGTTAAGTCGACTATAACACATTCAAATGTATAATCTCTCTCTATCAAAACACATAACAAAACCAACATTTGAAAATATCTCCTGATAAATATCTTAGTCTTAACTATAACATTATGGACCTAACATCGGGAAATATGACAAATTTAAATCTTACTTTGCAATATTTTAAGTTAAGAAGAAATACCAAGACAGTAAAATATAAAACAATATGCTGTAGGAACAACGAAAGCTATCGCACCTGAGCCAGCCTCTTCTCTTCAACTGAAAGATGTTATCTACTAGATTCAACACAGGTACGCTTAAATTTGGTGGTACCCACTACATACAAATAATAAATAATAGGTGTTATCATCAGTTACACAAAAATATCAATCAAGAAACTAACCAAGCACATGACTTCCTCCAAACTACAACTACTGTTCAAAGGCAAGTAATAGGCATTCACCTAGGTGCCTGTTTAGTCGGTCAATCATTGTTCAGATACACTTTCATCTAACTAGCATAAAATTTCAAAAGTTCTGCATGAATTTACATCAACGTTTCAGACTTTTAAGGAAACCAACAATTTGTTTGTAGTAACAAACTCATTTTATGGAATCATGCAATTGGTCACAAAATGTGAATGTCTAAACCTTTTATTACATATTGACCAAAACATACATATATATATATACACATTCCATCTAAGCCCTCTGCTTATGATGCACCTAGCAAATCTCTTCAGCACTACCTACAAGGTCTTGACCTAGCAATGTGCATAAAATTTACTTAAATTAGGAGAAAAATGACAATATTACATCTATGACCAGTTATAGACTAATAACTGCTTCTTCCCAGATAAACAAGGGGCACTCCTACAACTTGGATGAACATTCTAAGCTTTACATTTTATAAAACAAAAATAGAATATGTTTCATGCTTATGACGGCGAATATTTTGGTCAAGAATGTCTAATGGTGTTCTCAATTCTCAAAGCATTTATCTTATATCCCAAATTTATATTATGTCACTTGAAATGCTCCATTATCCTCTAGCAAGAGCATCTGAATAGATGTGTTGCTCAGCAATGATACTTGGTTTATTGAAAATAAAATCATAAACAAAGAGATTCATCAGAAGCAATCAATGACAAATATTCAAAAAATGTGAAGCAGAGTTTATATTGTAGTGTTATAATAAGAAAGCAAATTCTTCCTATTAAATATCTTTCTACTGGGTAAAACCAACAAATTTCTAGGCATGCTAAAAGTGTATATTTAGAACATGAAACTCCTCAAGTAGCTCATTTGCCTACTACAACAATGATTCATTGAACTATTAGGAGAATTTAGAAACTCCGCTAAATACAGGACAGCAACATCAACAGAGTTCAAGAATCAATGCACAATACCTCTTGTGGGACCCCATTTAAATCTTCCAAAAGGGCAGAAGTTACTGGAATTTTAGCCTCAGGATAACCACTAATGCTGGTTAATTCAGACTGACCCTTTGAAGTGTGCTTATCAACATCTAATTTAAGCTTTTTGTCGTATGTCGCCAAGAAATCCTCCGAATTCAATTCATTGTCTGAATAACATTGATCAGTTTCTGTGAAAGATCTCTCACCGCTATGGCTTGCACCTTTCTCGCCATCTGAATAACTGTTAGCTGAATCTATAGTACGCTGTCCTAAAATCAATTGTTTAATTTCATCTTCTTTATAGTATAAGTTCTTGCCATAATTTGAAGACTGTTCATCTGTTGTGGACGCTGAGATAGAAACTTTTCGCATCAAACCATCTGACACCCCTTTGAACTGGCGTACAATGTCATCCACGGCATCATCCACATTGACTGCGACGCAAAGGCAAAAAAAAAAAACTTGGAAGACTGAGACTATGTGAAAAGATTTAAAGTCATCAATGATATAGTTAATAAAAGATAAAAGTTTAGAACAATTAAGATCTAGCGCATAAAAAGATTACTGCAGGTGCTTAGTGGATTATGATCATTTAAACCGTAAAACCTACTCCCTTTAATAAAGAATCTGGTTGAGGTACAGAAAGAGTGAAAACTGAAAACGCTTACACTAATAAACCTAGCAAGTACTATTGAGTATTGAGGAACATAGGAATAATTTAAAAACATACCTGCCAAGGTTCTCATCACAGAAGGCGACTTTCCAAAAGAATAATTCTTCACAAAAAAAAAAGATTGCATTAATAAAAAGATTAAAAATATAAAGATAGTCTCAAAGCTCCAAATGCACACACAATTAAAAAAAATCATGTTTCATGTCTCGTTTTTTCCAATTTTTTAAAGCATGGGGTTCAATAAAAGTTTAACATTGTGACTTTATAAGTAACATCTAATGTCGGGGAACTTAGTTGACGAACTCCTTTTTTTTATGGGTCACAGGTTAGTCCAAAGCACACGAGACGGC
The DNA here is from genome assembly GCF_009905375.1 of Apium graveolens. NCBI lineage: Eukaryota > Viridiplantae > Streptophyta > Magnoliopsida > Apiales > Apiaceae > Apium > Apium graveolens. The sequence goes on along the minus strand of NC_133652.1, from coordinate 268,968,548 downwards.
TTTCCTTAAGCCCGGAGTTCCTTTGTAGCTCCGTGGTAGCCTTACAGCGGTCGACTACTAATTGACCGGTCGTAGGTTCAAACCCTACTACACTGCTAATTGACCGGTCGTAGGTTCAAACCCTACTACTTTTCTGACCTAGCGACCCCTGTCCTTCTCAGTTTCTTAAGTAGCAGAATTGTGGAACATCAAAAGTGGGAAGTTTCTTGTTAGTTTTTCTCTTCACTCTCATATAGGTAACTTTGGTTTTTGATGAGTAACTAAGAATAAAGGAGTGGGAAGTTTTTTGTTATTTTCCATTATGTTAAATATTATGAAAATGGATTCATCTCGCCAAATTCTCTCTCTAATTGTCTCTAATGTTACTCTCTAGAAACTTTCTCCACAAGCTATCTCCCTCTAGTTCGCTCTACTGTTTTTCTCTAAAGAGATTAACTTTCTCAACAAGCTATCTCTCTCAGGTTCTGATTCTATCACTATTCTATATCAATCTCTGCAATATTACTACATTTTCTGTTTGTTTTCAGCATTTGCTTCATTAATACACAAAAAAACACCGAAAACATATACAATTTCACATTATCAGTTCATTGCTCCCGACATCCAAGTATAGAACTATGTTCTAACAATATTCTAACAGTTCACATCACTATTTGATATTAAACAGAAGATTACTAACATCGGCATACAATGAGACTCTTGTGGAAAAGAGAGACCAAGATCAAGAAAAGAAAGGATAATCACCTTTGAAGAAACACTTAAAAAATCCCACACTTCATGTTGTTCCGCGACATTAGCTATCGACAGTAGATCCTTAAAGAAATATTGTACCCAAACCAATCAGAAAATATTACATGCATTATAAAAGCTACACATAGTAGAAAGTGAATTACTTGCAAATACTTGTCAAGCTGAATGCACCGTTGATGCACAAAAGTGTCCTCTGTGCTTGAAGAGAAGATTCTTTTTGGAGGCAAATTTAAGGTATAATTAGGAATGTCCTTGAGATGTCGATGTAATCTTTCGAAGTTTCTATATCTGCTGACATTATACAACTAATTAAAATGAAAAAAACAAATAAATTTATAAAATCTTCCTGGTAGTCTAAATCTGTATCAACTTTTTTGATAAAGTGAACAATGAAAACAGTAATTTGAAAAAAAGAATTAATATAGGAGAGAGGAATGCATTTATCAATAGCAAAGGATATAAAAGCATGTACAATTCAAACTAGTAATAAAAGCACAATAATCAGAACAAGACCTCCGTTTAACAAACCAAGTGTTGTTCTCCCTATCTGTCACTGCAATTGAATAAACAGCAAAAGATTTTGACCCAAGTTTCTCAAAATATGCTCCTATAACCTGAAAAGAAGCTAGAATCAGAAGTCATTGCTATCACCGATAAGAAAATATATAAGATGCTTGAATATGGTCTAGAGAAAATGCTATCAGCCTACAATTATTGCTCTGTAATTCTGCACAAGTGCTCTTACTATCTAAACGACAAATATTATCAAGAAATGAGAGAGGGAAACTAAACCTACCCTGCTCTTAAGCTTGGGTGTATGAGCCTGGCTAGATAACACCATACGAGAAGCACTACTAACAGTAGCCACTTGATTATGCCCACCCGAATTTGGACTGTAGAACTCTGATATGATTGGTCCACCAATTTTGCTGGTAAAATCAGTCTTCCTATCTGGCACAATAACCAAATCAGAAGTGCTATTTGATTTTTTCATCTTACTTCTGTTTCCACTGGCAACTAGGGCATCACTGAATTCATCAGAACTGCAATCAGCCTTAAAAGATGCAACACTGCCTGGTTCCATATAAAGATGCTCTGCATTTTCCCTCTGACTAAAGAGACGCAAATCTGAATGATAGCTAGATGCTGTTTTAGCTGAAGCTTTAGCTTTGTTTATGGTAGAAAATTCTGGTTTCTGAGCTATACTTCCCTTTTCAGTATCTTTTGAGAGTGACACGCTATTTACTTCTAAACCCTTTGCCCCTTGAGCCTGAACTACAGTACTGGTATATTTCTTGACCTCCTTTCTGTGATTTCTTCCTTTTGTCCACATGTTATCAAGATTTTCAGGCATAAGAACTTCTGCCCTACGCTGGCTTGCTGCCTCAAGGGGTCGTACCCATTCAGCAGAAAGATGCTGCAAATACTCATCATGACTGGTGTCTGAACCCACCAGTGAAAATTCTCTTGCTTCATTGCAATTTGAAGATGTCAAATCAGTCCCACGATTGCATGCATTAAGACTAGTGGGACCTGAGCTATGATATTGAAAGTCAGCAAGAACATGATCGTGCATATGATCATCTATAACAGGTGAGCGATCATCACCTGCCTGTTCAAAACCATATTTTTTAATAGCAAGGTATATATGTTCAATCAATTCGTTGATATACCTGTGAAACAACGAGCATGTTAAAGTTTGATCTAGCAATAGAAGATAAGCGCACAAATTACGCCAAGTTATAGGAGACTAAACCGTTTATTCAATTTTCATACATGTGGCCACTAAATGTTATTACAGTGGAAATTTCAAGGAACATGGTAAATTTCTGAAGCCAAATAAATACAGAGATTATCAATACAACAAAGTTCAGATTGTTCCATTACCGTGGGGTAGAATTCAACGAAACATACTAACAACCACACTGGTAAATAGATATCGATTCGCCATTTCATTTGGATAAGTATTAACTGATAACAAATGTCAAATCGAACATATTATGCACACACAAAGCAGAGAGAACATGATTTCAAGTATCCATCATACTAAGCAAGATTACAAGAAATAAATTCAACAATCATGGAAGTTATCGGACACTGTGACTGCAAAGACAGCTAGCTTTCTCCCTACGCTCAAATTTACATAGAAGTGGTCTGGGCTCATAGTCATTGATTAACACTGACAAGCTTCAATAAATCGTAAATGAAACTGGAACTAAGATATCATGCGTTGTTATTGTTTTTACTTATTAACTCTAGGTAAATCACATCAACCCCCCCCCCCACGAGTTGTACAGAAAACCATATGACTAATCGCTGAGTGTTGAAAGTGAAGTTAAAGGTAACTACTAAGTGTTTAGCAATTTTGAGATACTTGCATGAGTAAGCAAATGTATGAAATCCGTAGAACTTTAATACCCATATATCTTAATTATTATTCTTTTCAACTTCCAAAATACAAGAAACACCAAGAAAGCATTCAAAAATGCCAAGACAGCTTACTCGGGGCTTGCTAAATTTATCAATGGTAGCATCACCAAACATGTTAAAAGCTCTCGAGCAATGCACCGGACAAGCGGACTTTGAGCTTCCCGTGGCCTAAGTGCTACAGCTAAGACTCCACTCATAAGGCGTTGAAGAACCTACAAGAACGTATAGTTGTCTAATAGTGTGATAAATAAAATTATGAGAAATATTTTGTTTGAGAACACTTTACTCACACCTTGTACTCACAATCGGGAGACTTTAATGCCGGGTGAAGCTCCTTAGAAGCCCTAAGTTGGTGCTTCAATTTTTCATCCCTTTCCTCGGACGACAGAGTTTGCATGACATCAATGCCAATGGCAGTTTGGTTTCTTCTAAAGAGATCAATATGCCCCCCTATAAGGTCCACGACATCCCTGAAACATTGGCAATATATTAGATTTTGATCACTTTAAGCACCACTGTACTCAACCTTTGAAATGGTTCTTAATAATATCAACCAAATTGAGAAACGCTTAAAATACTACCTTGTCAACAGTTCAACCAAGTTTATATCTTTGACTCGGCCAGATACATCAGCAAGAACATCCATTATTACTGCACGTATCAATTCAGGGGCCTCTTTATCAGGTGTTATTTCAGAATACCACAAATCTATGACAAAATCTTGCAAAAGCTTGTTAATAAACTCCTCCATAGCAGCCTCTATTATGGGAGAATTGATTTTTCTCTTCCGTTTTGGAGGGGGTGGCACACTAGAAAGACGAGAATCATTAATAGATAACTGCTTCTTTTCTAAATGGGATAGATATGTTTTTCGTTGGATGTTTCGAACCTTCCATTGGAAATCTACCTCATTTAATAAAACTCGTAAACCAGAGACAATAAGGACAGATATTGGGATATTCATCCACATTGATTTACTTGTATCTGCACAGCAGATGAAAAGAAATCAACAAGAGTTTAAGTTAAAATCTGAAAAAATATTACTAATAACATTACAGAATCCAGACTTTGTACACAGAAAGAGCTTCAACACATTCTTCCTAGGTGCAAACTAAAAACCTCAATCTTCCGTTTTGAAAATCTATTTACAATTTTACATGTTAACTCCGAAAACAAAGAGACATTACATTTATCTAATTCGGAAAACCAATTTTGATGCTACTTGTTAACTCTATTCCCTTTTTTCCATAGAGCCTACACTGAATCAAAAGTCTGGTTCGGCCCTCGGGGCTAGTCCCAACTCAACGGCGAATGATGATTTTGCTTCACAAAATCGATATCATCAAAATGCAGAATGTTCCAAAGAAAAAGAAGAGTATGCACAAATGAAATAAAGGCCCTGAATGTCACTATTTGATATTGAATGGCCCTCAATATCACTTTTGAAAAATGTGGCTCCAAATGTCACTCCAAAACGAAGGATGAGGTTCTGTTTTTGTTACTAAAAAAAAACGAGAATGCGTCCGACGTTTTGTTTCTTTTTTAATTTTTTTAACCTCTAAAACATGATTTCAATTCATGTTTTTGTTGTAAAAACATGATTTCAATTCATGTTTTTGTTGTAAAAACATGAGTTCATGTTTTGTTTTCAAACAAGAACGTTGTTTCTGTTTACGTTTTTAGTGTTTTTTAATTTATTTATTTTTAGATAATGTTATATCTTCAAGCTCAAAACTTTATTTCAAGAGATATTTTATTCGTATTTTATTTATATTTATAATTATTTTAATATTTTTAAAATCTAAATTAAGAACTCGTAAACCCTAAAATATTAAAAAGTGATCCCTAATTTAACAATTTTTAACATTTTAGGGTTCACCGATCCCCTTTTGGGTTTTAGAAATATTAAAAAATAAATTAATAAAACGTGCACCGATTTAGGGTTTAGGGTATAGGGTTTAGACCCTAAACCCTAGAACCTAAACCCTAATTTAATCTAAGGTTTAGGGCGCCCTAAACCCTACGAACCGAATCGTAATTATTAACTGTTTTTAATTTTTTAGGGTTCACCAATTCTCAATTTGAATTTTAAAAATATTAAAATATTTATAGATATCAATAAAGTATGAACAAAACATTTCTTGAAATAACTTGTTAAGCTCAAAAATATAACATTATTTATTAATTTTGGCAAAAAATTAAAGAAAATAAAAAAAATGCAAAACGGAACTTGAGATCATGTTTTTTAACAAAGTCATTATCTCAACTTGTGTTTTAGCACTAAAAAACAATGAAAAACGCTGCCCGCATTCGCGTTTTTGATTTATATAAAAACGGATCCCGAGACCCCGTTTTGAAGTGACATTTGGGCCATAAGTGACATTGAGGGTCATTTTATCCCAAAGTGACATCATTTAGGGTCAACACCCCGCAAATTTCAACCAAACAGCCTATAATCCAAAGCTAATCATAACACAACTTGAATGATTTCTCAATATAGTTAAATGAATAAACAGAGAGAGAGAGAGCGGGAGAGAGCGGGAGAGAGAGAGAGAGAGAGACTAACGTGTTAAGAAATAAGAGACAGCAAATATACACAGGGCCCACCAAACAGTTCGAAGCTTAGCTTCTTGAATCAGATCCTGCAAACTCTCCATCGCCTTCATCAAGATTCCAGCTTTAATGATCAAGAAATAAATAAACAAGTTCACAAAAGATTAATAAAGTGTTTGATATTGTAACCCTTCGATTTCAAGAATCTTAAAAATCTAATTCGGTGGATTTATTTGAATACACCACAATAGTTTTTGGGGTTTGTCTGTCAAATTGGTCTTCAATTCAAAGTGCTGCTACAAATAAGAATGTAACAAGCACAAAGAAGATGTTTGTTTTTGCAAACGGAAATTAAATAAAATTATGGTCTCCCTTCCCTTATATCTCCGAGTTCCCCTTACATTTACTATTTTTTTAATTTTTCAACATTATTAATATTTTTATTCCCCTAATCTATCTATCTATACTTATAATTTGGTTTAACGGTTATTGCCTAATTTTATTTATTAAAAAATATATATATAGTATTATATATCCACGAAACTACTAAAAACATCTTCAATAAACTCTTTATATGTGCTTTTAAGTTTAAAAATAGGGAGTGATGTTAAAATTTGAGCTCCAATAAACTCTTAGAGACTATTTAAAAGATTAAGAGCCTTTTAATTGTAAGAGCTTCTACCTAGCTCTTAACTTACATTTTTTATTAAAATAATCTCTCCATTTTCTTTCTATCTCCCTCTTCTTTTATCCTTTTATAACTTCAATGTACTTTTAATTATAAAATAATATATAAAGAGTGAGTTTAAAAATTATTGTTGGAGATGAACCTACATTATCTTACTACAACTAATTTTTTATATTATTTTTAAAGAGTGAGCTAAGAGTCTCTTGGAGATGCTCTAAATTGTTAAACTATAGACTTAGAGTACTTATCCGATCAAACTACGATCACAATTTATTCTATTATTAAAAAATAAATAAATATTTTATAATTTAATATGAAGGGATAAATAAATTTTTTAATTAATAATGAAAACCCCTGCATCGCACGGGATTTAAAATAGTTATATTAAAAACCAAACAATGAAAATTTGGTTGGGAGTCAGTCTCGTCACTGTAATTATAGTAACATTTAGAATAAAATACTCTCATAAATAAATTACTATTCACAATATAATTATATAAATACAAATAGAATTGTAATACATCTAACGGTTTTGATTTAAATAAAATAATATTTAATATTTAATAAAATTATACTATTAATCCAATGCTAAATAAAAAATAAAATACATACAATTAGTTGGATTTACATCCTTGGATTACATAAAATAATAAAGACTGATAAAAATTTGAAAGCAAAATCGTTTGGTCGATATAATGTCATCAGGATAACACTAAAAAAATAAATGAGATAAAACAAAATTAATTGAAAGTAAATTCGTTTGGCAGATATAATGTCGTCATACTAGAATAAAATAATACATATTATCAATTCGTGAAAGGCATATGTCATAGCCTATTTGTTTATTCGAAGATTTAACTCAACTCAAATAAGAATGTAACAAGTAAATAGTGGATCTACCGTCAAAGAGATCTCACAAAGTAACATCTGTCAAAGGATTCAGAAACAATGTTCATCTACAGACTTGAGGAATTACTTCACTGGAAGAAGTTCAAGAAATTGATAAAGTCTCAGTGATATAAATCAAGATTGTGGATTTAATCAAGTGACAGATATCTTGTCAGGGTATCAGATAATTAGAGGGATTTAATCTGAAGAAAATCAAGATTATCAAAGTCAAGACATGAAGAAACATCACGGAAGTTAGTCACTCATGAACCAGACAGTACATCGAGTGTCAACATTGAAGTGGTGGAATTGATTCATAATTTTCAGTGATTTTCAGAAGATCTTTAGAAGAGTGGTTGCTGTTCAAGAGTAGTATTAAATCTCTATTAATTAACTAAGTCATATAATTTAATTAAGAAAATATATTATATCTGCAAAGATTAATTTATTGATTAATTGAATTAATTGATTAATTAATTTCGAATTAATATTATTGATTTTCAGAAGTGTAATTGAATTAAAATCAGTTTTAATTCAATAAGACAATTAAACTTGAACTGGCATGACAATCCAGATTGTCATACCGATTGTCATGCCAGGTCATTTCTAATTGTCTCACCGAAAGTTCTACTAGCAGTGGGATTGTCTTGCAAGTTCAGGAGATTGTCATACCGAAAGTTCTACTAGCTATGGAATTGTCTTGCTAGTTCAAGTGATTGTCTCGCCGATTGTCATGCTAGTTCAAAAGATTGTCTCACCGAAAGTCATGCCAATTCTCAGATCCTAGACTTTTGTGATTTTTCAACTTCTTGAATTTTTTATTTATTCAAAAATTCATAATGACTTCACAAAAAGTTGGAACCGTTAAAATTCCACTATTTGATAAAGAAAATTATATTATGTGGAAGAAGATGCTCTTGTTTTTACAAGTTGCAAATCCCAAATATCTGAACTTGTTGAAGAAGGGTCCAAAAATTCTGATGATTATTGAACCAGAGGTGATAGAAGATGATGTTGTAATTACCAAAGCTAGAACCTATGCAAAAGAGCATGAGGATTTTACTCCTGCTGAAAAGGAAGAAGCCTCCTTAGATGCTAGCCTTCAATTAATTTTAGTTGATTCCCTTGATTCCTTGATGAACAGACATGTGATGAACTGTAAAAATTCCAAACACATCTGGGAAACTATTGAGGTGATTAATGAAGGTACAGAGGAAGTTAAGGAGAACAAGTTAGAGATCCTAACCTCTGAGTATGAACATTTTAAATCCAATCCAGGAGAAGGAATTACTGAAGTGTTCGAGAGGTACAATGCATTGATCAATAACCTGAACATAAATGGAAAATATTATTCAATCAGGGAGATCAACAAAAAGTTCCTTTTAACACTGTCAACTCATCCTGAACATAGAATCACTTCCATAAGAGAAGCTAGAGATCTGAGTGAGATTTCTTTGGATAGACTCTATGGTGTGTTAAAAACCTATGAGTTGGAGCAGATTCAGCAGAAGGGAGTCTACGGGAAAGGTAGAGTGGTCAGTGAAGGAATTTACGGATGAGCGGAAGCGTGATATAACAATAATTCCGTAAAAACCATGTATCGCACATATAGAAAAACGTATAAATCAAAAAGACGGGGGAATCGTAACCATATCTTGAAAATCGAAGCTTTATAATATGGTTGTTAGCAGTTGCTCCTCAGTCCGTGGAGCACTCTACCTGTATCCACCAAGAATGATCCTCTTCGATGAAGCTTTTTATAAAACCAAGCCTTTATAAAAAAGGAGTTTTGAGAGAGAGAGAGAGAGAGGAAGAAGATGGAGGCTAGCTCTTCTTAGGGTTTTCACAAAACCAAGTGTGTATTTAGAATGAGCCATCTAATTCTATTTATAGGGCTCTCCTAGGGTTTTATAATATATCATTATATATATATTAGCCCCACATTTTATCTTTATAAAATACTTTAATATTAATTAAAACTATTTTAATCATTATTTCTTTTTCTAAACTATTTAGAAAATTATTCTCTCTCTCATTATTTCATCAAAGAAAATATTCTTTAAGGGTGTGACCCTGTAGGTTCAATATTATGTCGGTTGTAGAAATAAATAATAATAAACTTCTATTAATTATTTACATTAATACTAAAATTCACTAAATATAATTAACTGATTAATTATATTTATTCTACATCGTGAGTGATGCTTCTCAACATATCGCGACTATCCGGATAATATGAATTCACTGCTTAGAATACCAAGAACCTGTTAGTGACTAGTTACCGTACAATGAATTCCTTCTACCCTTACAATATCCCGATTAAATACAAGGCATGGATCTCGTGTCAGGCCTATCAAATTTAATCATATGATTTCTTATTCATATTGCAAAGTTCATATTAATGCAAATTAGAAACTCCTTTCTAATTTCATACACTCTGGCCAGAGATTCTAGAACTCGCATACTAAGAATAACATATGATATTCTCTTCCTATACTATAAGAGGTAGATCATCTATTGACGTTAACTATCTCTATACACAAATCCCTATGCCCAGAATAGACCTAATGGATATCCTTGAGACTAAGGACTAAACCAAAGCACAGTTCAATATATACAAGATAATTTTAACGATCTCAAGTCTAAGGACACTTGTACAACTATCACTCAGTGATTAACTATTGATACGTGAGTAATCTCCATTAGTTGTTCAACTTATCGAGTCATGTTCAGTGAACTTATTCCCTAATAAGCACCTACATACTAGTTATAGTGTCACCAAACAAATGCCTATGAGAACAGACATCCTCCTGCAGGGAGCAAGCATAGTATGTACCAATCTTTGCGGATCCACTAACATCCGATTAGTTATCCTATGATCAGGAACTGTTTAAGTCTAGAGTTATCATCTTCTAGATCTCACTATTATAATCTCATTATAATTCTAGAAGCTTTACTTTAAACTATGGAGCAACTTATTTAAAACACTTTAAATAGATAAAGCCCATAATAAAAACATAACAAGTCTTTTATTAATTTCAATGAAATCAAATAGCAATACAAGAAAGTTCTTCCTAACTCATCATACATGATTGGATTTAGGACAAACACTTTCAATCTCCCACTTGAACTAAAGCCAATCACCCTGGTATCTAATACCCATCTTCTCTTTATGATGATCAAAGTGAATCTGAGACAATGACTTTGTGAGTGGGTCTGCTACGTTGTTATGTGTGTCAACTCTCTCAATCTTGACATCTCCTCTTTCAATGATTTCCCTAATCAAATGAAAGCGTCGCAAAATATGTTTGGAATTTTTATGAGACCTAGGTTCCTTGGCTTGTGCTATTGCTGCGTTGTTATCACAATACAACACAACAGGCTCCTCGATGCTAGGAACAACTCCCAACTCAGAAACAAATTTCCTCATCCAAACGGCTTCTTTTGCAGCCTCACTTGCAGCTGTGGAGTCAGTCGTTGTAGACTGTTTGGAACTCTTCCAACTAATCGCACCACCATTCAGAGTAAACACGTACCCTGACATGGATTTGCTATCATCACTTTCTGATTGAAAACTAGAGTCAGTATAACCCTCTATTTTCAACTCAGATCCACCACCAAAAACAAGAAAAATATCCTTAGTCCTTCGCAAGTACTTAAGGATGTTCTTCACTGCTTTCAAGTGGTCTTCACCTGGATTGGACTGATATCTGCTCATCACACTAATTGAATAAGCAACATCAGGCCTAGTACATAACATCGCGTACATGATAGATCCTATTGCTGAAGCATAAGGAATCTTACTCATACGCTCTCTTTCCTCAGGTGTCTTAGGAGACATCTTTTCGGAAAGGGACACTCCATGGCTCATCGGTATGAGACCTCTTTTGGAGTTTTCCGTGCTAAACCTTTTAAGCACTTTCTGGATGTATGTACCCTGGGTAAGACCTATCATTCTTCTAGATCTATCTCTATAGATCTTCATACCGAGAATGTAGGATGCTTCTCCGAAGTCCTTCAAAGTGAAGTTCTTCGATAGCCACACTTTGACTGATTGCAGCATCGATATATCATTTCCTATAAGAAGTATGTCATCCACATATAATACAAGAAATGTTACCGCGCTCCCACTAACCTTCTTGTAGACACATGGTTCATCTATGTTTTTGATGAAACCAAACTCTTTGATTGTCTCATCAAAACGGATGTTCCATCTACGAGAAGCTTGCTTTAAACCATATATGGTTCGTAGCAGCTTATACACTAGGTGTTCATTTCCCTTGGAAAGAAAACCCTCTGGTTGTGTCATATACACTTCCTCTTCAAGTTTCCCATTGAGGAAGGCCGTTTTCACGTCCATTTGCCAGATCTCATAGTCGTAGTAAGCAGCAATCACAAGAAAAATCCGAATTGATTTTAACAGGGCTACAGGCAAAAAAGTTTCATCGAAGTCAATCCCTTGCCTTTGTCTGAATCCTTTCGCCACGAGCCTGGCCTTATAGATCTCCACCTGGCCATCTGCTCCAATCTTTCTTTTGTATACCCATTTGCACTCAATAGGCTTCACACCCTCAGGTGCTTCAACCAAATTCCATACTTGGTTGTTATACATAGATTCCATTTCAGATTTCATGGCACTTTGCCATTTCTCTGAGTCAACACTACTCATAGCCTCATTATAGGTCACAGGGTCGTCATCATCAATGATTGACAACTCATTGTCATTCTCAATGACAAGGCCATAATACCTCTCAGGTTGGCGAGACACTTTCCCTGACCTACGAATGGGCTGTTCCACAGAAGGTTGTTCAGTCTGAATAGGTGTTTCCACTTGAACCGTAGTAGTTTGTGCTTCTTGAACTTCATCAAGTTCAATTTTGCTCCCACTGTTTCCTTCAAGGATAAACTGCTTTTCCAAGAAGGTAGCATGTCTGGAGACAAACACCCTATGATCAGTGTAAAAGTAATACCCTAAAGTCTCTTTAGGATATCCCACAAAACTACATTTTACGGATCGAGATTCCAGCTTATCAGGTTCAACTTTCTTGACATAAGCTGGACATCCCCAAATCTTAACGTGTTTAAGACTCCGTTTCCTTTCTTTCCATATCTCATATGGAGTTTGAGGAACAGATTTGGAAGGCACCTTATTTAGTAAATACACTGAGGTTTCCAATGCATAACCCCAGAGGAATACTGGAAGATCCGCATAGCTCATCATGGACTGAACCATGTCTAACAAAGTTCGATTTCTCCTTTCAGATACCCCATTCAACTGTGGAGTATATGGAGGAGTCCACTGGGAGACTATACCATTTTTCTTTGAGATAATCTAGAAACACTCCATTCAATTATTCACCACCTCGATTTGATCGAAGAGTTTTAATACTATGTTTGGTTTGTTTCTCCACTTCATTCTTATATTCTTTGAACTTTTCAAAGGCTTCAGACTTGTGTTTCATCAAATACACATATCCGAATCTAGATCGATCATCTATGAAACTAATGAAGTATGAAAATCCACCCATGGCTTGCGTAGACATTGGTCCACATACATCTGTGTGTACCAATCCTAGCAAATCTGCAGCCCTCTCTCCATGTCCACTAAATGGAGATTTGGTCATTTTACCCAATAGACAGGATTCGCATGTAGGATATGATTCAAAATCAAAGGGGTCAAGTAACCCTTCCTTATGCAATGTCCGCAGTCTATTTTCACTAATATGACCAAGTCTGCACTGCCACAAAAAGGTGAGATTTTCATCATCCCTTTTTCTTTTATTAGTATATTCAATTTGTAGTAAATTATGCTCTATGTCACATACATACAGACCATTATTTAAAATACCACTTCCACAAAGAACGTTATCTCTAAGAATTGAACATTTATTATTCTGAATAACAAACGAAAATCCAGCCAAGTCTAACATGGGAATAGAAATAATATTCCTCATAATTGAGGGAACAAAATAATAATTATTTAAAACAATAGTCTTGCCCGTAGGCATATGTAAATGAAATGATCCTACAGCTTCAGCAGCAACTCTTGCTCCATTTCCCATCCGTAGAATCACCTCCTCTTCCTCAAGAGTCCTACTTCTCCTTAGTCCTTGCAACGAATGGCAAAACCAAGTTGTCCAAGATGTTCAATCAAATTGATCATCTTAAGTATATGGTCATTCACAGATGATCTCTCAGACATCCTACAACCGAACAGCTCCTTCGATAACTCATATCGAGATGTCCTCCCTGCCACATCATACAACTCTTGTAGATGTGCTAGGATAGTGTGAGCATCCATATGCTCATGTTGCTTCTATAGCTCAATGTTCATGGAAGCTAGCATGATACATTGAGCAACATTTGCATCATCTATCCATTTACGATACACAACATGTTCATCATTATGTGCATCGTCAGCAGGTTCAGCAGGCTTAGGTGAGTCAAGCACATATTCCAGCTTCTCAACCCTGAGAACAATTCTCAAGTTTCGAAGCCAGTCAGCAAAATTAGGACCAGTCAACTTGTGAGCATCTAGTATACTCCGGAGTGATAGTGCAGAAGACATAACGTATATAGTAAATCTGTAAATGATGAACACGTAACAACACTTAGCAAATATTCAATTTCATTTCATAACACTATATGAATCGGGTCTTTATTCATAAGTGGCTCCCACTAGTTTATCTAATTTATACAACCCCCTTAAGTGAAAATTAAGCATTCAAAATGCTAGTGGGAATAGGGATCCTACATTCCATCACACAACCTCGGCTGTAGCACGAAACGTCATGTGATGTTCAATAGGCAGACAACTCTTGTCAATTACATCTTATGTTATTCCCTAATAAAACTTTAGCCTCTTGAATAATTGAGTCACGGCTGGAGCACGACAGACTCAATATTCTAAGTCAACTCTAACCCAACATTTCGTACAATTGAATCAGTCTCCAAAGGCCCACGGCTGCAGCACGTAACGACCTTTAGATTCTAATTCAATGTACACATCTCTATGTAATAGACAAGTATTTCTTATTTCAAAATCAAAGCCCTCGGCTATAGCACAAAACGACAATGATTTAAAAATAAGAACTACTTTCTACCATGTTGGAAGGCTATGACCGACACAAGCTCGTTGTGTTATTGACCAATTACTACTTGATATTATTTAATTTTAGAGGGATTATATTACGTTACAATCATAATCATATTATAAAGAGATTCTTCCTTTTAAATTAAATATTTCAAATCAATAATCGATAATCAGATGATTCTCAGATCGGAGGGAGCATTGTCAAGAGGCGTCACTTAATACCCCTTTCTTACGATCGAAATCTGCTTTTGACAGAATCATCCTTTCTCTCAATATTGAAAATTCATATTTAATTACGTGTTTCATAAACACAAGAATCTTATGATTGTATTCATAATATTATTATTAAGGCAAGAAACGATTCCTATTCTAGATTTTCTAGAGCACGCCTTATTTTGATTTAAGTTCACCTAAATCTATCATCGCATGGTAAACATAGGCATATATCTCATATATAAAAATAAATAAACAAGTAAGCATGGAAGTAATATCATGTCACACATTGATATAATGATGTATGGATTTATTATAGCATTTAAAAGCAATTAAAACAATTAAAACAAGCTTTAAAACACTTTCGGGAATATAAACAGTTCAAAACTATTATATAAAAATATTCGAAACTGTTGTTGCCTTTATTACCCAAAACCAAAAACTGACGAATTCATTTATTGTAGTATTAATAATAACTATTATTATTATCATTATTGGCCCCTTTTATAATTGTTATTACATTTATGTCCCAAAATAAAAACTGACGAATTCATTTATTATAGTATTAATAATAACTATTATTGTCAGCATTACAATTACAAGGTCAACCAATGGATGGAAGCAAATTGTTAGGTCACACACACTGTAGAGGGGGTGAATACAGTGTATAATACAATCAAATCGAAGTTTAATATCTTAAGTAACAGAAAACAAACTTTATTGAAACAATAAACTCTGTTACAGTATGGAACTGTTACCTCTCAGTGATGAACAAATATCACGAGAGCTGCTAGGGTTACAATGAATAATCTTCTCGAATATGATAACACTTATAGTGTAAACCCTATGTCTATGTTTATATACTACACAGTTACAAGATAATCGCTAATTGATATGGAATATAATTCTGCTTCCTAAAATATATCAATCAGATATCTTTTCTTCCAAGTATTCCATTCTTCACGGAACTCCTTCTTCATGCATATCTCTTCTTATGTTTATCTCGATCTTCTTTCCTTTAATCAGCTACTTTCCTTATCTAATCGTCCTTCAGCACTTAAGTTCTGATATCCAACTTCCGATGATTATCTCCTGATAATATAAGTACTGATATCCTTAAGTCCTGACTTCCAGTATAAGTACTGATTTGTCCTGTTAAGTAAGATCTGAAAACTAAACATAAATCATATTAGCCATGACATTATCAAATACATCTAACAATCTCCTCCAACTTATAAATTAACATAATATACAAGTTTAACAGATATTTGATGATGTTAAAAACATTAAGTACAAATGCATGAGAATTAGACTAGATAACTACAACTTACAGTCCTTAAAGCTTTACCAATATTTAACTTCTGATAACAACTTCAGTCTGTATAAATATCAGAATTTAAGCAGTTGTAGATCTTTGACTTGGCTTCATCTTCTGATCTCTCTGATGTCAGGAGTTGTTCTGAGATAGTTCTTCAACAAACATCTCTCAGCATATCTAAGTTCATCAATCATTCTCCTTTTGGCATCTTTAAGCTCTGCAGTATCTTCACCAATTTGAAAGATTGCAGCCCTGAGATCATTAATCTTTGCTTTTCTTATATCCTGATCCAGTCTGATCAAATAAGCTTTATTAGACTCAAGATTGAATTCCACAGCCCTGTACCCTAGAAAGGTAGTTATAATTTGAGCAGAATTGGGCTTCATTTCAACTATATCACCCTTGTGATCTCTGTACTTTGGAACATATGTGATGTCAGACTTAACAGAATAAAGCCTTTTTTGTCTCTGAATCTGATCCTTCAAATAGTTTGCAGCAGTTCCTGTCAATCTGTCATCCACTTGAAGTAAGAATAGTACATGCTCCAATTCTTCAAAATACTTCAATGGAATGGCATTTTGCCTTATATGATAAACCCTACCATCTGTCATGAAATACAACAAGATGTATTCTTTCAAGTAGGTATGGTAAACCATTTGTACAGATTCCAGTTGATTCAATCTCTCAGGAGTTGCTCCAATACCTGGTTCACTCAAGGAAGTTGGATCATTGGTAGTGTTATGTATTCTTCTTTCATCAGCACTTCCCAATCCAGTTTTATCTCTTGCTTCCTTTCCAGTAACTACTCTAGCTTCAAAACCACTTGCAGTAGTCTTCAAAGGTTGAGTCTATTTTGCTTTAGTGAATCCTGGTAGGAGTGTTTTTGGTCTATCTTCTGATATCAAGTTAACTTGAGCTATGTCAGAGGTTACTTGCTTCTTCTGAATATCAGAACTTACAGTTTCTTGACTCTGAACAAATTGAGCCATGTCAGAGGTTGTTTTAAGAACTTTTCTTGAAGTCAGAGCAAGATCATCCTTTTCATCAGTAATTTCTTCATCCTCAGGAGGCACATAAACCTTGATAGGTTCACCAACCTTTTCTTTACCCTTGGATCTTGGATCTATCTGCGGTTGTGATTTAGCCAATGTTGCTTCAGTATGTGTCCTTTCTTTGATCACAATGCCTTTGATTTTTGGAAGTGGCTTTTTACCAGAAGCTTCAGATTTAGATGTGACTTTCTCTGATTTAAGTCTGGCTTCTTCTTCCATTAAACTTTCCAAGTCCATTCCTGGATTTTCCTGAAGAAATAACTGTCTTGACATTTCCTCATCAAGATCTAAAAGTTCATCAGAACTTATCCTTTTACCGAACTGATTCTTTTCCCAGTATCAGAACTTGTCCTGTGACTTGTGATTTCAGAGTTTCTTTGATCATCCTTTTTATCATCCTTCCCTTTCAGTGTCTTGTCAGTCTTGCATTTGGACTTAATTACTTTCTCCCCCTTTTTGGCATCAGCAGGTAGTAGAAGAGAGATAAGCAATTCCACTGAGGCTTGGATTTCATTAAGTTGTGATTGCTGAGAAGCTTGATTTTTCAGAATATCATCAATCTGAGCTTGTTGATTATCTTGAGTCTTCTCAATATAAGCAATCCTGTCAAAGGTAGGTTGGAAGAACTTTTTCTTAATAATCTTTTGAACTTGTTCCTGTTTGATAAATTCTTCCTGAATCTTGTGTAGCCCTGCATGAGTAGTTGAATGAAGACCTTGTAGATGTTTAGTACTCAATGCAGTGACTCTAAGCTGGGTTTTGAAATCATCAGAATTTAACATTTCATCAGCTTTAGTCAAGTGCTCAGCAAGATGCTTTTCAGTTGGAACACAGGAAACTGAATTCCATTCCTTAGTCCACTCCTGTCCGGCAGGAGTTTCACTCCAAGGCACTGGTGCTTCTCTGGTAACAAACTTCTTAACAAGTTCAGACTTAAGAGTAGTTTGTTGAGGAGTATGTCCTGAAGGACCTGCTGCATCATCATCTGCATTTGGAGCAGCATCACCAGTATCTCCAGCATTTGCAGCATCAGAACTTACAGAATCAGTATCTTCTGATAAAACAATAGTGTGAGTAGCAATTGAGGCTTCAACATCCTCTAATTGCTGATCTGGTTCTAAGTTCTGATCAACAGCCATATCCTGATGCTCACCTAAAGTCTGATCATCAGCATCTAGATGCAGAGAAGGTGTTGTAGATAACTCTGGAGTTTGAACAGCATCAGTAACAGGTGTTGTTGAAGGATTAGTTGATGTTGGAGCTTCAAAGAGAATTACTTCAGGCACAACCAAGTTTTGAACATCAATATCAGCACTTGTGCCTGGATCAACAGGAGATACAGATAGTGTGTTGACCTTTTTAGAAACAGCTTCCTTAGATGGAGTTGATGGAGAAGAAGTAACTTTAGCAAATTCCTTTTCTTGTGAGATCAGAGATTCCTGATCCCCTTCCTTAGCTGTTTCCTCTTCATCATCTGAAACTGGCCTATTTGCCCTCTGTTTCTTGTATCTCTTTGTAGATCTGGATTCCTTGGGAGTTGCAGGAACTGTCATTCTTCTAAGCCTCTTGAGAAGCCTAGATCCCCCAATTCCAGAATCCTTCTGAGAAGTCTCTTTCTCAGCTTCATAAACAACAGGTTCTGAAGAAGGAACCTGTTCCTCAGTATCAGATTCATCTCTCAAAGCAATCTTCCTTTTCTTCTGAAGTGTTTGAGGAACAGTCTTTGTCCTCTTAGGTTTGGAAGATGAAGGCTTCACAATAGGTGCTGAGGGATGAGGTTCTGATGGTTGAACATCAGGATAAAGTGCAGTGTACTTAACAGGGTCATAGGTGATTAAGGCTTGTTTGAAAGACAAAGATATTAAGAGGGGTCTTAACACAACCTTCTTATTATCAGTATATAATAAATCATTGAAAGCACTTTTAGCTATTCTGAAGGATGGAATTAAATCACCAAAACTTTGGGACTGATTACAACAGAACCTATGAATAAGCTGACAAAATCTGGCAAAATATACAGTATTTCGATCTTCCGTCATCCTATCCCCAATAAAACCTAAGACAGCACGTGCATAATCAAAATCAGTTTGATTTATAAGAGCATACCCGATTTGTTGGCTGAATATGGGAATTGCATCGAAATTTGAGCATTTGTTGGCAAAAGCCTTGGTAATGCAGTCAAAGAAGAAACTCCATTCCCTCATTATGAAAGATCTCTTCAACTTGCCAAGTTTTGCCAATGTTCCCTCATATCCTAGACTGGCCATCATGTTCTGAAAAACTGGTTCGTCAACAGTAGAATAAACACAGTTCTCAGGTAGCTGCAGTGCTTGTCGAACCGTAGACAAAGTCACAACATGCTCATTTTCCCCTGATGAAAAGATAATACTCGGGGACCCTTGAGCACCACCATCATCATATACTCCACTCCTTCAGAACTCTAGTACTTGAACTCCAGAGACTGATTCAGGCTCAGTTAGAGCGTACCCAATATCAGAACTAGTGAGAAAATCCTGAATGAAATGAAGTTCAGAGGGTGCCTCTGACGTGTTGAGTATAGCAGAGAAGTTATTAGGAACAAACTTTGCTCCATGGAAGATTATGTCCTTGGGTGCCATTAAAATTTGAGAGAAATACGGTTGCCTGTATTGTGTTTGAGAAAATGTCTATATGAAAAATTGTCAGTAGATGAGAAAGGATAAAAGTAAAGAGAGAGAGATAAAAGAGAAAAGTAAATAAAAGATTTGACAATCTTTTCTCTCTGTTACTTATACATAAAAAGTAACCGTTGGGACACCTGTCAAACATGCAGTAATAACGGATAGTTACTGGGCTCGAGAAAACAGTAATCATTACTTACCCACTTGCCGTTTTTCAAGGAAAAACTGTTCCACTTACCCAGATATTCCATTAATCAAGGTGAAACAGTTTTAATTTAAAATTGAAACTGTTCCCACTTATTTAATTATTTTTCACTGCAACATGAATATTCTGGAAATAAATGAAGTGAAAATGACCAAAATAAATCAGATGAGTAAGTACTGATAAAGTAAAATCAGAACTTAAATTAAAACAGATATTATATGGTCATCAGAATATGAATATTTATCAGGATGTATCAATGCATTACAAAATATCTCAGAGACAAAATCTTGAACCAAAAACAAATTTCATTAATATATCAAGAGAATACATTCATGAAATTGAAATTATTGAAGGCGTAAGCGATACGTATAGTTAATTCCCTTGGAGTTGAGAGTATTCGATGAAATTTTGAGATAGATCGATGGATTAATAAGGAAATACGGATGGACTGAGGAGACAGGATAACAAGAATTTAGAAAAATGGGATGAAGGAAGTGACCTTCAAAAATGTGAAGTGTATGTAACACCTGTGGCTTGATGCACAAAAGGGAGACTCTAGGTAGGAAAGATATCCCAATATTGAGATGACTGTTGAGATAAACAACAAAGGTAAATGAGGATTTATTAAGAAGATTTTCACGTTGAACACGACCAATATCTTCCAGAACATCCTTGTTATCGTTACCAAATCAGGCAAGAAAAGTAGATAACCGTAGTTATCTTTTGGAGGCCATATTGATTGACCTCAATTTGAATAAGGATACTATTATGAAATTAGGTATAGACTATCGAGGTGGGAATGATGAATAAGATAATCTCTCAAGGATATATGACTTGATTTATCCATGGAAGGATGCAAGTACCTTTTTAAAGGTGGAATTAAGGATATAACTTCGATAACTTGAGATGAATACTGCTAAACCTAACATCAACAGCCTTAGTCCTAGCTCAAGAAGCAGGGCAAGGCTGACGATGAAGAAAAATAGGGAGAAGAAAATAAATCATTTCTTCTTCCTACTCTCGACAAACAGAATGGCGAGTCGAATAATTCACTCTTGCTGGCGGAGAGCTTCCAGCCTTTCCTCCTCCAATCGCTCCAGATGGTGATGGTAGTCCATATAGAAGAATAGGAGGTGGGTGAGTACCTCCTGTGGGACAGAGTCCCATATCTCATCAGGAATGGCAGTGACGTGCCATTCCTGCTGCCAATCGGCACAGCTTAGCTCCATATTGAAGGTTTCGTAGTTCAAAAATATGTTGTATCTGACCATGGTGTTTTTGAAAGAAAAAGTATGAAGGTAAGGTGAGTTTGTGAAAGAAAAAGGAAAGATTTGATGGGAAGGCTGATGTGAAGTGGTTGCTTATATAGGCAAGAGAATGCCAGGAGATGCAAAGGAATTGAATGCTGACAGGTAGAATTAATTCTACCTCGTCTCCCCAGACTTGGAAAAAGAAAAACATTCATTGGAAAGAGAAAACATGGTTTAATGCGCACAAGAAGCAATTAAAAGTTGATTGTTCAAGTACGAATACCATTAACCCTAACCATAGTGACTATTAATCTTCCACTTCAACATATTCTAGTTTGAACCGAGACTGTTATCAAATTTTATCCACAGATAAATCAAGTAAAGAATTAGACTGTAATATCAGAACTTAGACTTATATCAGAACTTAACAGTCATCAGAACATAATTTCTTAACTCGAAAAAGGAATGCCTATCTTAGTAAGTCCTCATACAAGTTCTGAGTTATATTCTTCAGAACTTAATCATCAGAACATGCAACCAGAACTTGTCCTCAGAATTCGTGCAAAGTGACACAATGACTGTTTATCTAAAACAACATAGATCACCACAGTAATTTTCATCATTCATATGGAGTGATTAGTGTGTGCATTAAGCTAAATGTCAGACAAATAGTAAAGTCTGATTCACTTCAGTACATCTTAGAAATAAGGCATAACTAAAACTTTGCTAAAGAGCTGTCATTATTCTGAAACCTACTGTTGAATGAGTTCATGCTTGAGTCCACCTCAACTATTTTGTGCTAATTTTGTGCATCTTTTTAAATTCCATTTCACAGTGGCTTCTCAGTGTAAGTGAGTCACGACTGCTTATCAGAATTTATGCTATTATCAGAGTATTTCTCCAGTAATCATAGAGTGTGAAAAGTCACCAAGAAAATATTTTGCTTTTCTAATGCATATTTACTTAATACCAGCAATGCACTTGGGTCATCCCTTCCACATTTTTACTCTAGATCTCAAAGGAGTACCTAATTTTATTCTTTGATCCTTTTGCTTTTTCTGAGGTTTATCAGCACTTAGTGCATTCAACATATTTACTAGTATCAGAACTTAACAGATGAGTAGCATTATTCTAATTTGTGACTTAGTAATAAGATAAATAAAGTAAACTCAACTAAGCTCAATTATCAGAATTTTTCTTGTGTCAATAGATTTCCACAGAAATAATTACTTCTTACATGGGATCATTTGTTTATTGAAGACTACTAGGTCAGCATCTAGCACAGTTATCCTCATAGGATAGAATGGTTACTTAAACAGACATATCACTTATCAGAGTTTAGAAACATATATCAGACAACAGTCAGTACTTAAACACATTTGTCAATTAAGCACATAATACATAAAGAGATTAATTTCTGTAAATATTGATCATAAAGTCTGATATAACAGAACAAGACTAAGCAGATTTAGAGAAAGAACCTGAAACCATTCCAAGTTCATTTACCAATCTTGTAAAAGTGGCTTCACACAATGGTTTTGTGAAGATATCTTCTAGTTGTTGATATGTTGGAACAAAGTGCAATTCCACTATACCTTCATCCACATGTTCCCTTATGAAGTGGTACCTGATGCTGATGTGCTTTATCATAGAGTGTTGAACTGTATTACCTGTCATAGCAATAGCACTTTGATTATCACAGTAAATAGGGATTTTGAAATATGTTAACCCATAATCCAGTAACTGATTCTTCATCCAAAGAATCTGTGCACAACAGCTTCCTGCAACAATATACTCTGCTTCTGCAGTTGATGTGGAAATTGACTTTTGTTTCTTGCTGAACCAATAAACCAATCTGCCTCCAAGAAATTGGCAGCTTCCACTTGTGCTTTTCCTGTCAATTTTGCAACCTGCAAAATCTGCATCTGAGTAACCTATTAGTTTAAAATCTGATTCTCTAAGATACACAATCCCAGATCAGCTGTTCCTTTAAGATACTTAAAAATTCTTTTCACAGCTGTTAAGTGAGGTTCTCTTGGATCTGCTTGAAATCTTGCACAAAGACAGGTAGCATACATGATATCAGGTCTACTAGCAGTTAGATAGAGTAGAGAGCCAATCATACCTCTGTAATCAGTAATATCTACTGATTTACCAGTATCCTTATCCAGTTTTGTTGCAGTGGCCATGGGAGTGGATGCACTTGAACAATCTTGCATTCCAAATTTCTTCAGCAAGTTTCTGGTGTACTTAGTTTGACAAATAAAAGTGCCTTCTTCATTCAGCTTGACTTGAAGGCCCAGAAAATAGCTAAGTTCCCCCATCATACTCATCTGATACCTTAACTGCATCAGTTTGGCAAACTTCTTGCAAAGTCTGTCATTTGTAGACCCAAAAATAATATCATCAACATAAATCTGGACCAGAAGTAAGTCTTTTCCATGGTTGAGGTAGAACAGTGTTTTGTCTATTGTTCCTCTGTTGAATCCACTTTCCAGAAGAAACTGAGTTAAAGTCTCATACCATGCTCTAGGAGCTTGCTTAAGTCCATAAAGTGCTTTATCAAGCCTATAGACATAATCTGGATGTTTGGAGTCTACAAAGCCTGGAGGTTGTTCAACATATACTTCATCCTCCAATTCTCCATTGAGAAAAGCACTTTTCACATCCATTTAAAAGACAGTAAACTTTTTGTGAGCAGCATAACCCAAAAATATCCTTATGGCTTCTAACCTAGCAACTGGTGCAAATGTTTCATCATAATCAATTCCCTCCTGTTGAGAATATCCTTTTGCAACCAGCCTTGCCTTATTCCTTGTAATTATGCCATCACTGTCAGTTTTGTTTCTGAATACCCACTTTGTACCAACAACAGATCTATTCTTTGGTCTTGGCACTAGGGTCCAGACTTTGTTTCTTTCAAATTCATTTAACTCTTCCTGCATTGCTTGCACCCAATCAGCATCTTGAAGAGCTTCTTCCACTTTCTTTGGCTCAGTTTGAGAAAGAAAAGAATTGTAAAGACATTCGTTTGAAGTACTTGTTCTAGTTCTGACACCTGCATCAGGATTTCTAATTATCAAATCAGGTGTATGTGATTTTGTCCACTTCCTTGCAGATGGAAGGTTTTCTCTAGAACTGGATGTTCCCCCATGATCCATGCTATCTTCATTTTCATTTTCTGATGATCCCCCTGAAACTATGCTCTCTGAGTTGGATTCTTTAGAATTTAGATTTTCAGCACTATCAGAACTTGACGGATCAGAACTTGAAGATTCAGACGTATATTTTGATGTTTCTTGAGATGTGGTAAGATCTTGAGTATGCTCCCCCTGCACAGGTGCATCTTCCTTTGGCGTAGTCACCACAGTTTCAATAACATCAGAGTTTAATCCATCAGAATTTACAGTATCAAGACTTAGACTGTCAGGATTTTCAGTATCAGAATTTGAGTCTTCATTTTCAAATCTCATCTGATCATGGTCAATAAAATCTTCAAGACCAGTAATAACTGTCCAGGATGGTCTATCAAAGGAGACATTGATAGATTCCATGACCACTTTTATTCTCAAATTATAGACTCTGAAGGCTTTTGTGGAAAGTGGATATCCAACAAAGATTCCTTCATCAGCTTTTAGATCAAACTTGGATAGCTGTTCAGGATGAGTCTTGAGAAAAAAACACTTGCATCCAAATACATGAAAGTACTTCAGATTTGGCTTCTTTTTCTTCACCATCTTATATGGTGTTTTTCCTTGCTTGTTAATGAGTGTTGCATTTTGAGTAAAATAAGCAGTCTGCACAGCTTCAGCCCAGAAATAGGTTGGAAGCTTTGCTTCTTCAAGCATTGTACGTGCAGCTTCAATGAGAGTTCTATTCTTCCTTTCAACAACTCCATTTTGCTATGGAGTTCCAGGAGCAGAAAATTCCTGCTTTATTCCATGGTTTTTGCAGAACTCTTCCATTATCAAATTCTTGAACTCAGTGCCATTATCACTCCTTAAGGTTTTCACAGAATCTTTGACCAATTTATCCAGATGTTTGACATGATCAATCAAGATAGATGTAGTTTCACTTTTTGTGTGCAAGAAATACACCCATGTGTATCTAGTGAACTCATCCACTATGACCAATGCATATTTCTTCTTTGCAATAGACATGACATTTACTGGACCAAATAGATCAACATGTAGTAGATGATAAGGCTCAAGAATTGATGATTCAGTCTTGCTCTTGAATAAAGATTTTCTTTGTTTGGCCTTCTGACAAGAATCACAAAGGCCATCAGGAGCAAATACTGACTTTGGCAGTCCTCTCACAAGATCTTTCTTGACCAGTTCATTTATATTGTTTAAATTTAAATGAGAGAGTTTCTTGTGCCAATTCCAGCTTTCTTCAATTGATGCTCTACTCATCAGACAGATTGTAGAACCATCAGTACTTGTTGAAAGCTTAGCTTCATAAATGTTACCACACCTGTATCCTTTCAGAACAACTTTGCCTTTAGATTTACTCACAACTTCACAGTGTTCTTCAAAGAAATCAACATGATAACCTCTGTCACAGATTTGACTTATACTCAGCAGATTGTGTTTAAGTCCTGAGACCAGAGCTACTTCTTTAATGATGACATTCCCAAGATTGATATTGCCGTATCCCAATGTTTTTCCAATGTTGACATCTCCATAAGAAACACTTGGGCCAACTTTCTCCACAAAGTCTGATAGCAGGGCTTTATTTCCAGTCATATGTCTTGAACATCCACTGTCCAGAACTAGGATATTTTTCCTGTTGCCCTGCAATCACAAAGACCATTAATTATTAGTTTTAAGGACCCAGACTTGCTTGGATCCTTTGGCCTTATCAAGTTTGTTAACATTTGCAGCGGATTTAGTATCAGAGTTTATGTTAACATTTTTCTTATCAGAACTTACACTATCAGACTTTGAATCAGAATTTACACTAGAAGGAACAATGGAAACTTTCTTCAAAGAAGGTTTTAATTGATAATAATCATAGTACAAACTATGATATTCCTTACAAGTATAAATGGAATGCCATAAACTACCACAATGAAAACAAGGATTTTGTGGTTTATATCTAACAGACTGACTCTTAACTCCTGAATTTGAAGGTAAGGAGTTAATGTTCTTATTCTTCCTGCAAAAAGAAGCCAGATGGTTAGAACTTCCACAGTTGTGACATGTTTTCCTGGCAGCATTAGGAACAGGTTTATAATCATTGCTTTTATTCATACCTTCCTTTCCATTCCTATTTTTCCTAGGTGATTTTACCTTGTTTGCATTCTTAACATCTTTCAGCTTATGCTTAAGCTGCTTCTTAGTCATTAAGCCTATGTTTACTTCAGCTGTCTTTTCCTGTTTTAGTTTGTCAGAAGTTAATCCCTCTCTAACTTCTAATTTATCATTATCAGACTTTTCAGTTACAAACTTAACAGATTTTAACTTTGGCTTTTGCTTAACAACAGGCTTAATTTCTACAGTTCCTTTATCATTCTTATCCTCTCCATAACCTAAGCCTTCTTTCCAATTTTCACTACTTAGCAAATTTTGAGTTGTTCTGCCAGAGTTAGTCCAAGTCCTGATTATCTCTCTTTCCTTTTCTAACTCAGTTTTTAGAGATTCATTCATTTTTAGCACTTCATCCCTAACATAGAGAGCATCATCTCTATCCTTCTGAGTTTGATGGAACATAACTAACTCTTTTTCTAAGAAATCATTTCTTTTCTTAAAAGCAAGATTTTCAGAAGTTCATCTTTCACATGTTAAAGTTTGATCTCTATAACTAACAAACATGGTTTTAAGATATCTTCTCAACTCATTAATATCATCAGTATGAAAAGCATAAGTAGTCTGAGGTACCTTTGTTTCAGCAGCTTCAGAACTGCTCTCAGCACTTTCTTTGTCAGCAGTTGCCATCAATGCATAGTTCTCCTCACTTTCAGAGTCTGAGGTGTCTGTCCAGCTTTTATGCTTTGTGACAAGAGCCTTGCCTTTGTCACCCTTTACCTTCTTGCAATCAGGAGATATATGGCCTTTCTCACCACAGTTATAGCATTTGACATTGGTATAATCTCCTCTATCAGACTTTCCTCCTCTGCCTTCAGATCTTCTGAAATTCTTCTTATCAGAACTTATGCCTTTCCTGGAAAACTTCTTTCCCTTTCTGAACTTCCTGTATGCAATCTTTGTGATCCCTTTCACCATAAGAGCACACAGCTTCATCATCTCCTCATCAGCATCAGTCTCAGGCAAGCTTTCAGAATCTGAGTCATCATCACTTTCAGAACTTGATGACTCAGTATCAGACTTTGTGAAAAGAGCTTTACCCTTATCTTTCCTTGAGGTAGCTGCCTTGGGGGATTCTTCTTCAGCCTTAAGAGCAACTGTTCTTGACTTTCCTCCTTTTCTCTTGCTTCTTTGTTCCATCTCAAGTTCATGAGTCTTGAGCATTCCATAAATTTCATCAAGAGTTGTTTCATCAAGATTGTAATTGTCTCTTATTGTTGTTGCCTTCAAATCCCAACATTCAGGAAGAGCTAACTGGAATTTAAGGTTTGAATCTTCAAGATCATACTCCTTATTAACCAGTGATAGATCATTCAAGAGTTAGACAAATCTATCATATAAATCAGTCAATGATTCATTAGCCTTTGAATCAAAGTGTTCATACTCTTGAGTGAGTATTGTCTTCCTGTTCTTTTTAATCGTATCAGTTCCCTGACACCTTGTTTCCAGAGCATCCCATATCTCTTTAGCAGTCTTGCAATTAATTACCCTGTTTGACATTACATTATCAATGGCACTATGCAGTAAGTGTCGTACCTTAGCATCCTTAGCAATTGATGCGATATCTTCAGCAGTATAATCACTCTTTTCCTTTGGTACGGTTTTTGCTGCTTCACTTGCAACTGCAACAGCGAGCTTGGTTGGTTTGTGAGGCCCTTCCTTGATTCTATCAAGATATTCTAGATTTGTAGCTTCCAAAAACATGGTCATCATCACCTTCCATATGGCATTTTTAGATGGTCTCAGTATGGGAACTCTGATGGTTTCAAACCGACTTTGAATTTGTGTCTTTGGAGGTTCTTCAGTTTTGGTAGGCTTAGTTGGAGTTTCTGTGTCAGAAATGATTGTGTTTGGATCTTTAACTGTATGTGTGTTAACATATAGGCTCTGATACCACTTGTTAGGTCACACACACTGTAGAGGGGGTGAATACAGTGTATAATACAATCAAATCGAACTTTAATATCTTAAGTAACAGAAAACAAACTTTATTGAAACAATAAACTCTATTACAATATGGAACTGTTACCTCTCAGTGATGAACACGAGAGCTGCTAGGGTTACAATGAATAATCTTCTCGAATATGATAACACTTATAGTGTAAACCCTATGTCTGTGTTTATATACTACACAGCTACAAGATAATCGCTAATTGATATAGAATATAATTTCGCTTCCTAAAATATATCAATCAGATATCTTTTCTTCCAAGTATTCCATTCTTCACGGAACTCCTTCTTCATGCATATCTCTTCTTATGTTTATCTCGATCTTCTTTCCTTTAATCAGCTACTTTCCTTATTTAATCGTCCTTCAGCACTTAAGTTCTGATATCCAACTTCTGATGATTATCTCCTGATAATATAAGTACTGATATCCTTAAGTCCTGACTTCCAGTATAAGTACTGATTTGTCCTGTTAAGTAAGATCTGAAAACTAAACATAAATCATATTAGCCATGACATTATCAAATATATCTAACACAAATATTAAATTCATATTTATTTATATGCATAATTATTTTATGAATTTTAATTAAAACAATTTTTACAAAAAAATTCATAACAACTAATCTACATATCACAAAATTACGAATAACAATACCTAGATGATCTACAACACTTGTAGAACCTAGATGAGTGCCCAAAATCCAATGCAAAAATTATTTCAAATTAATTCATAATTAAATCTAAATAAACTTGCAAAAATCATAACAAATCCATACATACATAAAATTTTTTTGAATTTTCTTTATATGAATCTCTATATGCAGAACCTAGCTTTGATGCCAATGAAGGAATTTACGGATGAGCGGAAGTGGATATTACAATTATTCCGTAAAAACCATGTATCGCACATATAGAAAAACGTATAAATCAAAAAAATGAAGGAATCGTAATTATACCTTGAAAATCAAAGCTTTATAATATGGTTGATAGCAGTTGCTCCTCAGTCTGTGGAGCACTCTACTGGTATCCACCAAGAATGAACCTCTTCGATGAAGCTTTTTATAAAACCAAGCTTTTATAAATAAATAAATATTTAATTAATAATGAAAACCCCTGCATCGCACGGGATTTAAACTAGTTATATTAAAAATGAAACAATGAAAATTTGGTTGGGAGTCAGTCTCATCACCGTAATTATAGTAACATTTAGAATAAAATACTCTCATAAATAAATTACTATTCACAATATAATTATATAAATATAAATAGAATTGTAATAATCTAACAGTTTTGATTTAAATAAAATAATATATAATATTAAATAAAATTATACTATTAATCCAATGCTAAATAAAAAATAAAATACGTACAATTAGTTGGATTTACATCCTCGGATTACATAAAATAATAAAGACTGATAAAAATTTGAAAGCAAAATCGTTTGGTCGATATAATGTCATCAGGATAAAACTAAAAACATAAATGAGCTAAAACAAAATTAATTGAAAGTAAATTCGTTTGGCAGATATAATGTCGTCATACTAGAATAAAATAATACATATTATCAATTTGTGAAAGGCATATGTCATAGCCTATTTGTTTATTCGAAGATTTAACTCAACTCAAATAAAAATGTAACAAGTAAATAGTGGATCTACCGTCAAAGAGATCTCACAAAGTAACATCTGTCAAAGGATTCAGAAACAATGTTCATCTACAGACTTGAGGAATTACTTCACTGGAAGAAGTTCAAGAAATTGATCAAGCCTCAGTGATATAAATCAAAATGGTGGATTTAATCAAGTGACAGAGATCTTGTCAGGGTATCAGATAATTAGAGGGATTTAATCTCAAGAAAATCAAGATTATCAAAGTCAAGACATGAAGTAATATCACGGAAGTTAGTCACTCATGAACCAGACAGTACATCGAGTGTCAATATTGAAGTGGTGGAATTGATTCATAATTTTCAGTGATTTTCAGAAGATCTTTAGTAGAGTGGTTGTTGTTCAAGAGTAGTATTAATTCTCTATTAATTAATTAAGTCATATAATTTAATTAAGAAAATAAATTATATCTACAAAGATTAATTTATTGATTAATTGAATTAATTGATTAATTAATTTCGAATTAATATTATTGATTTTCAGAAGTGTAATTGAATTAAAATCAGTTTTAATTCAATAAGACAATTAAACTTGAACTGGCATGACAATCCAGATTGTCATACCGATTGTCATGCCAGGTCATTTCTAATTGTCTCACCGAAAGTTCTACTAGCAGTGGGATTGTCTTGCTAGTTCAGGAGATTGTCATACCGAAAGTTCTACTAGCTATGGAATTGTCTTGCTAGTTCAAGTGATTGTCTCGCCGATTGTCATGCTAGTTCAAAAGATTGTCTCACCGAAAGTCATGCCAATTCTCAGATCCTAGACTTTTGTGATTTTTCAACTCCTTGAATTTTTATTTATTCAAAAATTCATAATGACTTCACAAAAAGTTGGAACCGTTAAAATTCCACTATTTGATAAAGAAAATTATATTATGTGGAAGAAGAAGATGCTCTTATTTTTACAAGTTGCAAATCCCAAATATCTGAACTTGTTAAAGAAGGGTCCAAAAATTCTGATGGTTATTGAACCAGAGGTGATAGAAGATGATGTTGTAATTACCAAAGCTAGAACCTATGCAAAAGAGCCTGAGGATTTTACTCCTGCTGAAAAGGAAGAAGCCTCCTTAGATTCCAACCTTCAATTAATTTTAGTTGATTCCCTTGATTCCTTGATGCACAGACATGTGATGAACTGTAAAAATTCCAAACACATCTGGGAAACTATTGAGGTGATTAATGAAGGTACAGAGGAAGTTAGGGAGAACAAGTTAGAGATCCTAACCTCTGAGTATGAACATTTTAAATCCAATCCAGGAGAAGGAATTACTGAAGTGTTCGAGAGGTACAATGCATTGATCAACAACCTGAACATAAATGGAAAATATTATTCAATCAGGGAGATCAACAAAAAGTTCCTTTTAACACTGTCAACTCATCTTGAACATAGAATCACTGTCATAAGAGAAGCTAGAAATCCGAGTGAGATTTCTTTGGATAGACTCTATGGTGTGTTAAAAACCTATGAGTTGGAGCAGATTCAGCAGAAGGAAGTCTACGGGAAAGGTAGAGTGGTCAGTGAAGGAATTTACGGATGAGCGAAAGCGTGATATAACAATTATTCCGTAAAAACCATGTATCGCACATATAGAAAAACATATAAATAAAAAAGACGGGGGAATCGTAACCATACCTTGAAAATCAAAGCTTTATAATATGGTTGCTAGCAGTTGCTCCTCAGTCTGTGGAGCACTCTACCGGTATCCACCAAGAATGATCCTCTTCGATGATGCTTTTTATAAAACCAAGCTTTTATAAAAATGAGTTTTGAGAGAGAGAGAGAGGAAGAAGATGGAGGCTAGCTCTTCTTAGGGTTTTCACAAAACTAAGTGTGTATTTAGAATGAGCCATCTAATTCTATTTATAGGGCTCTCCTAGGGTTTTATAATATATCATTATATATATATATTAGCTCCACATTTTATCTTTATAAAATGCTTTAATAATAATTAAAACTATTTTAATCATTATTTCTTTTTCTAAACTATTTAGAAAATTATTCTCTCTCTCATTATTTCATCAAAGAAAATATTCTTTAAGGGTGTGACCCTGTAGGTTCAATATTATGCCGGTAGTAGAAATAAATAATAATAAACTTTTATTAATTATTTATATGAATACTAAAATTCACTAAATATAATTAACTGATTAATTATATTTATTCTACATCGTGAGTGATGCTTCTCGACATATCGCGACTATCCAGATAATATGAATTCACTGCTTAGAATACCAAGAACCTGTCAGTGACTAGTTACTGTACAATGAATTCCTTCTACCCTTACAATATCCCGATTAAATACAAGGCATGGATCTCGTGTCAGGCCTATCAAATTTAATCATATGACTTCTTATTCATAATGCAAAGTTCATATTAATGCAAATTAGAAACTCCTTTCTAATTTCATACACTCTGGCCAGAGATTCCAGAACTCGCATACTAAGAATAACATAGGATATTCTCTTCCTATACTGGAAGGGGTAGATCCTCTATTGACGTTAACTATCTCTATACACAAATCCCTATGCCCAGAATAGACCTTATGGATGTCCTTGAGACTAAGGACTAAACCAAAGCACAGTTCATTATATACAAGATAACTTTAACGATCTCAAGTCTAAGGACACTTGTACAACTATCACTCAGTGATTAACTATTGACACGTGAGTAATCTCCATTAGTTGTTCAACTTATCGAGTCATGTTCAGTGAACTTATTCCCTAATAAGCACCTACATACTAGCTATAGTGTCACCACACAAATGCCTATTAGAACAGACATCCTCCTGAAGGGAGCAAGCATAGTATGTACCAATCTTTGCGGATCCACTAACATCCGATTAGTTATCCTATGATCAGGAACTGTTTAAGTCTAGAGTTATCGTTTTCTAGATCTCACTGTTATAATCTCATTATAATTCTAGAAGCTTTACTCTAAACTATGGAGCAACTTATTTAAAACACTTTAAATAGATAAAGCCCATAATAAAAACATATCAAGTCTTTTATTAATTTCAATGAAATCAAATAGCAATACAAGAAAGTTCTTCCTAACTCATCATACATGATTGGATTTAGGACAAATACTTTCAATCTCCCACTTGAACTAAAGCCAATCACCCTGGTATCTAATACCCATCTTCTCTTTATGACGATCAAAGTGAATCTGAGACAATGACTTTGTGAGTGGGTCTGCTACGTTGTTATGTGTGTCAACTCTCTCAATCTTGACATCTCCTCTTTCAATGATTTCCCTAATCAAATGAAAGCATCGCAAAATATGTTTGGAATTTTTATGAGACCTAGGTTCCTT
Source organism: Apium graveolens (assembly GCF_009905375.1). Taxonomy (NCBI): domain Eukaryota; kingdom Viridiplantae; phylum Streptophyta; class Magnoliopsida; order Apiales; family Apiaceae; genus Apium; species Apium graveolens. The sequence goes on along the minus strand of NC_133652.1, from coordinate 268,935,207 downwards.
GGCTTGTGCTATTGCTGCATTTTTATCACAATATAACACAATAGGCTTCTCAATGCTAGGAACAACTCCCAACTCAGAAAAAAATTTCCTCATCCAAATAGCTTCTTTTGCAGCCTCACTTGCAGCTGTGGAGTCAGCCGTTGTAGACTATTTGGAACTCTTCCAACTAATCGCACCACCATTTAGAGTAAACACGTACCCTGACATGGATTTGCTATAATCACTTTCTGATTGAAAACTAGAGTCAGTATAACCCTCTATTTTCAACTCAGATCCACCACCAAAAATAAGAAAAATATCCTTAGTCCTTCGCAAGTACTTAAGGATGTTCTTCACTGCTTTCCAGTGGTCTTCACCTGGATTGGACTGATATCTGCTCATCACACTAATTGAATAAGCAACATCAGGCCTAGTACATAACATCGCGTACATGATAGATCCTATTGCTGAAGCATAAGGAATCTTACTTATACGCTCTCTTTCCTCAGGTGTCTTAGGAGACATCTTTTCGGAAAGGGACACTCCATGGCTCATCGATATGAGACCTCTTTTGGAGTTTTCCATGCTAAACCTTTTAAGCACTTTTCGAATGTATGTACCCTGGGTAAGACCTGTCATTCTTCTAGATCTATCTCTATAGATCTTCATACCGAGAATGTAGGATGCTTCTCCCAAGTCCTTCATAGTGAAGTTCTTCGATAGCCACGCTTTGACTGATTGCAGCATCAGTATATCATTTCCTATAAGAAGTATGACATCCATGTAATATCCGGGATATATCATGTAATTATTTTTGCTATTATATAATTATTATATGTGTTCAGTATCTATTCTGTGAGTTAATTGTTAAAGTGTTATCTGTACTTGGTTATTGAAAAATAATATTAATTGAATATTTTAATTTTATATATGTCCAAAATAAAATATAGATAATTGTCATATCTTCCTAATTATTTTTATGTTGGTTTATGGATTTATAAGAATCATCTGAAATTTCTAAAATCTTTTTCCGGGTAATTAAAATCTATTTTATAAAAACGGGAACCAACCGACATCAACCGTTGTTACGTTTTTGGAACACAAACTTTTTCGAGAACTCCTTCCTAACCTAATTGTAATATTCCGAGCATTTTCCATGTTTCGACTTTTTCGATCCGGCGTACGGTTTGTCCTGCGCGGGTCCCGGCGCAACATTTTCGATACAATATTCGTTTCGGTAAATCAATAAAACCCGTATTTTCGATAAACGGGAGCTTTTTATTAAACTATCACAATTATCACTTCGTAATACGTGTAACCAAGCGCTGAGACGAAGACCGCAGTACAAATTGTACTGATTTGGATAATTATCCTGAAAACCGATACTGTTTGAATCAGTTTTTTACAAATAAACGTACCGTTTTATATCCGGAATGATCCAACGGGATCCTAATTTTCCGTAATTATAAATAGCCTTTTACCGTATTTTATTTCGTATCAAAATCATTTGCAGACAGATAATTATATAATGTTCAGAGAAAAACCCTAATTTCCTAAAACTGTTCTAAGAATCAAACAAGCATTTGGAGGTGTTATTGAATTCAGTTTGGAAAGCTCGAGTAACCAATCTGAAGGTCTTGAAGAGCTCTACCAGATTCTGTAATCCATACACCTGCAGAAATCAAGGTTATTTTTCTAAAAATTTATTTATTTTCGAATTTATTTTATTAAAAATATGAATTTTTGTTCGGATGATTGTTTGTATGATTTGATGATTGCATGTTGTAGACCTTATTTTCCTGATGATTTTCATATGTCATACGTCTGATTTGGAGTTCAATAACATGTTCAAAACTGAGTTTGATTTTCGAATTTTAAAATTAGGGTTTATAACCCGTATGAATGTTTTTAATTGAAATTTGGGGGTTTCTTATTCTGTGATAGATTGATGTTGTGTTACAGTGGGTTGTGTTCTCTGTGAAATTTGCAATCTAGTCGTATAAGTTTCATGAACCAACGAGGTCTGTAGAGAAGGGAGTTGTGTTTTGAAGTTTTCCGATGTTCGCCGGAAACTGGAAAATTTCACGGCCAAATTCCGGCCAACTCAGGGATTGTTAGGATGAATTGATTGCATGGTTGTGTTCCTGGTGTTGTGTAGATGTGATCTGGAGGTGATGGTGGCCTGAACATCCCTGGAACGTGTTCTCCGGCCATCCCTGACTGTTTTCCGGCGACCCCCTGGGAAATTACAGTTTAGTACCTATAGTTTTGAAAACGATGCAGTTTAGTACCTATAGTTTTGAAAACGATGCAGTTTGGTCTTTGTAAAAATTGGATTTATGTTTTAAAAATGTATAAAAATCATATTTCCTATTTATTTTTATTATAAAAATTCGTTTTTAATTTCTGAAAATTCTAAAAATTATTATTTTAATTCTGAAAATTATTTTTAATTCACAAATAAATCTAAATTAATTAGTTAATTAATTCCAGTTAATTTCTAATTGATTAATTGGTCAATTAATTCAAAAATTAATTGATTAATTGATTTAATTTATTTTAATTAATTATTTAATTAGATTTAATTATTTAAAAATGATTTAAAAATTCTGAAAAATAGTTTCGAGCTTTAAAATATTATTCTAAATTATTTACAAGGCTCGATAATTATTCTAAAATTATTTCGGAGCCAGAATCGGCCAACCGAACCCTGTTTATTAACCCGAAATTGATCCAACGACCCGTTTTAATTCCGAAAAATATTTTAAAAATCATTTTAAATACCAGAAAGCCTATTTATGACCCGAGACTTCTTTATAAATAATATATCATTGATTACGTGATGTATTATGTGCTATATGTGACTTGTTAATTGACTATCGGTCTATATATTCTGTGTTTACTTGATTATTGCATAACTTTCAATCCGTTAATCGGATTTGGGTAAAACGAAGGGTAGATAGAAGTATGTGTTGAATAGAATTCCATAAGTAAATTATTGATAGATGCTTATGATATGTGAGCAGAAGAGGCAAGACGTAGGAAAGGGAAACATATAGTTGAGGAGTAAGACGCTTGTGATTGGAAGCCAGTGCAGTGTAGTAAGCTAATATCAGGCAAGTGTTCTGAACTTTCTCAAGATATTGTAGTATTTGATAGTCAAATTGATACTGTAAGTGCTTTGAAGCACTAAAACCTAAACTCTGATTCCAGTTATTATTTTTGAGCCATAAACCTTATTCTTTCTAGACCATTGATTGTTGTATACCTAAACACAAATCTCAAGTATACGATATTACTCCACAAATACATGTAAACAAAATCCCAAACACTGAACTGAATTAATTGTACATTCAATCATTGTATCCTATGCTTTGAAAGCCCAAATCTTTGAAACCCTGAAATGTTGATTCCTTTGTTATCCAATTCTTTTATTACCCAGCATCCAAGCTTTTAAATTACCTTATTGATCCTTACAAGGATTGAAACCCTTTCATTGTTAAACATTTATTGTTGTTAATGATTTCGGTTATTGTTTATTATTGCATATTCTGTTATTATGTTAGAATTGGATTGGTTTTTATAAAATTATGGACCAGATTCGTGGTCAGACCATATAATGGTCAAGTTAGGCCAATGTGTGCCTTGGATCCAGTAGTTAGAGCAATGCTGTGTGCCTTGCTCGGGGTTAGTGCGTGACTGATCAGCAGCCTAACCTTGGTTTTTAAATTAAAAGTATAATATCCAATTCTAAATCATAATCCATTGTTCACTTGATATCATAATCATATTCACCTGATGATCATTATTCTCAGTTTTGTCATTGTGACTTGCTGAGCTAGTTAGCTCATTTGTGCGATGTTGTTTATATTCTTTCCAGTTAAAAAGGAATCAGTTGGTAGAAAGGATCCCCAGTCCAGCGCGAGAGCTAGGGGTTCAGGTTGAGAAAGCTGAGTTAGTAGGCTTCTTTTGGGATAATTTAAGTTTGTAAAAGTTTGTAATAATGTTTAATACTTAGTTTGAGTTTGAAATAGTTAGGATTTGAACGGTTTGTAATATATTAGTGTGTTTGGCTTGTGTGCATACTTTAACCTGTTGCGATCCGTGGTGGTTGGTAAGTAGGGTCACTGCATATATTATTATTATCTTTATTATTGTTATAAGCAGGTTATAATTAAGGTGTGTGTGTGGACCCCAAACTTCCGACCCGGGTTTGGAGGGCGCCACAGGTTTGGTATCAGAGCTACAGGTTATAAGTCACTGACACAAGCCTAGGTTGACGAGAATGGGTAGAGGGATAGGATTAGAAGTAAGGTATAGGATGATAGAACGTCGAGAGGTTGAGTGTTATGGTATAACCGGTATTAGTATAGTTTACGTCGTGGTACAAGATTCTTATATTACGATATGATTTCAGATAGCAGAGATGGCCGACTCTTTTATTCCCGTATCAGCTGATCACTCAGAGCCTTCAGTTGGAGCACCAGCATCGGATCCACGTCCTGTTATTCCACCAGCATTGGCTATTCTACCTCCACCGGTGTTGCAACCCGTACCATTGCAGGCTATTCCACCTCCAGGCATGAGGCCACCTGTCAGAGGACCCCCACCTGCTGATTCAGGCTTTACTAGTCATTCAGTCACGGGAGTACCTTTCCAGTTCTCTTCCTATCCTGTCCCATATCATCAGTTTGAGGCTTGCCTTATGGAGCAGTGATTCCTACAGGGTCAGATCCAGGAGTTATTGCATATCATGCGTACCAGAGAGATGGGGAGTGGTGAGAGGCGACTTAGGGAGAGGCTCCAGGCATTTCGTAGAGCAGCTGCTGTGAGGATTGCTGAGGCTACACATGAGGACATCACCCCTGATTTCCTAGTGGAGTGGGCTAAGTGGGTTCTAGAGGAGCTTGAGGAGATAGGAGGTCCAGATTTGCCATGAGCCAGAGATTCTGAGATGGAGATGCTGAGCAGTGTTGTTATGATTATGTAGTATGTACAGTAGTGTGTAGTGTGTATCAGTAGACTTTTGAGTTGTATTTATAGACTAGCGATGCTGACTAGTGAGTAGGTTGTTGTACCCTTTTTGCTTTTACTTTCGAAGTGTCTTTACGCTTGTACTACCTAAAACTTTTGATCTATAGATCAGTACCTTTTCTTTTCCAACACTGTCATTTACTTTATCGCACCTGTTTTACTTTACCTTATTTATTGCACCAGTATACCCTGTGATACCATGTACCCTATTTTCCATAACTGTTTATATTCTGTAAAGAAGCATGCAATTTACTTAGTTACAACTGTTTTCAAAAAGAGATATTCCTATTTTACAAAACTTTTCTTTTATACAAAGATTTGATTCAAAAGCTAAATAAATTGATTGATTCTTTACAGAAAATGCCTCCCAGAAGAAATACCCGTATCAACACCCAGAATGAAGAAACCAACAACAACAACAATAACAACTAAGATGATACAAACCAGAATGTGAACTCAGGACCCATGGACCCAGCAATAGCCCAGATTCTTCAAATCCTGGCCCAACAAACAGTTCACCTGGCACAACAACAGCAGAGACAGACCAATCCCCAGGTAACTTTCAAAACTTTTCAGGCAGTAAACCCACCAGAATTCAAGGGTTCCTTAGAGCCAATTGAAGCAAATGTGTGGTTAAAGGAAATAGAGAAGGCATTTGCCTTGGTAAAAGTGAAAGAGGAGCAGAAGGTTCAATTTGCAAGTTACTATCTGAAGAATGAGGCCACCTATTGGTGGGAGATGGTGAAGATATTGGAAAGCACAGATGTTATTACTTGGGAAAGGTTTAAAGAATTATTTTTAGAAAAGTATTTTCCTTAGTTTGTTCAGGATCAAATGGAGCTGAAGTTTTTAGAATTAAAGCAAGGGAACATGTCGGTAACAGATTATGAGGGGAAGTTTGAGGAATTGTCAAGATATGTGCCGTCGTATGTTGATACTGATAGAAAGAAAGCTAAGAGATTCCAGCAAGGCTTGAAGCCATGGATCAGAGGGAAGGTAGCTATTTTTGAATTGGATACCTATGTCGGGGTTGTACAGAAGGCTATGATCGCAGAGACAGAGAGTGAGATGTTCCAGAAAGATAAGGAAAGTAAGAAAAGGAAAGTTGAGGGAAGTGAGGGTCAGTCACAAACAGGGAAGTTTCCAAATTTTAAGAAGGGCAAGTTTCAGCCAGGGAGAAATTTTAATTTTAGGAGACAAAATGCAGGAGACGGAGGCCAGGGCAATCGTCCAGCTAATGTGAATCAGCCGAATCAGTTGAGATTAACTTTTCCAGATTGTCAAGTATGTGGAAAGAAGCATGGAGGAGTTTGTAACAAGTTGAATGTGGTATGTTTTAAATCCAACCAGAAAGGGCACTACTCGAGGGAGTGCCGAAATCATCCAGCAAGAGAGCCAGCAAATAAGGATCAGCCTATCCGGAATCCAGCAGTGAAGGTTCTAGTCATTGGATTCACATGCTTTAAATGTGGGAAACCAGGACATATGGCCAGGGATTGCAAGACACCAACCCCAGTCAGTAATGCATTAAGGATTATGGGATCTACCCCAACAGTGAATGAGACTCCGAGGGCTAGAATTTTTGACATGTCGGTGAAGGATGCGATCCAGGATACGGATGTCGTGGCAGGTACGCTTGATGTGAATTCTTTATATGCCAAAGTGTTAATAGATTCGGGAGCAACTCGATCGTTTGTTTCACAAGATTTTGTTAGTAAGTTAAATTGTCCAGTTGGGTATTTAAATGAAATAATGACTGTGGAATTAGCAAATCAAGAATGTGTAACTGTTAACCAAGTTTGTGGGAATTGTGAGATTGAGATTTCTGGTAGTAAGTTTTGTGTAGATTTGATACCGTTTAAGTTAGGAGAATTTGACGTTATATTAGGGATGGATTGGTTATCTAAGCATGATGCTCAGATAGATTGTCAAAATAAGAAAGTAATGGTGAAAACGCCAGATGAAAGAATAGTAACGTTCAAGGGACAGAAGCAGGTAAAGAAGTTCTTAACGATGATTCAAGCCAATAAGTTACTACGACAAGGATGTGAGCATTTCGTAGCATATGTGATCGACAGAAGTCAGGAGCCAGCAAAACTTGAAGATATTCCAGTTGTGAAGGAATTTCCAGATGTATTTCCCGACGAGTTACCAGGACTTCCTCCAGATAGAGAAATTGAATTTGCAATCGACTTAGCACCTGGAACCGAACTAGTATCCAAGGCCCCATATAGAATGGCGCCCGTTGAGATGAAAGAGTTAGCAAAGCAATTACAAGAGCTGTTAGAGAAAGGAGTAATCAGACCCAGCGTATCCCCGTGGGGTGCACCGGTATTATTTGTCAAGAAGAAAGATGGAAGCATGAGACTATACATCGACTATAGAGAGCTCAACAAGTTGACAATCAAGAATAAGTATCCGTTACCCAGAATTGATGATTTGTTTGACCAATTAAAGGGAGCCAAGTATTTCTCCAAAATCGATTTAAGATCGGGATATCATCAAATGAAGATCAAACCAGAAGATATACCAAAGACAGCTTTCAGAATAAGGTATGAACATTACGAGTTTTTAGTGATGTCTTTTGGATTGACCAACGCCCCAACAATGTTTATGGACCTGATGAACAAAATTTTCAAGGAATATTTGGACAAGTTCGTTATAGTATTTATAGACGATATTTTGATCTATTCAAAGACGGAGGAGGATCATGCGGAACATTTAAGGACAACTTTGGAGATTTTAAGGAAAAAGAAGTTATATGCTAAATTATCGAAGTGTGAGTTTTGGCTACAGGAAGTTCAGTTCTTAGGACACATAGTCAGTAATGAAGGGATCAAAGTGGACCCGGCAAAGATCGAGGCAATTACGAATTGGGAAAGACCGAGAACACCCACTGAGGTAAGAAGTTTTTTGGGATTGGCAGGATATTATCGACGATTCGTTCAGAATTTCTCAAGAATGGCAACACCATTGACAAAGCTTACACGAAAGAATGAAAAGTTTATATGGAATGACAAGTGTGAAGAAAGTTTTCAGGAATTGAAGCGGAGATTAATCACAGCACCTGTTTTGTCACTTCCAGACGATCAATGAAATTTCGTAATTTATAGCGATGCTTCTTACAAAGGATTATGATGTGTTCTTATGCAACACGACAAGGTGATTGCGTATGCGTCAAGGCAATTGAAACCACACGAACAGAAGTACCTTACTCTTGATTTGGAGTTAGCAGCTATAGTTTTCGCTTTGAAGATTTGGAGACATTATTTGTATGGAGAAAGGTGTGAGATTTTCACGGATCACAAAAGTTTGAAATATATATCTACCCAGAAGGAACTTAATATGAGACAAAGGAGATGGTTAGAATTGATCAAGGATTATGATTGCTCGATTAATTATCATCCCGGTAAGGCGAACGTTGTAGCAGATGCGTTAAGTCAGAAGGAAAGGTTAAATGTGTTATCCGTACTTGAAGAGATATATAAAAAATTTCAAAAATTGGAATTGGAGATTAGAATTTGCAAGCCTGAGGAAGCAAAAGTGTACGGTATGATTTTCCAACCGGAGTTATTGGAGAAAATAAAGAAATGCCAGAAAAAGGTAATGGATCAAGATATAAATAGTTTGGTATGTGAGGAATTATGCACGCAACAAGATGATCAAGGTATTCTTAGGTTTTCTTCAAGAATTTGGATTCCACCAGTGACGGAGCTGAAAAATGAAATTTTACAAGAGGCACATAGTTCAAGATATTTCATCCATCCAGGGAGTACCAAAATGTACAAAGATTTAAAGAAGAATTATTGGTGGCCAGATATGAAGAGGGAAATTACGAAATGGGTTAGTAAATGCTATACATGTCAGAGAGTTAAAGCAGAGCATCAGAGACCAAGCGGATTGCTACAGCCATTGGAGATTCCAGAGTGGAAGTGGGAACATATTACCATGGATTTCATAGTTGGATTACCAAGGACAAGGGCTAATCATGATGCCATTTGGGTTATAGTAGATAGACTTACCAAGTCAGCTCATTTTCTGCCTATAAATGAACGATTTTCGCTCGACAAGTCAGTTCATATGTACTTGAAAGAGATTGTAGTTCGTCGTGGAGTTCCAGTGTCTATTGTATCTGATCGAGATCCAATATTTAATTCAAGATTTTGGAAGAGTTTTCAAGAATATTTGGGAACAAGATTGAATATGAGTACGGCCTATCACCCCCAAACGGATGGCCAAAGTGAAAGAACGATCCAGACAATCGAGGACATGCTACGTGTTTGTGCTATTGATTTCAAAGGAAGTTGGGACGAGCATTTACCCCTAGTAGAGTTTGCTTATAACAACAGTTATCATGCCAGCATTGGGATGCCACCTTATGAAGCCCTTTATGGACGCAAATGTAGATCTCCAGTATATTGGGACGAAGTAGGAGAACACAAAATACTCGGACCCGAATTAATGCAGCAGACAAAGGAAGTTGTTGAAATTATCCAGAAAAGATTAATAGCCGCACAAGATCGTCAAAGGAAATATGCAGACCAGTCAAGAAAAGACATGGAATTTGAAGAAGGAAGCTTGGTATTATTGAAAGTATCACCGTGGAAAGGACTAACGAGGTTTGGGAAGAAAGGGAAGCTAAACCCAAGATATGTCGGACCTTTTGAAATCCTAAAGCGTATTGGCAAAGTAGCTTACGAGTTGGCGTTACCTCCGCACATGGAGCACATTCACAATGTTTTTCACATATCAATGCTTAAGAAATATAATCCAGACTCCAGGCATGTAATAGAATATGAGCCAATAGAACTTCAAGCAGATTTATCATATGTAGAGAGTCCGATAGAGATTCTAGAGGAAAGAGAAAAAGTATTGAGAAATAAAGTGGTAAAGTTAGTAAGAGTATTGTGGAGAAATCCAAAGGTTGAAGAGTCAACCTGGGAGTTAGAAAGTGATATGAGAGAAAAGTACCCTCATTTGTTTTCTTAGGAGATTCTGAGGACAGAATCCTTTAAGGGGGGAAGGATGTAATATCCGGGATATATCGTGTAATTATTTTTGCTATTATATAATTATTATGTGTGTTCAGTATCTATTCTGTGAGTTAATTGTTAAAGTGTTATCTGTACTTGGTTATTCAAAAATAATATTAATTGATATTTTAATTTTTTATATGTCCAAAATAAAATATAGATAATTGTCATATCTTCCTAATTATTTTTATGTTGGTTTATGGATTTATAAGAATCATCAGAAATTTCTAAAATCTTTTTCCGGGTAATTAAAATCTATTTTATAAAAACGGGAACCAACCGACGTCAACCGTTGTTACGTTTTTGGAACCCGAAACTTTTTCGAGAACTCCTTCCTAACCTCATTGTAATATTCCGAGCATTTTCCATGTTTCGACTTTTTCGATCCGGCGTACGGTTTGTCCTGCGCGGGTCCCGGCGCAACATTTTCGATACAATATTCGTTTCGGTAAATCAATAAAACCCGTATTTTCGATAAACGTGAGCTTTTTATTAAACTATTACAATTATCACTTCGTAATACGTGTAACCAGGCGCTGAGACCAAGACCGCAGTACAAATTGTACTGATTTGGATAATTATCCCGAAAACCGATACCGTTTGGATCAGTTTTTACAAATAAACGTACCGTTTTATATCCGGAATTATCAAACGGGATCCTAATTTTCCGTAATTATAAATAGCCTTTTACCGTATTTTATTTCGTATCAAAATCATTTGCAGACAGATAATTATATAATTTTTAGAGAAAAACCCTAATTACCTAAAACTGTTCTAAGAATCAAACAAGCATTTGGAGGTGTTATTGAATTCGGTTTGGAAAGCTCGAGTAACCAATCTGAAGGTCTTGAAGAGCTCTACCAGATTCTGTAATCCATACACCTGCAGAAATCAAGGTTATTTTTCTAAAAATTTATTTATTTTCGAATTTATTTTATTAAAAATATGAATTTTTGTTCGGATGATTGTTTATATGATTTGATGATTACATGTTGTAGAGCTTGTTTTCCTGATGATTTTCATATGTCATACGTCTGATTTGGAGTTCAATAACATGTTCAAAATTGAGTTTGATTTTTGAATTTTAAAATTAGGGTTTATAACTCGTATGAATGTTTTTAAATGAAATTTGGGGGTTTCTTATTCTGTGATAGATTGATGTTGTGTTATAGTGGGTTGTGTTCTCTGTGAAATTTGTAATCTAGTCGTATAAGTTTCATGAACCAACGAGGTCTGTAGAGAAGGGAGTTGTGTTTTGAAGTTTTCCGATGTTCGCCGGAAACTGAAAAATTTCACGGCCAAATTCCGGCCAACTCAGGGATTGTTAGGATGAATTGATTGCATGGTTGTGTTCCTGGTGTTGTGTAGATGTGATCTGGAGGTGATGGTGGCCTGAGCATCCCTGGAACGTGTTCTCCGGCCATCCCTGACTGTTTTCCGGCGACCCCTGGGAAATTACAGTTTAGTACCTATAGTTTTGAAAATGATGCAGTTTAGTACCTATAGTTTTGAAAACGATGCAGTTTGGTCTTTGTAAAAATTGGATTTCTGTTTTAAAAATGTCTAAAAATCATATTTCCTATTTATTTTTATTATAAAAATTCGTTTTTAATTTCTGAAAATTCTAAAAATTATTATTTTAATTCTGAAAATTATTTTTAATTCACAAATAAATCTAAATTAATTAGTTAATTAATTCCAGTTAATTTCTAATTGATTAATTGGCAATTAATTCGAAAATTAATTGATTAATTGATTTAATTGATTTTAATTAATTATTTAATTAGATTTAATTATTTAAAAATGATTTAAAAATTCTGAAAAATAGTTTCGAGCTTTAAAATATTATTCTAAATTATTTCCAAGGCTCGATAATAATTCTAAAATTATTTCGGAGCCAGAATCGGCCAACCGAACCCTGTTTATTAACCCGAAATTGATGCAACGACCCGTTTTAATTCCGAAAAATGTTTTAAAAATCATTTTAAATACCAGAAAGCCTATTTATGACCTGAGACTTCTTTATAAATAATATATCATTGATTACGTGATGTATTATGTGCTATATGTGACTTGTTAATTGACTATCGGTCTATATATTCTGTGTTTACTTGATTATTGCATAACTTTCAATCCGTTAATCAGATTTGGGTAAAACGAAGGGTAGATAGAAGTATGTGTTGAATAGAATTCCATGAGTAAATTATTGATAGATGCTTATGATATGTGAGCAGAAGAGGCAAGACGTAGGAAAGGGAAACATATAGTTGAGGAGTAAGACGCTTGTGATTAGAAGCGAGTGCAGTGTAGTAAGCTAATATCAGGCAAGTGTTCTGAACTTTCTCGAGATATTGTAGTATTTGATAGTCAAATTGATACTGCAAGTGCTTTGAAGCACTAAAACCTAAACTCTGATTCCAGTTATTGTTTTTGAGCCATAAACCTTATTCTTTCTAGACCATTGATTGTTGTATACCTAAACACAAATCTCAAGTATACGATATTACTCCACAAATACATGTAAATAAAATCCTAAACACTGAACTGAATTAATTATACATTCAATCATTGTATCCTATGCTTTGAAAGCCCAAATCTTTGAAACCCTGAAATGTTGATTCCTTTGTTATCCAATTCTTTCATTACCCAGCATCCAAGCTTTTAAATTACCTTATTGATCCTTACAAGGATTGAAACCCTTTCATTGTTAAACATTTATTGTTGTTAATGATTTCTATTATTGTTTATTATTGCATATTCTGTTATTATGTTAGAATTGGATTGGTTTTTATAAAATTGTGGACCAGATTCGTGGTCAGACCATATAATGGTCAAGTTAGGCCAATGTGTGCCTTGGATCCAGTAGTTAGAGCAATGCTGTGTGCCTTGTTCGGGGTTAGTGCGTGACTGATCAGCAGCCTAACCTTGGTTTTTAAATTAAAAGTATAATATCCAATTCTAAATCATAATCCATTGTTCACTTGATATCATAATCATATTCACCTGATGATCATTATTCTCAGTTTTGTCATTGTGACTTGCTGAGCTAGTTAGCTCATTTGTGCGATGTTATTTATATTCTTTCCAGTTAAAAAGGAACCAGTTGGTAGCAAGGATCCCCAGTCCAGCGCGAGAGCTAGGGGTTCAGGTTGAGAAAGCTGAGTTAGTAGGCTTCTTTTGGGATAATTTAAGTTTGTAAAAGTTTGTAATAATGTTTAATACTTAGTTTGAGTTTGAAATAGTTGGGATTTGAACGGTTTGTAATATATTAGTGTGTTTGGCTTGTGTGCATACTTTAACCTGTTGCGGTCCGTGGTGGTTGGTAAGTAGGGTCACTGCATATATTATTATTATCTTTATTATTGTTATAAGCAGGTTATAATTAAGGTGTGTGTGTGGACCCCAAACTTCTGACCCGGGTTTGGAGGGCGCCACAATCCACATACAATACAAGAAATGTTACCGCGCTCCCACTAACCTTCTTGTAGACACATGGTTCATCTATGTTTTTGATGAAACCAAACTCTTTGATTGTCTCATCAAAACGGATGTTCCATCTACGAGAAGCTTGCTTTAAACCATATATGGTTCGTAGCAGCTTACACACTAGGTGTTCATTTCCCTTGGAAAGAAAACCCTCTGGCTGTGTCATATACATTTCCTCTTCAAGTTTCCCATTGAGGAAGGCCGTTTTCACGTCCATTTGCCAGATCTCATAGTCGTAGTAAGCAGCAATCGCAAGAAAAATCCGAATTGATTTTAACAGGGCTACAGGCTAAAAAGTTTCATCAAAGTCAATCCCTTGCCTTTGTCTGAATCCTTTTGCCACGAGCCTGGCCTTATAGATCTCCACCTGGCCATCTGCTCCAATCTTTCTTTTGTATACCCATTTGCACTCAATAGGCTTCACACCCTCAGGTGCTTTAACCAAAGTCCATACTTGGTTGGTATACATAGATTCCATTTCGGATTTCATGGCACTTTGCCATTTCTCTGAGTCAACACTACTCATAGCCTCATTATAGGTCACAGGGTCGTCATCATCAATGATTGACAACTCATTGTCATTCTCAATGACAAGGCCATAATACCTCTCAGGTTGGCGAGACACTCTCCCTGACCTACGAATGGGCTGTTCCACAGAAGGTTGTTCAGTCTGAACAGGTGTTTCCACTTGAACCGTAGTAGTTTGTGCTTCTTGAACATCATCAAGTTCAATTTTGCTCCCACTGTTTCCTTCAAGGATAAACTGCTTTTCCAAGAAGGTAGCATGTCATGGATACAAACACCCTATGATCGGTGTAAAAGTAATACCCTAAAGTCTCTTTAGGATATCCCACAAAACTACATTTTACGGATCGAGATTCCAGCTTATCAGGGTCAACTTTCTTGACATAAGCTGGACATCCCCAAATCTTAACGTGTTTAAGACTCCGTTTCCTTTCTTTCCATATCTCATATGGAGTTTGAGGAACAGATTTGGAAGGCACCTTATTCAGTAAATACGCTGAGGTTTCCAATGCATAACCCCACAGGAATACTGGAAGATCCGCATAGCTCATCATGGACCGAACCATGTCTAACAAAGTTCGATTTCTCCTTTCAGATACCCTATTCAACTGTGGAGTATATGGAGGAGTCCACTGGGAGACTATACCATTTTTCTTTGAGATAATCTAGAAACTCTCCATTCAAGTATTCACCACCTCGATTTAATTGAAGAGTTTTAATACTATGTTTGGTTTGTTTCTCCACTTCATTCTTATATTCTTTGAACTTTTCAAAGGCTTCAGACTTGTGTTTCATCAAATACACATATCCGAATCTAGATCGATCATCTATGAAACTAATGAAGTATGAAAATCCACCCATGGCTTGCGTAGACATTGGTCCACATACATCTGTGTGTACCAATCCTAGCAAATCTGCAGCCCTCTCTCCATGTCCACTAAATGGAGATTTGGTCATTTTACCCAATAGACAAGATTCGCATGTAGGATATGATTCAAAATCAAAGGGGTCAAGTAACCCTTCCTTATGCAATGTCCGCAGTCTATTTTCACTAATATGACCAAGTCTGCAGTGCCACAAAAAGGTGAGACTTTCATCATCCGTTTTTCTTTTATTAGTATGTTCAATTTGTAGTAAATTATGCTCTACGTCACATACATACAGACCATTATTTAAAATACCACTTCCATAAAGAACGTTATCTCTAAGAATTGAACATTTATTATTCTGAATAACAAACGAAAATCCAGCCAAGTCTAACATGGGAATAGAAATAATATTCCTCACAATCGAGGGAACAAAATAATAATTATTTAAAACAATAGTCTTGCCCGTAGGCATATGTAAATGAAATGATCCTACAGCTTCAGCAGCAACTCTTGCTCCATTTCCCATCCGTAGAATCACCTCCTCTTCCTCAAGAGTCCTACTTCTCCTTAGTCCCTACAACGAATTGCAAATATGAGAACCACAGGCGATATCTAATACCCAAGGAGAAATTTGATTTAATGACATATTCACTTCAATCATGAACATACCTGAAACAAAAGAGGTAGTCTCACTACCCTTCTTCTTCTTCAATTCTGCAAGGTAAACCTTGCAGTTCCTCTTCTAGTGCCCCACCTTATTACAGTGGAAGCAAACAGCTTTGCTCTTGGGGTCTTCAGCTTGTGGTGGAACAGGCTTTTTCTCACCTACTTTCTTCTTCTTGGAAGGATTCTTCTTCCTTTTCTTAGGATTAGAACCTTCACCAATTAGAAGAACAGAGCTCTTCTTAGAGGGAAAATTCGATTCCGCAGTCTTCAACATGTTATGGATTTCAGCCAGGCTGACATCCAACTTATTCATGTGAAAGTTCACAATAAACTGCGAAAACGAACCCGGAAGTGATTGCAAGACCAAGTCTTGGCTCAGCTCCCCATCTATGGCAAAACTAAGTTGTCCAAGACGTTCAATCAAATTGATCATCTTAAGTACATGGTCATTCACAGATGATCTCTCAGACATCCTACAACCGAACAGCTCCTTTGATAACTCATATCGAGCTGTCCTCCCTGCCACATCATACAACTCTTGTAGATGTGCTAGGATAGTGTGAGCATCCATATGCTCATGCTGCTTGTGTAGCTCAATATTCATGGAAGCTAGCATGATACATTGAGCAACATTTGCATCATCTATCCATTTACGATACACAACATGTTCATCATTATGTGTATCGTCAGCAGGTTCAGCAGGCTTAGGTGAGTCAAGCACATATTCCAGCTTCTCAACCCTGAGAACAATTCTCAAGTTTCGAAGCCAGTCAGCAAAATTAGGACCAGTCAACTTGTGAGCATCTAGTATACTCCAGAGTGATAGTGCAGAAGACATAACGTATATAGTAAATATGTAAATGATGAACACGTAACAACACTTAGCAAATATTCAATTTCATTTCAAAACACTATATGAATCGGGTCTTTATTCATAAGTGGCTCCCACTAGTTTATCTAATTTATACAACCCCCTTAAGTGAAAAATTAAGCATTCAAAATGCTAGTGCGAATAGGGATCCTACATTCCATCACACAACCTCGGCTGTAGCACGAAACGTCATGTGATGTTCAATAGGCAGACAACTCTTGTCAATTATATCTTATGTTATTCCCTAATAAAACTTTAGCCTCTTGAATAATTGAGTCACGGCTGTAGCACAACAGACTGAATATTCTAAGTCAAGTCTAACCCAACATTTCGTACAATTGAATCAGTCTCTAACGGCCCACGGCTGCAGCATGTAACGACCTTTAGATTCTAATTCAATGTACACATCTCTATGTAATAGACAAGTATTTCTTATTTCAAAATCAAAGCCCTCGGCTGTAGCACGAAATGACAATGATTTAAAAATAAGAACTACTTTCTACCATGTTGGAAGGCTATGACCGACACAAGCTCGTTGTGTTATTGACCAGTTACTACTTGATATTACTTAATTTTAGAGGAATTATATTACGTTACAATCATAATCATATTATAAAGAGATTCTTCCTTTTAAATTAAATATTTTAAATCAATAATCGATAATCAGATGATTCTCAGATCGGGGGGAGCATTGTTAAGAGGCATCACTTAATACCCCTTTCTTACAGATCGAAATTTGCTTTTGACAAAATCATCCTTTCTCTCAATATTGAAAATTCATATTTAATTACGTGTTTCATAAACACAAGAATCTCATGATTGTATTCATAATATTATTGTTAAGGCAAGAAACGATTCATATTCTAGATTTTCTAGAGCACGCCTTATTTTGATTTAAGTTCACCTAAATCTATCATCGCATGGTAAACATAGGCATATATCTCATATATAAAAATAAATAAACAAGTAAGCATGCAAGTAATATCATGTCACACATTGATATAATGATGTATGGATTTATTATAGCATTTAAAAGCAATTAAAACAATTAAAACAAACTTTAAAACACTTTCGGGAATATAAACAGTTCAAAACTATTATATAAAAATATTCGAAACTGTTGTTGCCTTTATTACCCAAAACCAAAAATTGACGAATTTATTTATTGTAGTATTAATAATAACTATTATTATTATCATTATTGACCCCTTTTGTAATTGTTATTACATTTATGTCCCAAAACAAAAACTGACGAATTCATTTATTATAGTATTAATAATAACTATTATTATCAGCATTACAATTACAAGGTCAACCAATGGATGGAAGAAAATATTAAATTCATATTTATTTATATGCATAATTATTTTATGAATTTTAATTAAAACAATTTTTTAAAAAAATTCATAACAAATAATCTACATATCACAAAATTACGAATAACAATACCTAGATGATCTACAACACTTGTAGAACCTAGATCAGTGGCTAAAATCTAATGCAAAAATTATTTTGAATTAATTCATAATTAAATCTAAATAAACTTTCAAAAATCATAACAAATCCATACATGCATAAAAAAATTTGATTTTTTTTATATGAATCTCTATATGCAGAACCTAGCTCTGATGCCAATGAAGGAATTTACGGATGAGCGGAAGCGTGATATAACAATTATTTCGTAAAAACCATGTATCGCACATATAGAAAAACTTATAAATCAAAAAGACGAAGGAATCGTAACCATACCTTGAAAATCGAAGATTTATAATATGGTTGCTAGCAGTTGCTCCTCAGTCTGTGGAGCACTTTACTGGTATCCACCAAGAATGATCCTGTTCGATGAAGCTTTTTATAAAACCAAGCTTTTATAAATAAATAAATATTTAATTAATAATGAAAACCCCTGCATCGCACGGGATTTAAACTAGTTATATTAAAAACCAAACAATGAAAATTTGGTTGGGAGTCAGTCTCGTCACCGTAATTATAGTAACATTTAGAATAAAATACTCTCATAAATAAATTACTATTCACAATATAATTATATAAATACAAATAGAATTGTAATACATCTAACGGTTTTGATTTAAATAAAATAATATATAATCTTAAATAAAATTATACTATTAATCCAATGCTAAATAAAAAATAAAATACGTACAATTAGTTGGATTTACATCCTCGGATTACATAAAATAATAAAGACTGATAAAAATTTGAAAGCAAAATCGTTTGGTCGATATAATGTCATCAGGATAAAACTAAAAAAATAAATGAGCTAAAACAAAATTAATTGAAAGTAAATTCGTTTGGCAGATATAATGTCGTCATACTAGAATAAAATAATACATATTATCAATTCGTGAAAGGCATATGTCATAGCCTATTTGTTTATTCGAGGATTTAACTCAACTCAAATAAGAATGTAACAAGTAAATAGTGGATCTACCGTCAAAGAGATCTCACAAAGTAACATCTGTCAAAGGATTCAGAAACAATGTTCATCTACAGACTTGAGGAATTACTTCACTGGAAGAAGTTCAAGAAATTGATCAAGCCTCAGTGATATAAATCAAGATTGTGGATTTAATCAAATGACAGAGATCTTGTCAGGGTATCAGATAATTAGAGGGATTTAATCTGAAGAAAATTAAGATTATCAAAGTCAAGACATGAAGAAACATCACGGAAGTTAGTTACTCATGAACCAGACAGTACATCGAGTGTCAACATTGAAGTGGTGGAATTGATTCATAATTTTCAGTGATTTTCAGAAGATCTTTAGAAGAGTGGTTGATGTTCAAGAGTAGTATTAATTCTCTATTAATTAATTAAATCATATAATTTAATTAAGAAAATAAATTATATCTGCAAAGATTAATTTATTGATTAATTGAATTAATTGATTAATTAATTTCGAATTAATATTATTGATTTTCAGAAGTGTAATTGAATTAAAATCAGTTTTAATTCAATAAGACAATTAAACTTGAACTGGCATGATAATCCAAATTGTCATACCGATTGTCATGCCTGGTCATTTCTAATTGTCTCACCGAAAGTTCTACTAGCAGTGGGATTGTCTTGCAAGTTCAGGAGATTGTCATACCGAAAGTTCTACTAGCTATGGAATTGTCTTGCTAGTTCAAGTGATTGTCTCACCGATTGTCATGCTAGTTCAAAAGATTGTCTCACCGAAAGTCATGCCAATTCTCAGATAGTCATGTTAGTTCAATTGATTCTGTTGAGTGAATTATAAAAGACAAGCAGCAGAAGACATTTAAAAACAATCAACTACTTCAAGAACATAAAAGAACAACAGCCGCAGAAGAAATATTTCATCTCTGAACTGCAATTCATGATCATTGATTTTCTAGCAATTAAAGTTAAATCTAAACCACTAGAAATCATTCTCTTGTTCTTGTGTAACTATCTAGCGGATCAAAATCCCTAGAACTTAATCTCAAATTGCTTTCAGCATTTGATTATTTTTATTGCAAAAATAGAAAAAGTTCATGTCGAATTTATTCTAAATTTGTGATAATCTATTTGAGATTAATCCCTTGTAATCGATACCGTTGTTGTAACACCTTTCAAGTTTAATAATAGTTTTATTTAACTTGAATTTTGTTTCACTTTTTTATTCCGCATTAAATTCGATTAAACGATATAGTTTGTATTCAACCCCCTCCCCCCGTCTACAAACATATTGGGACCTAACAATTGGTATCAGAGCTTTCTGATTAACGAACAAATCAAGATCCTAGACTTTTGTGATTTTTCAAATCCTTGAATTTGTATTTATTCAAAAATTCATAATGACTTCACAAAAAGTTGGAACCGTTAAAATTCCACTATTTGATAAAGAAAATTATATTATGTGGAAGAAGAAGATGCTCTTGTTTTTAAAGTTGCAAATCCCAAATATCTGAACTTGTTAAAGAAGGGTCCAAAAATTCCGATGGTTATTGAACCAGAGGTGATAGAAGATGATGTTGTAATTACCAAAGCTAGAACCTATGCAAAAGAGCCTGAGGATTTTACTCCTGCTGAAAAGGAAGAAGCCTCCTTGGATGCCAGCCTTCAATTAATTTTAGTTGATTCCCTTGATTCCTTGATGAACAGACATGTGATGAACTGTAAAAATTCCAAACACATTTGGGAAACTATTGAGGTGATTAATGAAGGTACAGAGGAAGTTAGGGAGAACAAGTTAGAGAACCTAACCTCTGAGTATGAACATTTTAAATCCAATCCAGGAGAAGGAATTACTGAAGTGTTCGAGAGGTACAATGCATTGATCAACAACCTGAACATAAATGGAAAATATTATTCAATCAGGGAGATCAACAAAAAGTTCCTTTTAACACTGTCAACTTATCTTGAACATAGAATCACAGCCATAAGAGAAGCTAGAAATCTGAGTGAGATTTCTTTGGATAGACTCTATGGTGTGTTAAAAACCTATGAGTTGGAGCATATTCAGCAGAAGGAAGTCTACGGGAAAGGTAGAGTGGTCAGTGAAGGAATTTACGGATGAGCGGAAGCGTGATATAACAATTATTTCGTAAAAACCATGTATCGCACATATAGAAAAACGTATAAATCAAAAAGACGGGGGAATCACAACCATACCTTGAAAATTGAAGCTTTTTATAAAACCAAGCTTTTATAAA
Source organism: Apium graveolens (assembly GCF_009905375.1). NCBI lineage: Eukaryota > Viridiplantae > Streptophyta > Magnoliopsida > Apiales > Apiaceae > Apium > Apium graveolens. The sequence goes on along the minus strand of NC_133652.1, from coordinate 268,914,065 downwards.
AATGGAGTTTTGAGAGATAGAGAGAGAGAGGAAGAAGATGGAGGCTAGCTCTTCTTAGGGTTTTCACAAAACCAAGTGTGTATTTAGAATGAGCCATCTAATTCTATTTATAGGGCTCTCCCAGGGTTTTATAATATATCATTATATATATATTAGCCCCACATTTTATCTTTATAAAATGGTTTAATAATAATTAAAACTATTTTAATCATTATTTCTTTTTCTAAACTATTTAGAAAATTATTCTCTCTCTCATTATTTCATCAAAGAAAATATTCTTTAAGGGTGTGACCCTGTAGGTTCAATATTATGCCGGTAGTAGAAATAAATAATAATAAACTTTTATTAATTATTTACATGAATACTAAAATTCACTAAATATAATTAACTGATTAATTATATTTATTCTACATCGTGAGTGATGCTTCTCAACATATCGCGACTATCCGGATAATATGAATTCACTGCTTAGAATACCAAGAACCTGTCAGTGACTAGTTATCGTACAATGAATTCCTTCTACCCTTACAATATCCCGATTAAATACAAGGCATGGATCTCGTGTCAGGCCTATCAAATTTAATCATATGATTTCTTATTTATAATGCAAAGTTCATATTAATGCAAATTAGAAACTCCTTTCTAATTTCATACACTCTGGCCAGAGATTCCAGAACTCGCATACTAAGAATAACATAGGATATTCTCTTCCTATACTGGAAGGGGTAGATCCTCTATTGACGTTAACTATCTCTCTACACAAATCCCTATGCCCAGAATAGACCTAATGGATGTCCTTGAGACTAAGGACTAAACCAAAGCATAGTTCATTATATACAAGATAACTTTAACGATCTCAAGTCTAAGGACACTTGTACAACTATCACTCAGTGATTAACTATTGACACGTGAGTAATCTCCATTAGTTGTTCAACTTATCGAGTCATGTTCAGTGAACTTATTCCCTAATAAGCATCTACATACTAGCTATAATGTCACCACACAAATGCCTATGAGAACAGACATCCTCCTGAAGGGAGCAAGCATAGTATGTATCAATCTTTACGGATCCACTAACATCCGATTAGTTATCCTATGATGAGGAACTGTTTAAGTCTAGAGTTATCGTCTTCTAGATCTCACTATTATAATCTCATTATAATTCTAGAAGTTTTACTCTAAACTATGGAGCAACTTATTTAAAACACTTTAAATAGATAAAGCCCATAATTAAAATATAACAAGTCTTTTATTAATTTCAATGAAATCAAATAGCAATACAAGAAAGTTCTTCCTAACTCATCATACATGATTGGATTTAGGACAAACACTTTCAATCTCCCACTTGAACTAAAGCCAATCACCCTGGTATCTAATACCCATCTGCTCTTTATGACGATCAAAGTGAATCTGAGACAACGACTTTGTGAGTGGGTCTGCTACGTTGTTATGTGTGTCAACTCTCTCAATCTTGACATCTCCTCTTTCAATGATTTCCCTAATCAAATGAAAGCGTCGCAAAATATGTTTGGAATTTTTATGAGACCTAGGTTCCTTGGCTTGTGCTATTGCTGCATTGTTATCACAATACAACACAATAGGCTCCTCAATGCTAGGAACAACTCCCAACTCAGAAACAAATTTCCTCATCCAAACGGCTTCTTTTGCAGCCTCACTTGCAGCTGTGGAGTCAGCCGTTGTAGACTGTTTGGAACTCTTCCAACTAATCGCACCACCATTCAGAGTAAACACGTACCCTGACATGGATTTGCTATTATCACTTTCTGATTAAAAACTAGAGTCAGTATAACCCTCTATTTTCAACTCAGATCTACCACCAAAAACAAGAAAAATATCCTTAGTCCTTCGCAAGTACTTAAGGATGTTCATCCCTGCTTTCCAGTGGTCTTCACCTAGATTGAACTGATATCTGCTCATCACACTAATTGAATAAGCAACATCAGGCCTAGTACATAACATCGCGTACATGATAGATCCTATTGTTGAAGTATAAGGAATCTTACTCATACGCTCTCTTTCCTCAGGTGTCTTTAGAGACATCTTTTCAGAAAGGGACACTTCATGGCTCATCAGTATGAGACCTCTTTTGGAGTTTTCCATGCTTAACCTTTTAAGCACTTTCTGGATGTATGTACCCTGGGTAAGACCTATCATTCTTCTAGATCTATCTCTATAGATCTTCATACCGAGAATGTAGGATGCTTCTCCCAAGTCCTTCATAGTGAAGTTCTTCGATAGCCACACTTTGACTGATTGCAGCATCGGGTGGGGAGCCAGGGTGAGACCCTGATGCAACAAAAGAGAGAACATGAGAGAAAAGCAGGTACATAGGGTATAAGGGTGGATCCAACCATTGCTCATGAGTCAATGATTGTGGATGATGCTGAAAAGGGAAGACAATTTCAGCAACATTACAAAGCTGTAATTGATAACATTTCCTTGGATGCTGACACTTTTACTCATCCTGTGTCAGCCTATCAACTGTTGGCTGCTCAGGGCAATGAGGAGGAAGAAAAGACATTGAATCTAGTCCATATTTCAGAATCTCTACAAAGGGATAAAGCTGTTGTCAGTTTGATGCCTCCTACAGCTGGTGAGCCATCTGAGGTATTTGGAGTAAATTCTAATGATGATGACTCTATTTCATTTGATGGAAGCATGAACTTAGGAGGAGATGAAGGCCCAAGTTCTATTCCAGATCTACCTGAATGGGCATTGACAAAGGAGCCTACACCAGGACAATTCAATGTATCCTTAGTCGAACAAATCATGCCTATCCAAAAGGCCATTCAGAACACCTCAAATGCTGGTACCAAGGCTATTCTTCAAGCTCACCTAGATTCTCTACATCTCATGAAGCTACAGCAATTAAGACAGAATCTAAGTGTGGATGAGCTTAAAAAGGATATAGCTGACTTGAAGACCTACAATTCTGAAAAGCTGGATTCAATCATGCCCTATGGTACCATGCAAGATCTGCTATTGAGATGAGAAGAGAATCTGATGCTGAAAAGAAGCTAACCAAATTGGAGGACAAAGTTCAAGCTATTGAAAACTCTGTGGTCACCATTCTTCAAAATCAACAGTCTCAGACCAATCTTCTAATGCAACTGGCTAAAGCACAAGGCTTGACTCCTCAACTTGATGATAACAAAAAGGGGGAGAAAGGACCAAGTGAGGGTGAGAAGCTTCAGATACAAATCACTAAGGTAATTGTGCCTTCAATTACTGTCTCAAAGCCACCAGTTGCAGATGGTATAGATCTGATTTAAGCAGCAGCATTCAAGCAGCAGCAGCCAACTTGCAAGCTGCTGAGAAAGAAAAGTTGAGTTTAGTCAACTGGGAGAAGATTGATGAGGAGATACAGAATAAATTCCAACTTGTCAAGGAGCCAGTTAAGTCAGCCATCAATCACTCTCAAGTCAAGCAAATCAGTGTGAATGAGATGAGCATGAACTATCTGGAAAGAGGACAATCTTCCTGCATCAAGTCTCCAAAGGCTGAAATGATTCTTAAACCAAGGGCAAACTATTCAAAATCATCCTTGAAGAACCCCTTGGACACTGTGTATGAGACACCCAAGCCTGATGAGAAGAAGCTTCTGTCAAGATCAATTGCCTTCTATAAAGATCCAGCTGATTCAGCTCTAAAAAGAAGAATTGCTAAGATATTCAAAAATGGGAAGGAAATTTGGGTGGTAGCTGAACATCCATAATTTGCTCAAGCAAAGAGAGAAGAAAAAGCCAGATTGAAGCAGGAAAAGAAGCAAGCTGCTCTAGATGCAAAGATGACTAAACAAAAGAAAGAGCAGATTGCTATCTTGGCCAAGCTACAGGCTGTGAATTCATCTCAACAAATTCCCTCTCAACCATCTGAAGCTACTGAATAAAGGAAGCAACTTGAAGAACAGAAGAAATCTCCAAGAAATAAATAATTGGCTAAAAGAACAAAAAGGAAACTGGATATTATTGATAGGGAATTGGAAGATCAATTTTCTAAGGAACCCACACCAGCTACAACTCAAACATCAAAGCCCTCTGTGGTATTTGAAGATATAAGGGTGGTGGATCCCACAGGAATATTCATGGTGAACCTATTGTGCCCAAGGATGAGCCAATAGAATGGGATAACATACCAATTCCTGACTTTAGTCTACCAAACCTTAGCAAGCCAAAAAGAACAAAGTCAAGGGCAGTCAGGAAAGTGAAGCTGTCACCTCTCAAATCCAAATCTGTAGTTAAAGCTCAACCCAAAGTCAACAAGGGAGACTACTTGTACTTGTGTGACATCAAAGAATTTTCTGATCTAAACCTCTATCTGGATGAACTGGATGAAATGAGGGGAATTGATGCATACAGAAACCAACCTGAAAGGTTAGTGTTCAAGTACAAAGGAGGAAGGGAGATTCAGTGGCCACTTCACAGGATTCTTCAAGAGAGCCAAGCTGTACTGATTAAAGTTTATTCACCCTTCAAGAAGAACTTTGGATTCAATGTCACTGCAAGAAGACTAGTATTGAAGAAGATTGAAGAACTAAGGAGTGTTAGAGCTAAAGATGCACTCACAAAGACTTTAATCATCCCATACACAGGGAGAAGAGTGCATCTAAGGCCCTACTGGCTAATGGAGTTCATGGATGACAAAGGTGTGAGAAGATTCTTCAGATTAGAAGACCAATTGAAAATCTCTAGCAATGAGACTCTCTTGAAAATGCAAGAAAAGCTAAATCTCTCAAAATCTGATGAACTGGAATTCCACAGGCAGCTCCAAAATCAGATTGATGAAAACAACAGAAAGCTTGGAAGAAGATCCAGACCTTCAAGGAACTAGATAAATCTGCTCAGGCTAGAGGAGCATCTTGAAAATGACTGTGAGCCAAACTTTGTACATTTTGATTATTTGAAGCACTTTCAGTATTATCTACTTTTCTTTAAAGCTGTATGTTTAGGATATTTTGTTATTATCAAGTATCCCTTAATTTATGGCTACAATTCCAGTAGACATAAATCGGGGGAGATTGCTGTGCATATGTTGTGTACTTGATGATGACATAAACAAAACACCTAAGTAGATTTTACTTAGTGAAATAATGTAGCACTCGACGGATAAGAATTATAGTCCCGACGAATAACTCATTACAGTCCCGACGGATGATGACTTATTATCCATCGAGTGAGTAGCTTATGTAATAATAAGTCTGTAGCACATTTCTGCATACACCTTTGTATAGATTCTGTAGTAGCATATAAGTCATGTTGACTTTAACTAGATATGCAGAATAGGTTAATTAATTGTAAATAGATGATGTCTTGTAATTCTGCATAAGTGAAATGAAGTCAAGTGCCTGATTGCTACCCGACGGATAATCTACAAAGCACCCGACAGATGATCAACAATCCAACAGATGATCATTAACTCGATAGATGATCATGAACCTAACGGATAAAGAATTGAAACATCAGTTGACAGTGACAGCTGGTCACATCCATCGAGATGTATGCAAAAGGAATGAGGAAGCCTATTAACTGGGTAATAGAGAACAAAGTAGCAAAGCATAAAAACTGATAGTTTTTATAATGATTCTATCTTTTGACTTTGTAATCTTGGTAATATATAAACCAAGAAGTAGCAAATAGAAACGAAGATCTGAGATACACATAGAGAAACATTTGTAAGCAGAATTCATAGCATTTCTCTGTATTCTCAGTAGTTCAACATTTGTAAGCAGCTGTGTTCATTACATAGAGTTCTCTCGATATAATATATATCTCTGGTGGAATTGTTTAAATCCACCAAAAAGTTTTTAAAGACTCTTGTTTTTAATTACTTATGTTTTGATTCACTTAAGTCTTTTATTCCGCATTGTGCTAATCAAAACACTTATATTTATATTCGAGTTTGAACATTTTTATTTTAAGAAAAAGGTTCAAGAATTCCATTCAACCCCCCTTCTGTAATTCTTGCTATAGTGTTAAGGGACTGACAATTGGTATCAGAGCAAGCTCTTAACTTACAAAGAGTTTAAAGATCAAAACAATTCAGCAGGATGAACAGGAAGGATGTTGGAGTCAAGATTCCTTTTCTGGATAAAGATAATTACCATCATTGGAAGGTAAAGATGCATCTTCATATGCTTTCTCAAGATGAGGCCTATGTGGACTACATAGAAAGAGGCCCTCATGTTCCAATGAGAGCTGCAACAGGAAACGAGCCATCAGTCCCCAAGCCAAGGCATGAATGGTCTGATCCTGACATTGAACAAGTCAGGAAGGATAAAAAGGCCATGAATATTCTATTTAATGGAGTTGATGCAAACATGTTTGAGAACATTATCAACTGCAAAACTGCCAAAGAGGTTTGGGATACTATACAGATAATCTGTGATGACACTGAGCAAGTTAGAGAAAATAAGATGCAGCTCTTGATTCAGCAATATGAGCATTTTCATAATGAGGAAAGTGAGTCTCTCACTGACATTTTTAGTAGGTTTCAAAAACTACTAAATGCTCTCAAGTTGCATGGAAGGGTCTATCAGACTAAAGACTTTAATATGAAATTCCTTAGATCTCTTCCAAAGGAATGGAAACCAATGACAGTCTCATTAAGAAACTCACAAGATTATAAGGTGTTTACTTTGGAGAGACTATATGGCATCCTGAAAACCTATGAGCTTGAAATAGAGCAGGATGAAAGGATGGAGAGAGGAAAGAAGAAAGGAGGATCCATTGCACTAGTTACTGAGTTGGAAAAGGAGAAGGAAGTGAAGATGGAAGCTGTTGAATCAACTTCAAAGGTCTGTGAGAACAAGGGCAAGGGGCTTGCAGTAGAAAATGAAGATTCATTGAGCCAAGATGACATGGAGGACATTGATGAGCACCTAGAATTTCTTTCAAGGAGATTTTCCAAGCTCAAGTTCAAGAAGAAATTTGGAGCAGCCAAGCCAAATAGAAACATGCTGGATAAGTCAAAATTCAAATGTTTCAAATGTGGCTTGGCAGGGCATTTTGCCAGTGAGTGTAGGAAGTCAGATTCCAGTAAGAAAAAGTTTGAGTCTGTGGATTATAAGCAAAAATACTTTGATCTACTCAAACAAAAGGAAATGACTTTAATTACACAAGAAAATGACTGGGCAGCAGATGGTCTGGATGAAGATGAAGATGTCAGCTATGTCAATCTATTCCTTATGGCCAAGTCTGATGAGATAGAGACAAGTTCCTCAAACAATCAGGTAATTACTACAAACCTTGCACATTTATCTAAAGCTGAGTGTAATGATGCCATAAATGACATGTCTACAGAATTATATCATCTGCGTGTTACACTTAAGTCTCTTACTAAAGAAAATGCTAAAATCAAAGAAAACAATTTGTTTTTAAGTGAGAGGAATAATGTGCTTGAGTCTCAGTTTATTGATTTTGAGAAATTAAGAATTGAGTGTAAGATTGCCAAGGAGGAATTAACTGAGTCCTTGAAAAAGGAAGAGATTTTAAAGAAGCAGCTCAAGCATGAACAAGAGGTGATTAAAGTATGGAAAACATCCAGGGATGTCCATGCTCAAATCACCAAAGTTCAAGGAATTGAGTCTTTTTGTGATGAAGCCTCGAAAAAGAACAAAGAGAAACTAGAACCTAATTTGGTAGATGGACTGCTAACAGATGTAGACTCGACGGATGATGAGGACTATCCATCGGATAACAAAAAGTATTATCCGTCGAATGATGAAAATCCTCATCCGTCGGCTGTGAGCAAGCCCATTAGCAAAGCCAAACTAATTAAGCTGAATGAGAAGTATGGGTCTGTTTCCAAGAACTTTGTTTCAGGAGAGTCAAGTCAAGTTAAGAAAGGGAAAAAGACTAATGTTAGTCACATGACTGTCAAACAGTTAAGTGACAGACTTGAGAAAATTGAGGTAAAAACAGAGACTAAAAGGAAAAACAATAGGAATGGTAAAGTAGGGATTAACAAACACAATAACTACACACCTGATAAATATGCTCCTAGAAAAATCTGTGTCAAGTGTGGTAGTGTAAATCATTTATCTATTAATTGCAAATCTGCCATGCCTACTCCCATGTCTGTTCAGTCTCAATTTCCTAACATGAATGCCATGCCTCCCATGCCTGTCAATGCTATGTCTACACAGAACATGAATGCACAGTTTGCTAATATGCCATTTGCACCTAATCCTTATTATGTTGCATATAGTATGCCATAAATGCCATTTAACATGCCTTACTGGAATAACATGTTTACACCAAGCATGCCATTTCCTGTTAGTCATAAGATGCATGATAATTCTGTTGCAATGAATGGTTTCAAAGGTCCAACCCAAATGACTAAGGATGAATCAGAAATTCCTAAGTCAAATGAGATAAGACCTAAAAAACAGAAAAAGAACGCTAACAAGGCAGGACCAAAGGAAACTTGGGTACCAAAATCAACTTGATTTGATTTTGATGTGTGCAGGGAATCAGAAAGAATCTTTGGTACTTGGATAGTGGTTGTTCAAGACACATGACTAGTGATTCTACCCTGCTCACAGAGTTTAAGGAGAGAGCTGGCCCAAGTATTACTTTTGGAGATGACAGCAAGGGTTATACTGTGGGATATGGCTTGATTTCAAAGGACAATGTCATCATTGAGGAGGTTGCCTTAGTGGATGGTCTCAAACACAATCTGTTGAGTATTAGCCAGCTTTGTGATAAAGGCAATCCAGTAACCTTCAACTCAGAAGCCTGTGTTGTGACTAATAAAAGAAGCAACAAAGTGGTTCTCACTAGTGTGTGAAGAGGAAATGTGTATCTAGCTGATTTCAACTCATCTAATGAAGAATCTGTAATTTGTTTTCTCAGTAAAGCAAGTCAAGATGAAAGTTGGCTATGGCACAAGAAGCTATCCTATTTAAACTTCAAGACCATGAATGAGCTGGTAAAGAAAGAACTGGTAAGAGGTATTCCTCTAGTGGAGTTTTCAAAGGATGGACTGTGTGATGCCTGCCAAAAATTGAAGCAGATTAAAGCATCATAAAGGAAGAAACTTGATTCAACAATTGAAGAGCCTTTGCAACTGCTTCACATGGATTTGTTTGGACCAGTCAATGTATTGTCCATCTCAAGGAAAAGATTTTGCCTAGTAATTGTAGATGATTTCTCAAAGTTCTCTTGGACATATTTCCTAAAGTCTAAAGATGAGGCTAGTGAAATCATCATCAATCACATAAGGCAAGTCAACAATCATCCTGATTTCAAAGTTAGAAGAATCAGGAGTGATAATGGAACTGAGTTCAAGAATTCTGTCATGAGAGCATTTTGTGAGGAAAATGGGATTCTGTATGAGTTTTCAGCAGCAAGGACTCCACAACAGAATGGAGTAGTGGAAAGGAAGAATAGATCACTTATTAAAGCTGCAAGGACAATGCTTGAAGAATCTAAACTACCAACATATTTCTGGGATGAAGCTGTAAATACTGCATGCTACACTCAGAACATTTCTCTAGTTAATCAAGCAAGATGCATGACTCCCTATCAATTGTTCAAGAACAAGAAACCAACTCTAAACTTTCTTCATTTCTTTGGCTGCAAATGCTATATTCTGAGAAATCAAACTGATCAAAATGGGAAGTTTGATGCTAAAGCAGATGGAGGAATTTTTGTTGGATATGCTATTGGTAAAGCATATAGAGTCTACAATCTAAGAACCAACATTGTTGTGGAATCAATGCATATTGTGTTTGATGATAAAAAGATTGAAGGACTGAAAGATGGAGATTACCATGAGAGCCTCAAATTTGACAACGTGGAGATGGTTAGTGATGACAGTGATGATGGAAGTGATCAAGAAACAGTGTCTAAGGATAATGCAGATAAATCTACTACCAATAAAGCACAAAACTCAACATCTGTCGAGTTGTATAATGCTTCATCCTTCGGGAGGCAATCTGCGTTATCCATCGGGAGACAACCTGCCTCATCCGTCGGTACTCAAAATTCACCATCCGTCGGGTTATCAAAAGGAGCAGGATGTCAAGATAGATCACCTATAGAAAGTTCCCCTTTCTCAAATCAAAGATCCACAAACTCAGGGGGAGTTTCTAACAATCAAAACTCGATCACACATCAAGACAACAATGAGGTTTCTTCATCTAGAGCTAATCTACCTCAACAAAGGAAATGGACAAAAGATCACCCCTTTGATCTTATCATTGGTGATGTTTCTTCTAGAGTTCAAACAAGAAGAGCAACTCAGGAAGAATGTCTATACAACAGCTTTCTTTCCAAGGAAGAACCAAAGAAGGTAGAAGAAACTTTGTTGGATCCTGATTGGATTTTAGCTATGCAGGAGGAGCTAAACGAATTTGAAAGGAATAATGTATGAAAGCTGGTACCCAAGCCTAAAGGAAAGAATCCAATAGGCACCAAGTGGGTATTCAGAAACAAGATGGATGAAAATGGCATAGTGGTCAGAAACAAAGCTAGATTGGTTGCTAAGGGCTATTGTCAGCAAGAAGGAATAGATTTTGATGAAACATTTTCTCCTGTTGCAAGACTTGAAGCCATCAGAATCTTCTTAGCCTATGCAGCCAATGCCAATTTCAAGGTCTATCAAATGGATGTCAAAAGTGCCTTTCTGAATGGAGATTTGGAGCAAGAAGTATATGTCAGTCAACCTCCTGGTTTTGAAGATCCAAATTTTCCAGAATATGTCTATTATCTTCTGAAAGCACTTTATGGACTGAAGCAAGCACCTAGAGCCTGGTATGACACTTTATCAAAGTTCCTTTTGGAAAATCACTTCACAAGAGGTACTGTAGATAAAACTTTATTTTTCAGAAATGTTAATGGATCTAGTATACTTGTTCAAATTTATGTAGATGATATTATTTTTGGCTCTACAGATGAGAAACTTTGCAAAAAGTTTGCCAAATTGATGCAAAGTAAGTATGAAATGAGTATGATGGGAGAACTAACTTACTTTCTTGGTTTACAAGTTAAGCAAGTTAGTGATGGAATATTCGTTAGTCAAACTAAATATATTTTTGATCTTTTAAAGAAGTTTGATCTAATGGATTGCACATCTGCAAAAACTCCCATGGCTACTGCAACTAAGCTTGAATTAAACACTACTGAAAAGTCTGTGGATATTTCAAATTATAGAGGCATGGTTGGCTCACTTCTGTACTTAACAGCTAGTAGGCCAGATATAATGTTTGCTACATGTTTATGTGCTAGATTTAAGGCTGATCCTAGAGAATCTCACTTGATAGCTATTAAGAGAATTTTCAGATATCTCAAAGGAACACCAAACCTTGGCATTTGGTACCCTAGAGATTCTGGTTTTGATCTAACTGGTTATTCAGATGCAGATTATGCAGGTTGTAGAATTGATAGAAAAAATACAACAGGAACCTGTCAATTTCTAGGAAACAAGCTTGTGACCTGGTTCAGTAAAAAGCGAAATTCAGTTTCTACTTCTACAGCTGAAGCTGAATATATTACTGCTGGAAGTTGCTGTGCACAAATTTTATGGATGAAAAATCAATTGCTGGACTATGGTTTGCAAGTTGAGAGGATTCCAATTTTCTGTGATAACACAAGTGCAATTGCCATAACTGAAAATCCAGTGCAGCATTCAAGGACAAAGCACATAGATATCAAGTACCATTTCATAAGGGAACATGTAATGAATGGTACTGTGGAACTACATTTTGTTCCAAGTGAGAAGCAACTTGCAGATATCTTTACCAAGCCACTGATTGAATCCACTTTTTTAAGGTTGGTAAGTGAGTTAGGTATGCTTAATTACTCTTAAATCTATCTGAGTTATTTTGCAAGTTGATATGCAGCCAGAAATTTAATTGATTTTTCAGACTTGGATGAAATTTTGGCTAAGTCAAAATTTACATCTCGACGGATGACCCTTATCCATCAAGTTTGGTCATCCGTCGATATACAATTTGCTAATAAAAATCAATTTCTTTTCTAGAATATTTAATGTCTCGACGGATAACAGTTTATTTTTATCCGTCGAATTGTCTTAATCTAAGCCGTTAATTCCCTGTACATTATCCCTCGAGTATACTTACAGTCTGCAAGCATTACACGACGGATAATGAGTGGAATTTTTACAGTTTATTTTTAAACGGCTATTTTAGGCAATTTTTCTATTGGTTAATTTACTTTACTTTCTTATTTTTATCAGTTATTTTTGAGATTGTATAAAAGATTATTTCATTGCAATTGTTCTCTTTTATCATGCTCAAATTCAACTGCTCTAATTTCATTCTCTCTCAAGCACTTACTCTCCTTCTCTTCAAGCTTTCATTCTCTAACAATGGCACCTGTAGTAAAGATTATGTCACAAACTGGGTTCATTTATGAGAAGAACAACTTTACTGCGTTAGTCAACAAGGGTATTCAACAATCGGAGGACTATCACAAGATGATGGATTTTGTGAAGAATTGCAAGCTAAATTACGCCATGCTGGAATCACCCACAATCTTCTGTGAAGTTGTTGAAGAAATATGGACCACTGCTACCTACAGCTCTACAGATAAGACCATCACTCTAACCATCAAAGGTAAAGAATTCTGTATCAATAGTGATGTGATAAAAGCATGTTTCAAAATACCTGATAACAATGTGACTTCACCACACATTGACACCGATATTATCAATATGTTTAATTTCATGCACTATGTACTTCCTACTTCTAAACTGAGTGATATTAGAAGAATAGGTATTAGGAAGGAGTGGAGTTTCTTGTGTGATGTAGTTACTAAGGTTTTCTCTGGAAAAATCATTAATTTTGATTTAGTGAATATTTCCATGCTTAACATGCTATACATGCTAGTTACAGATAAATTTTATAATTTCAGTGACCTTGTCTTGCTTGAGTTAGGTTTCAAATTAGGAGAGTTAAATAAAAGAGGTAAGAATGTGTATTATGCCACATTTCTCATGTTATTGGCTAACCACATTTGTAAAGAGATTGTGCTTGAGAACCCTAACAACAAACTGGATTGTTGGGTTCAAGAGAGAAGACTCACGCAGATTTGAACAGGGCCAATCATCACAAGGATGTGCCAATGTTCTACTTTCCTGTAATGCAGGCACCTCAGGTAAGTGAGGTAAGTTCATCCATCCCTACAACTATTCCAACCTCCACTATTTCTTTGAATTCAGGAGAAGCTATGACAACTGTGCCAATGACCAAATAGTTGCCTACCAAAGCCTCCAAACCTACTACCATTTCCAAATCTAAATCAAAGAAAACCCCCTATGGTATCTCTCAAAAGATGCCAGTTGAAAAATCCATAAAAGCAAAATAGGGGAGTGTGAAGGAGGGAAAGTCAGGTGAGGGAAGGGGTGAACATCAACGAAACCCCAAGAATAAGGTTGGAGAGTTGAGTGAATCCCATCCTAGCCACACTGCAGTTTCCCAACAAATTGCAGTGCTTAAAAAGGATAAAAGCTCACTTCTAGATGAATCCTCCCAAAAGGATGTAGTTATTGAACAAAGCTCTCAACCAAGAGCACAGGCCAAGAGGGTTAGGGACACAAGCTCACCCCAAACTTATACAAGAAAGAAGAAATCTAAAACCTCTGGGGATGCACAGGGTACACACACTGTGCAAACTGGTGCTAAAGACACAGTCACTGCACCTTCTCAAGTTCAGTTTGATGTGGCTCCAATTAATGTGGTGTCACAGCCAAAATCTCTAGTTATAGAAGCACCTCATACACCATACTCACCAACAAACTCTCTGGATGTGGATATGATAAACACATCAATTCCTGATTCCCCTTCTTTAACTCTGTTGGGGAAGACAAAATCTAGTGCAATTGAGCATCATCTTTTAGATGATTTGTTGGCTCACTTGCCAATCCTTTCAGAAACTATTGTGATATCTGTGCCCAAAATATCTTCAATCAACACAGAGTCAACAATAGTTTCTCTTCCCAACTCATTCATTTCTACTCTCTCAATGGATATTGCTCATCCGTCGAGTAGTGATTGTATCCCGACGGATAAGCCTAACAGCAGTTATCCGTCGGATAGCATTACCACTCACTCGATGGATATCACTCATCCGTCGAGTATCTCTGCATAGCTTCAAACTTCAATTATTTCATGTGCAGAAGATTTAGTGGTTGTATAGTCAGTCTTAGGATTGAGAGAGGAGAGTGTCTTGAGTGAGAGGCTGGGTTGCTCCCAGGCAAAAGGAGAGGAAATGAGTGAAAATCTGTAATCCATTTCTTCAGGATTGGCAAAAGTGAGTGAGAGGAGTCCAACCTTAGTAGGTGAAGGTAAGGGTGTGAGGGTGGGGAGCCAGGGTGAGACCCTGATGCAACAAAAGAGAGAACTTGAGAGAAAAGCAGGTACAGAGGGTATAAGGGTGGATCCAGCCATTGCTCATGAGTCAATGATTGTGGATGATGCTGAAAAGGGAAGACAATTTCAGCAACATTACAAAGCTGTAATTGATAACATTACCTTGGATGCTAACACTTTTACTCATCCTGTGTCAGCCAATCAACTATTGGCTGCTCAGAGCAATGAGGAGGCAGAAAAGACTTTGAATCTAGTCCATACTTCAGAATCTCTACAAAGGGATAAAGCTGTTGTCAATTTGATGCCTCCTACAGCTGGTGAGCCATCTGAGGAATTTGGAGTAAATTCTAATGATGATGACTCTATTTCATTTGATGGAAGCATGAACTTAAGGGGAGATGAAGGCCCAAGTTCTATTCCAGATCTACCTGAATGGACATTGACAAAGGAGTCTACACCAGGACAATTCAATGTATCATTAGTCAAACACATCATGTCTATCCAAAAGGCCATTCAGAATACCTCAAATGCTGGTACCAAGGCTATTCTTCAAGCTCACCTAGATTCTCTACATCTCATGAAGCTACAGCAATTAAGACAGAATCTAAGTATGGATGAGCTTAAAAAGGATATAGCTGACTTGAAGACCTACAATTCTGAGAAGCTGGATTCAATCATGCCCTATGGTACCATGCAAGATCTGCTATTGAGACAGAGAAGAGAATCTGATGCTGAAAAGAAGCTGACCAAATTGGACGAAAGAGTTCAAGCTATTGAAAACTCTGTGGTCACCATTCTTCAAAATCAACAGTCTCAGACCAATCTTCTAATGCAACTGGCTAAAGCACAAGGCTTGACTCCTCAACTTGATGATAACAAAAAGGGGAAGAAAGGACCAAGTGAGGGGGAGAAGCATCAAATACAAATCACTAAGGTAATTGTGCCTTCAATTACTGTCTCAAAGCCACCAGTTGCAGATGGTATAGATCTGATTCAAGCAGCAGCAACCAACTTGCAAGCTGCTGAGAAAGAAAAGTTGAGTTTAGTCAACTGGGAGAAGATTGATGAGGAGATACAGAATAAATTCCAACTTGTCAAGGAGCCAGTTAAGTCAGCCATCCATCACTCTCAAGTCAAGCAAATCAGTGTGAATGAGATGAACATGAACTATCTGGAAATAGGACAATCTTCCTACATCAAGTCTCCAAAGGCTGGAATGATTCTTAAACCAAGGGCAAACTATTCAAAATCATCCTTGAAGAACCCCTTGGACACTGTGTATGAGACACCCAAGCCTGATGAGAAGAAGCTTCTGTCAAGATCAATTGCCTTCTATAAAGATCCAGCTGATTCAGCTCTAAAAAGAAGAATTGCTAAGATATTCAGAAATGGGAAGGAAATTTGTGTGGTAGCTGGACATCCACAATTTGCTCAAGCAAAGAGAGAAGAAAAAGCCAGACTGAAGCAGGAAAAGAAGCAAGTTGCTCTAGATGCAAAGAAGACTAAACAAAAGAAATAGCAGATTGCTATCTTGGCCAAGCTACAGGCTGTGAATTCATCTCAACAAATTCCCTCTCAACCATCTGAAGCTACTGAATCAAGGAAGCAAGTTGAAGAACAGAAGAAATCTCCAAGAAAGAAAGAATTAGCTAAAAGAACAAAAAGGAAACTGGATATTATTGACAAGGAATTGGAAGATCAATTTCCTAAGGAACCCACACCAGCTACAACTCAAACATCAAAGCCCTCTGTGGTATTTGAAGATATAAGGGTGGTGGATCCCTACAGGAATATTCATGGTGAACTTATTGTGCCCAAGGATGAGCCAATATTCAGTATTATCTACTTTTCTTTAAAGCTGTATGTTTAGGATGTTTTGTTATTATCAAGTATCCCTTAATTTATGGCTACAATTCCAGTAGACATAAATCGGGGGAGATTGTTGTGCATATGTTCTGTACTTGATGATGACATAAACAAAACACCTAATTAGATTTTAATTAGTGAAATAATGTAGCATTCGACGGATAAGAATTATAGTCCCGACGGATAACTCATTACAGTCCCGACGGATGATGACTTATTATCCATCGAGTGAGTAGCTTATGTAATAATAAGTCTGTAGCATATTTCTGCATACACCTTTGTATAGATTCTGTAGTAGCATATAAGTCATGTTGACTTTAACTAGATATGCAGAATAGGTTGATTAATTGTAGATAGATGATATCTTGTAATTCTGCATAAGTGCAATGAAGTCAAGTGCCTGATTGCTGCCCGACGGATAATCTACAAAGAACCCGACGGATGATCAACAATCCAACGGATGATCATTAACTCGATGGATGATCATGAACCTAACGGATAAAGAATTCAAACATCAGTTGACAGTGACAACTGGTCACATCCATCGAGATGTATGCAAAAGGAATGAGGAAGCCTATTAACTGGGTAATAGAGGATAAAGTAGCAAAGCATAAAAACTGATAGTTTTTAAAATGATTCTATCTTTTGACTTTGTAATCTTGGTAATATATAAATCAAGAAGTAGCAAATAGAAAAGAAGATCTGAGATACACATAGAGAAATATTTGTAAGCAGAATTTATAGCATTTCTCTGTATTCTCAGTAGTTCAACATTTGTAAGCAGATGTGTTCATTACACAGAGATCTCTCTATATAATATATATCTCTGGTGGAATTATTTAAATCCACCAGAAAGTTTTTAAAGACTCTTGTTTTTAATTACTTATGTTTTGATTCACTTAAGTCTTTTATTCCATATTGTGCTAATCAAAACACTTATATTTGTATTCGAGTTTGAACATTTTTATTTTAAGAAAAAGGTTCAAGAATTCCATTCAACCCCCCTTCTGTAATTCTTGCTATATTGTTAAGGGACTAACAATTGGTATCAGAGCAAGCTCTTAACTTACAAAGAGTTTAAAGATCAAAACAATTCAGCAGGATGAACAAGAAGGATGTTGGAGTCAAGATTCCTTTTCTGGATAAAGATAATTACCATCATTGGAAGGTAAAGATGCATCTTCATATGCTTTCTCAAGATGAGGCCTTTGTGGACTGCATAGAAAGAGGCCCTCATGTTCCAATGAGAGCTGCAACAGGAAATGAGCCATCAGTCCCCAAGCCAAGGCATGAATGGTCTGATCCTGACATTGAACAAGTCAGGAAGGATAAAAAGGCCATCAATATTATGTTTAATGGAGTTGATGCAGACATGTTTGACAACATTATCAACTGCAAAACTGCCAAGGAGGTTTGGGATACTATACAGATAATCTGTGACGGCACTGAGCAAGTTAGAGAAAATAAGATGCAGCTCTTGATTCAGCAATATGAGCATTTTTACAATGAGGAAAGTGAGTCTCTCACTGACATTTTTAGTAGGTTTCAAAAACTACTAAATGCTCTCAAGTTGCATGGAAGGGTCTATCAGACTAAAGACTCTAATCTGAAATTCCTTAGATCTCTTCCAAAGGAATGGAAACCAATGACAGTCTCATTAAGAAACTCACAAGATTATAAGGAGTTTACTTTGGAGAGACAGTATGGCATCCTGAAAACCTATGAGCTTGAAATAGAGCAGGATGAAAGGATGGAGAGAGGAAAGAAGAAAGGAGGATGCATTGCACTAGTTGCTGAGTTGGAAAAGGAGAAGGAAGTGAAGATGGAAGCTGTTGAATCAACTTCAAAGGTCTGTGAGAACAAGGGCAAGGGGCTTGCAGTAGAAAGTGAAGATTCATTGAGCCAAGATGACATGGAGGACATTAATGAGCACCTAGCATTTCTTTCAAGGAGATTTGCCAAGCTCAAGTTCAAGAAGAACTTTGGAGCAGGCAAGCCAAATAGAAACATGGTGGATAAGTCAAAATTCAAATGTTTCAAATGTGGCTTGGCAGGGCATTTTGCCAGTGAGTGTAGGAAGTCAGATTCCAGTAAGAAAAAGTTTAAGTCTGTGGATTATAAGCAAAAATACTTTGATTTACTCAAATAAAAGGAAATAGCAGCAGATGGTCTGGATGAAGATGAAGATGTCAGCTATGTCAATCTAGCCCTTATGGTCAAGTCTGATGAGACAGAGACAAATTCCTCAAGCAATCAGGTAATTACTACAAGCCTTGCACATTTATATAAAGCTGAGTGTAATGATGCCATAAATGACATGTCTACATAATTATATCATTTGTGTGTTACACTTAAGTATTTTATTAAAGAAAATGCTAAAATCAAAGAAAACAATTTGTTTTTAAGTGAGAGGAATAATATGCTTGAGTCTCAATTTATTGATTTTGAGAAATTAAGAATTGAGTGTAAGATTGCCAAGGAGGAATTAACTGAGTCCTTGAAAAAGGAAGAGATTTTAAAGAAGCAGCTCGAGCGTGAACACGAGGTGATTAAAGCATGGAAAATATCCAGGGATGTCCATGCTCAAATCACCAAAGTTTAAGGAATTAAGTCTTTCTGTGATGAAGCCTGGAAAAAGAACAAAGAGAAACTAGAACCTAATTTGGTAGATGGACTGCTAATAGATGTAGACTCGAGGGATGATGAGGACTATCCGCCAGATAACAAAAAGTGTTATCCGTCGAATGATGAAAATCCTCATCCGTCGGCTGTGAGCAAGCCCATTAGCAAAGCCAAACTAATTAAGCTGAATGAGAAGTATGGGTCTGTTTCTAAGAACTTTGTTTCAGGAGAGTCAAGTCAAGTTAAGAAAGGGAAAAAGGCTAATGGTGGTCACATGACTGTCAAACACTTAAGTGACAGACTTGAGAAAATTGAGGTAAAAACAGAGACTAAAAGGAAAAATAATAGGAATGGTAAATTAGGGATTAACAAACACAATAACTACACAACTGATAAATATGCTCCTAGAAAAATCTGTGTCAAGTGTGGTAGTGTAAATCATTTATCTGTTAATTGCAAATCTGCCATGCCTACTCCCATGTCTGTTCAGTCTCAATTTCCTAACATGAATGCCATGCCTCCCATGCTTGTCAATGCTATGTCTACACAGAACATGAATGCACAGTTTGCTAATATGCCATTTGCACCTAATCCTTATTATACTGCATATAGTATGCCACAAATGCCATTTAACATGCCTTACTGGAATTACATGTTTACACCAAGCATGCCATTTCCTGTTAGTCATAATATGCATGATAATTCTGTTGCAATGAATGGTTTCAAAGGTCCAACCCAAATGACTAAGGATGAATCAGAAATTCCTAAGTTAAATGAGATAAGACCTAAGAAACAGAAAAAGAAAGCTAACAAGGCAGGACCCAAGGAAACTTGGGTACCAAAATCAACTTGATTTAATTTTGATGTGTGCAGGGAAACAGAAAGAATCTTTGGTACTTGGATAATGGTTGTTCAAGACACATGACTGGTGATTCTACCCTGCTCACAAAGTTTAAGGAGAGAGCTGGCCCAAGTATTACTTTTGGAGATGACAGCAAGGGTTATACTGTGGGATATGGCTTGATTTCAAAGGACAATGTCATCATTGAGGAGGTTGCCTTAGTGGATGGTCTCAAACACAATCTATTGAGTATCAGCCAGCTTTGTGACAAAGGCAATCCATTAACCTTCAACTCAGAAGCCTGTGTTGTGACTAATAAAAGAAGCAACAAAGTGGTTCTCACTGGTGTGAGAAGAGGGAATGTGTATCTAGCTGATTTCAACTCATCTAATGAAGAATCTGTAACTTGTCTTCTCAGTAAAGCAAGTCAAGATGAAAGTTGGTGTGGCGCCCTCCAAATCCGGGTCAGAAGTTTGGGGTCCACATACACACCTTATTTATAACCTGCTTATAACAATAATAAAGATAATAATAATATGCAATGACCCTACTTACCAACTACGACTAACCGCAACAGGTTAAAGTATGCACACAAGCCAAACTCATCTACTTATATTACAAACCGTTCAAATCCCAACTATCCAACTCATAAATGAGTATTAAACATTATTACAAACTTTTACAAACTTAAATTATCCAAAATAAGCCTACTAGCTCAACTTGATCAACCTGAACCCCTAGCTCTCGCGTTGGACTGGGGATCCTCGCTACCAACTGGTTCCTTTTTAACTGGAAAGAACATAAACAACATCGCACAAATGAGCTACTAGCTCAGCAAGTCACAGTGACAAAACTGAGAATAATGATCATCAGGTGAATATGGTTATGATATCAGGTGAACAATGGATTATAATTTAGAATTGGATATTATATTCTTATTTTAAAAACCAAGGTTAGGCTGCTGATCAGTCATGCACTAACCCCGAGTAAAGCACACAACATTGCTCTAACTACTGGATCCAAGGCACACATTGGCCTAACTCGACCATTATATGGTCTGACCACGAATCTGGTCCATAATTTTATAAAAACAATCCAATTCTAATATAATAATAGAATAAGCAATAATAAACAATAACCAAAATCATTAACAACATTTGACGTTCCATAATGAAATGGTTTTAATTTGCATAAAGATCAAAAGAGCATTTTCAAAGTTTTGATGCTAGGTAATGAAATAATTGGATAACAATGAATCAATATCTCAGGGTTTCAAGGATTTGGTCTTTCAAAGCATAAAATACAATGGTTTGAATGTGTAAGCAATCTGGTTCAGGGTTTGATATGTAGTTTGTATATATTTGTGGAGTAGTATCGTATATTTGAGGTTCATATTTGGGTATACAACAATTGATGGTCTAAAAAGAATCAGGTTTATGACTCAAGATCAATAACTTGGAGTCAAGGTTTAGGGTTCAGTGCTTCAAAGCACTTACAATATAAAATAGGAATATCAATCACGATAATATCTCGAGAAAGTTCAGAACACATGCCTGGTATTAGCTTACTACACTACACTCGCTTCCAATCACAATCGTCTTACTCCTCAACTACCTGTTTCCCTTTCCTACGTCTTGCCTCTTCTGCTCACATATCATAAGCATCTATCAATATTCAACTCATATGATTCTATTCAACACATACTCCTATTTACCCTTCGTTTTACCCAAATCCGATTAACGGATTGAAAGTTATGCAATAAACATGTAAACATCGAATATACAGACCGACATTTAACCAACAAGTCACATATAACACATAACACATCACATAATCAATGATATCTCATTTATAAAGAAGTCTCGGGTCATAAATAGGCTTTCGGGTACTTAAAATGATTTTTAAAACATTTTTCGGAATTAAAACGGGTCGTTGGATCGATTTTGGCGTAATAAATAGGGTTCGGTTGGCCAATTCTGGCTTCAAAACAATTTTATAATAATTATCGAGCCTTGGAAATAATTTACATTAATATTTTAAAGCTCGAAACTATTTTTCGGATTTTTTAAATCATTTTTAAATAATTAAATCTAATTAAATAATTAATTAAAATCAATTAATAATTAAGTAAATCAATTAATCAATTAATTTTCGAATTAATTGACCAATTAATCAATTAAAAATTAACTGAAATTAATTAACTAATTAATTCAGATTTATTGTTGAATTAAAAATAATTTTTAGAATTAAAATAATAATTTTTGGAATTTTCAGAAATTAAAATCGAATTATTATAATAAAAATAAATAGGAAATATGATTTTTGAATATTTTTAAACAGGAATAAAAAATTTGCTAGTTCTGGAAACCTCAGGGACCTAACTTCATCGTTTTTAAAACTACAGGTACTAAACTGCAATTTTGACAGGGGTCGCCGGAAAAACTTTGGGGATGGCCGGAGAATACGTTCCCGGCATCCTCACCCCACCACAAGCTCCGGATATGATCTTCAGGCAACCAGGAATTGATTCATGCAATCAAAACACAACAATCATCCCTGTTATGGCGGGAAAATGACCAAGAACATCGCCGGTTTCCAGCGAATATCGGGAATTTTCAAAACACAACTCCCTTCGATTCAGACATCCTCTGTTAACGAGTTATATACCAATCGATTGCAAATTTCATAAGGAACACAATCCACTATTAATTAACAGCTAATAACCCCTAAATCAAAAAGGCCCAAATTTCAATTGAAAACATTCATACGAGTTATAAACCCTAATTTTAAAATTCGAGAATTAAACCCACTTTTGAGCATGTTATTGAACTCCAAATCAGACGTATGACATATGAAAATCATCACGAAAACAAGCTCTACAACATGCAATCATCAAATCATACAAACAATCATCCAAACAAAAATTCATATTTTTAATAAAATTAATTCGAAAATAAATAAAAATATAGAAAATAAACCTTGATTTCTGCAGTAAAACAAAGCTTAGAATCTGATAGAACACCTCAAGACCTTTAGATTGAGTACTCGAGCTTTGAAAACAGAGATCAATAACACCTTCGTTTTGCTGTTTGATTTTTGGAAGATTATATGAATATAGGGTTTTTCTCTGGAAAATTATATAATTAACTGTCTGCAAATGATTTTGATACGAAATAAAATACGGGATAAGGCTATTTATAATTATGGAAAATTAGTATCCTGTTGGATCATTCCAGATATAAAACCGTACGTTTATTTATAAAAACTGATCCAACCGGTATCGGTTTTCGGGATAATTATCCAAACCAGTACAATTTGCACTGCGGTCTTGGTCTCAGCGCCTGGTTACACTTACTACGAGGTGATAATTGCGATAGTTTAATAAAAAGCTCCCGTTTATCGAAAATACGAGTTTTATTGATTTACCGAAAGAATATTGTATCGAAAATATTTCGTCGGGACCCGCACAGGACAAACCGTACGCCGGATCGAAAAAGTCGAAACATGGAATATGCTCGTATTATTACAATTAGGTTAGGAAGGAGTTCTCGGAAGAATTTCGGGTTCCAAAAACGCAACAACGGATGACGTCGGTTGGTTCCCGGTTTTATAAAATAGATTTTAAATACTCGGAAAAAGATTTTATAAATTTCATATGATCCTTATAAATCCATAAATCAACATAAAAATAATTAGGAAGATATGACAATTATCTATATTTTATTTTGGACATATAAAAATTAAAATATTCAATTAATAATATTTTTAAACATCCAAACGCATTTAACACTTAACAATTAATTTACAGAATGGATACTAAACACATATATTAATTATTTATTAACAAAAATAATTACACGATATATCCCGGATATTACATCCTCCCCCCTTAAAAGGATTCTGTCCTCAGAATCTCCTAAGAAAACAAATGAGGGTACTTTTCTCTCATATCACTTTCTAACTCCCAAGTTGACTATTCAACCTTTGGGTTTCTCCATAACACTCTTACTAGCTTCACCACTTTATTTCTCAATACCTTTTCTCTTTTCTCTAAAATCTCTATTGGACTCTCTACATATGAAAAATCTGCCTGAAGCTCTATTGGCTCATATTCTATTACATGCCTGGAGTCTGGATTATATTTCTTAAGCATTGATACGTGAAAAAAATTGTGAATGTGCTCCATGTGCGGAGGTAACGCCAACTCGTAAGCTACTTTGCCAACGCGCTTTAGAATCTCAAAAGATCCGACATATCTTGGACTCAGCTTTCCTTTCTTTCCAAACCTCGTTAGTCCTTTCCACGGTGATACTTTCAGTAGTACCAAGTTTCCTTCTTCAAATTCCATGTCTTTTCTTGACTGGTCTGTATATTTCCTTTGACGGTCTTGTGCTGCTATCAATCTTTTCTGGATTACTTCAACAACTTCCTTTGTCTGCTGCACCAATTCAGGTCCAAGTATTTTGCATTCTCCTACTTCATCCCAATGCACTGGAGATCTGCATTTGCATTCATAAAGGACTTCATAGGGTGGCATCCCAATACTGGCATGATAACTGTTGTTATAAGCAAACTCTACCAGAGGTAAATGCTCGTCCCAACTTCTTTTAAAATCAATAGCACAAACACACAACATGTCCTCGATTGTCTGGATCGTTCTTTCATTTTGGCCGTCCGTCTAGGGGTGATAAGCCGTACTCATATTTAATCTCGTTCCCAAACATTCTTGAAAACTTTTCCAAAATCTTGAATTAAACCTTGGGTCTCGATCAGATACGATAGACACAAGAACTCCATGACGAACTACAATTTCCTTCAGGTACATATGGACCAACTTGTCGAGTGAAAATCTTTCATTTATAGGCAGAAAATGAGCTGACTTGGTAAGTCTATCCACTATAACCCAAATGACATCATGATTAGCCCTTGTCCTTGGTAATCCAACTATGAAATCCATGGCAATATGTTCCCACTTCCACTCTGGAATCTCCAATGGCTGTAGCAATCCACTTGGTCTTTGATGTTCGGCTTTAACTCTTTGACATGTATAACATCTGCTAACCCATTCCGCAATTTCCCTTTTCATATCTGGCCACCAATAATTCTCTTTTAAATCTCTGTACATCTTGGTACTTCCTGGATGGATTGAATACCTTGAATTATGAGCTTCCTGTAAAATTTTATTCTTCAGCTCCGTCACTGGTGGAATTCAAATTCTTGAAGAAAACCTAAGAATACCTTGATCATCCTTCTGCGTGCACAATTCCTCACCTACCAAACGATTTATATCTTGATCCATTACATCTTCCTGACACCTCTTTATTTTCTCCAGCAACTCCGGCTGAAAAGTCATACTGTACACTTTTGCTGCATTAGGCCTGCAAACTTTAATCTCCAATTTCTGAAATTCCTTATATATCTCTTCAGGTACTGATAACATATTTAACTTTTCCTTCTGACTTAACGCGTCTGCTACAATGTTCACTTTACCAGGATGATAATTAATCGAGCAGTCGTAATCCTTGATCAATTCTAGCCATCTCATTTACTTCATATTAAGTTCCTTCTGTGTGAATATATACTTTAAGCTTTTATGATCCGTGAAAATCTCGCACTTTTCTCCATACAGATAATGTCTCCAAATCTTCAAAGCGAAAACTATGGCTGCTAGCTCCAAATCATGAGTAGGATACTTCTGTTCGTGTGGTTTCAATTACCTTGACGCATACGCAATTACCTTATCATGCTGCATTAAAATACATCCTAGTCCTTTGTGAGAAGCATCGCTATAAATTATGAAATTCCCTTGATCATCTGGAAGTGACAAAACAGGTGCCGTGATTAATCTTCGCTTTAATTCCTGAAAACTTTTTTCGCACTTGTTGTTACATATAAACTTTTCATTATTCCGTGTAAGCTTTGTCAATGATGCTGTAATCCTTAAAATTTTTTGAACGAACCGACGATAATATCCGGCTAATCCCAAGAAACTTCTTACCTCGGTGGGTGTTCTCGGTCTTTCCCAATTTGTAATTACCTTGATCTTTGCTGGGTCCACTTTGATCCCTTCATTACTGACTATGTGTCCTAAGAACTGAACTTCCTGTAGCCAAAACTCACATTTCGAGAATTTAGCATATAACTTCTTTTTCCTTAAAATTTCTAAAGCTATTCTCAAATGTTCCGCATGATCCTCTTCCTTTTTTGAATAAATTAAAATATCGTCTATAAACACAATAACGAACTTGTCCAATACTCTTTGAAAATTCTATTCATCAGGTCCATAAACGCTGCCGGGGCATTGGTCAATCCAAAAGACATTACTAGAAATTCGTAATGTCCATACCTTTTTCTAAAAGCTGTCTTTGGTATATCTTCTGGCTTGATCTTCAGTGATGATATCCCGATCTTAAATCAATTTTGGAGAAAAACTTGGCTCCCTTCAATTGATCAAACAAATCGTCAATTCTGGGTAACGGATACTTGTTCTTGATTGTAAGCTTGTTGAGCTCCTTATAGTCGATACACAGTCTCATGCTTCCATCTTTCTTCTTGACAAATAATACCGGGGCTCCCCACGGGGATACACTGGGTCTTATTACTCCTTTCTCTAACAGCTCTTGCAATTGCTTCGCTAGCTCTTTCATCTCAATAGGCGCCATCCTATACGGGGCCTTGGATACTGGTTCTGTTCCAGGTGTTAAGTCGATTGCAAACTCAATTTCTCTATCTGGAGGAAGTCCTGGTAACTCGTCGGGAAACACGTCTGGAAATTCATTCACTACTGGAATATCTTCAAGTTTTGTTGGCTCCTGACTTCTGTCAATCACATATGCTACGAAATGCTCGCATCCTTGTCGTAATAACTTCTTGGCTTGAATCATCGTTAAAAACTTCTTTACTTGTTTCTGACCCTTGAACGTTACTATTCTTTCGTTTGGCGTTTTCACCATTACCTTCTTATTTCGACAATCTATCTGGGCATCGTGCTTAGATAACCAATCCATCCCTAATGTAACGTCAAACTCCCCTAACTTAAATGGTATCAAATCTACACAAAATTTACTACCAGAAATCTCAATCTCACAATTCCCACAAACTTGATTAACAGATATTCGTTCTTGATTTGCCAATTCCACAGTTATTATTTTATTTAAATACTCAACTGGATAATTTAACTTACTAACAAAATCTTGTGAAATAAACGATCGAGTTGCTCCCGACTCTATTAACACTTTGGCACATAAAGAATTCACATTAAGCGTACCTGCCACGACATCCGTATCCTGGATAACATCCTTCACAGACATGTCAAAAACTCTAGCCCTTGGAGTCTCATTCACTGCTGGGGTAGATCCCATAATCCTCAATATATTACTGACTGGGGATGGTATCTTGCAATCCCTGGCTATATGTCCTGGTTTCTCACATTTAAAGCACGTAAATCCAATGGCTGGAACCTTCACTGCTGGATTCCGGATAGGCTGATCCTTATTTGCTGACTCTCTTGCTGGCTGATTTCGGCACTCCCTCGAATAGTGCCCTTTCTGGTTGCACTTGAAACAAACTACATTCAACTTATTACAAACTCCCCCATGCTTCTTCCCACATACTTGACAATTTGGAAAAGTTAATCTCAACTGATTCGGCTGATTCACATTAACTGGACGGTTGCCCTGGCCTCCGTTGCTTGCATTTTGTCTCCTGAAATTAAAATTCCTCCCTGGCTGAAACTTGCCCTTCTTAAAATTTGGAAACTTCCCTGGTTGTGACTGACCTTCATTCCCTTCAAATTTCCTTTTCTTGCTTTCCTTTTCCTTCTGGAACATCTCACTCTCTGTCTCTGCGATCATAGCCTTCGGTACCACTCCTGCATAGGTATCCAATTAAAAAATGGCTACCTTTCCTCTGATCCATGGTTTCAAACCTTGATGGAATCTTTTAGCTTTCTTCCTGTGAGTATCCACATACGACGGCACATACCTTGACAATTCTTCAAACTTACTCTCATAATCTGCCACCGACATATTCCCTTGCTTTAATTCTAAAAACTTCAGCTCCATTTGATCTTGGACAAACTGAGGAAAATACTTTTCTAAAAACAATTCCTTAAACCTCTCCCAACTAATAACATCTGTACCTTCCAATGTCTTCACCATCTCCCACCAATAGGTGGCCTCATTCTTCAAATAGTAACTTGCAAACTCAACCTTCTGTTCTTCTTTTACTTTCACTAAGGCAAATGCCTTCTCTATTTCCTTTAACCAAACATTTGCTTCAATCGGCTCTAAAGAACCCTTGAATTCTGGTGGGTTTATTGCTTGAAAAGTTTTAAAAGTTACCTGGGGATTGGTCTGTCTTTGTTGTTGTTGTGCCAGGTGAACTGTTTGTTGGGCCAAGATTTGGAGAATCCGGGCTATTGCTGGGTCCATGGGTCCTGGGTTCACATACGGGTTTGTATCATCTTAGTTATTATTGTTGTTGTTGGTTTCTTCATTCTGGGTGTTAATGCGGGTATTTCTTCTGTGAGGCATTTTCTGTAAATAATCAAATAATTTATTTAACTTTTAAATCAAATTCTTTATATAAAAGAAAAGTTTGGTAAAACATAAATATCTCTTTTTGAAAACAGTTGTAACTAAGTAAATTGCATGCTTCTTTACAGAATATAAACAGTTATGGGAAACAGGATACATGGTATCACAAGGGTATAACTGGTGCAATAAATAAGGTAAGGTAAAACAAGTGCAGTAATATAAATAACAGTGCTGGAAAGGAAAAGGTACTGATATATATAGATCAAAAGTTTTAGGTAGTACAAGCGTAAAGACGCTTCGGAAGTAAAAGCAAAAGGGTACAACAACCTACTCACTAGTCAGCATAACTAGTCTATAAATACAACTCAAAAGTCTACTGATACACACTACACACTACTGTACATACTATATAATTATCACAATACTGCTCAGTATCTCTATCTCTGGATTTATGACTCAACTCCAAGGAAACTCTCATCCTGCCAGCCTCTCAAAGTCCTCTATCACCTCAGTAGCCCAGCCCATCAGTGCATCAGGGCCTCTGCTAGGTAGTGTAGCTCCATGTAGCCTAGCCTCAAGAACCCTCCGTGTCACATAAATCTCCTCTCGAAGCTCCCTCACACCACGATCAACAACAGTAGTCCTAATGATATGCTGTAGCTCTCTGATCTGGGCCAACAAGAAATCACGCTCAAATAGAAAAGCCTCATACCGGTAGTAAGGAACTGGGGGCAATGTAGACTGGAATGGGGCACTCACAACTGAATGCCCAGTGGAATCTGAGTCAGCTGGTGGGGGTCCTCTGATAGGTGGCCTCATGCATGGGGGTGGAATATCCTGCAGTGGTACGGGCTGCAACACAGGTAGAGGTAGTATAGCCAACACTGGTGGAACAACAGGACGTGGATCCGAAGATGGTACTCCAACTGAAGGCTCTGAGTGATCAGCTGATACGGGGATGAAAGAGTCGACCATCGCTGCTATCTGAAATCATATCATAATATAAGAATCTCGAACCACGATTTGAATCATACTAATACCTGTTATACCGAAACACTCAACCTCTCGACGTTCTATCTTTCTATTCCTTACTTCTAATCCTAACCCTCTACCCATTCCCGTTAACCTAGGCTTGTGTCAGTGACTTATAACCTGTAGCTTTGATACCAAACCTGTGGCGCCCTCCAAACCCGGGTCAGAAGTTTAGGGTCCACATACACACCTTATTTATAACCTGCTTATAACAATAATAAAGATAATAATAATATGCAATGACCCTACTTACCAACTACCACGGACCGCAACAGGTTAAAGTATGCACACACGCCAAACATATCTACTTATATTACAAACCGTTCAAATCCCAACTATCCAACTCATAACTGAGTATTAAATATTATTACAAACTTTTACAAACTTAAATTATCCAAAAGAAGCCTACTAGCTCAACCTGATCAACCTAAACCCCTAGCTCTCGCGCTGGACTGGGGATCCTCGCTACAAACTGGTTTCTTTTTAACTGGAAAGAATATAAACAACATCACACAAATGAGCTACTAGCTCAACAAGTCACAGTGACAAAACTGAGAATAATGATCATCAGGTGAATATGGTTATGATATCAGGTGAACAATGGATTATGATTTAGAATTGGATATTATATTCTTATTTTAAAAACCAAGGTTAGGCTGCTGATCAGTCACGCACTAACCCCGAGCAAAGCACACAACATTGCTCTAACTACTGGATCCAAGGCACACATTGGCCTAACTTGACCATTATATGGTCTGACCACGAATCTGGTCCACAATTTTATAAAAACAATCCAATTCTAACATAATAACAGAATAAGCAATAATAAACAATAACCAGAATCATTAACAACATTTGACGTTCCATAATGAAATGTTTTTAATTTGCATAAGGATCAAAAGAGCATTTTCAAAGTTTGGATGCTAGGTAATGAAAGAATTGGATAACAATGAATCAATGTTTCAGGGTTTCAAGGATTTGGTCTTTCAAAGCATAAAATACAATGGTTTGAATGTGTAAGCAATCTGGTTCAGGGTTTGATATGTAGTTTGTATATATTTGTGGAGTAGTATCGTATATTTGAGGTTCATATTTGGGTATACAACAATTGATGGTCTAAAAAGAATCAGGTTTACAGCTCAAGATCAATAACTTGGAGTCAAGGTTTAGGGTTCAGTGCTTCAAAGCACTTATAATATAAAACAGGAATATCAATCATGACAATATCTCGAGAAAGTTTAGAACACTTACATGGTATTAACTTACTACACTGCACTCGCTTCCAATCACAATCGTCTTACTCCTCAACTACCTGTTTCCCTTTCCTACGTCTTGCCTCTTCTGCTCACATATCATAAGCATCTATCAATATTCAACTCATATGATTCTATTCAACACATACTCCTATTTACCCTTCGTTTTACCCAAATCCGATTAACGGATTGAAAGTTACGCAATAAACATGTAAACATCGAATATACAGACCGAAAGTTAACCAACAAGTCACATATAACACATAACACGTCACATAATCAATGATATCTCATTTATAAAGAAGTCTCGGGTGATAAATAGGCTTTCGGGTACTTAAAATGATTTTTAAAACATTTTTCGGAATTAAAACGGGTCGTTGGATCGATTTCGGCGTAATAAATAGGGTTCGGTTGGCCAATTCTGGCTTCAAAACAATTTTATAATAATTATCGAGCCTTGGAAATAATTTAGATTAATATTTTAAAGCTCGAAACTATTTTTCGGAATTTTTAAATCATTTTTAAATATTTAAATCTAATTAAATAATTAATTAAAATCAATTAATAATTAATTAAATCAATTAATCAATTAATTTCCAAATTAATTGACCAATTAATCAATTAAAAATTAACTGAAATTAATTAACTAATTAATTCAGATTTATTATTGAATTAAAAATAATTTTTGGAATTAAAATAATAATTTTTGAAATTTTCAGAAATTAAAATCGAATTTTTATAATAAAAATAAATAGGAAAAATGATTTTTGAATATTTTTAAACAGGAATCCAAAATTTGCAAGTTCTGGAAACCTCAGGGACCTAACTTCATCATTTTTAAAACTACAGGTACTAAACAGCAATTTTGACAGGGGTCGCCGGAAAAACTTTGGGGATGGCCGGAGAATACGTTCCCGGCATCCTCACCCCACCACAAGCTCCATATATGATCTTCATGCAACCAGGAATTGATTCATGCAATCAAAACACAACAATCATCCCTGTTCTGGCCGGAAAATAGCCAAGAACATCGTCGGTTTCCTGCGAATATCGGGAATTTTCAAAACACAACTCCCTTCGATTCAGACATCCTCTGTTAATGAGTTATATACCAATCGATTGCAAATTTCATAAGGAACACAATCCACTATAAATTAACAGCTAATAACCCCTAAATCAAAAAGCCCCAAATTTCAATTGAAAACATTCATACGTGTTATAAACCCTAATTTTAAAATTCGAGAATTAAACCCACTTTTGAGCATGTTATTGAACTCCAAATCAGACGTATGACATATGAAAATCATCAGGAAAACAAGCTCTACAACATGCAATCATCAAATCAAACAAACAATCATCCGAACAAAAATTCATATTTTTAATAAAATTAATTCAAAAATAAATAAAAATATAGAAAATAAACCTTGATTTCTGCAGTAAAACAAAGCTCAGAATCTGATAGAACACCTCAAGACCTTTAGATTGAGTACTCGAGCTTTGAAAACAGAGATCAATAACACCTTCGTTTTGTTGTTTGATTCTTGGAAGATTATATGAATATAGGGTTTTTCTCTGAAAAATTATATAATTAACTGTCTGCAAATGATTTTGATACGAAATAAAATACGGGAAAAGGCTATTTATAATTACGGAAAATTAGTATCCCGTTGGATCATTCCGGATATAAAACGGTACGTTTATTTATAAAAACTGATCCAACCGGTATCGGTTAATTATCCAAACCAGTACAATTTGTACTGCGGTCTTGGTCTCAGCGCCTGGTTACACGTACTACGAGGTGATAATTGGGATAGTTTAATAAAAAGCTCCCGTTTATCGAAAATACGAGTTTTATTGATTTACCGAAATGAATATTGTATCGAAAATATTACGCTGGGACCCGCACAGGACAAACCGTACGCCGGATGGAAAAAGTCGAAACATGGAATATGCTCGGAATATTACAATTAGGTCAGGAAGGAGTTCTCGGAAGAATTTCGGGTTCCAAAAATGCAACAATGGATGATGTCGGTTGGTTCCCGTTTTTATAAAATAGATTTTAAATACTCGGAAAAAGATTTTATAAATTTCATATGATCCTTATAAATCCATAAATCAACATAAAAATAATTAGGAAGATATGACAATTATTTATATTTTATTTTGGACATATAAAAATTAAAATATTCAATTAATAATATTTTTAAACATCCAAACACATTTAACACTTAACAATTAATTTACAGAATGGATACTAAACACATATATTAATTATTTATTAACAAAAATAATTACACGATATATCCTGGATATTACAGTTGGCTATGGCACAAGAAGCTATCCCATTCAAACTTCAAGACCGTGAATGAGCTGGTAAAGAAAGAACTGGTAAGAGGCATTCCTCTAGTGGAGTTTTCAAAGGATGGACTGTGTGATGCCTGCCAAAAAGGGAAGCAGATTAAAGCATCATTCAGGAAGAAACTTGATTCAATAATTGAAGAGCCTTTGCAACTGCTTCACATGGATTTTTTTGGACCAGCCAATGTATTGTCCATCTCAAGGAAAAGATTTTGCCTAGTAATTGTAGATGATTTCTCAAAGTTCTCTTGGACATATTTCCTAAAGTCTAAAGATGAGGCTAGTGAAATCATCATCAATTACATAAGGCAAGTCAACAATCATCCTGATTTCAAAGTTAGAAGAATCAGGAGTGATAATGGAACTGAGTTCAAGAATTCTGTCATGAGAGCATTTTGTGAGGAAAATGGGATTCTGCATGAGTTTTCAGCAGCAAGGACTCCACAACAGAATGGAGTAGTGGAAAGGAAGAACAGATCACTTATTGAAGCTGCAAGGACAATGCTTGAAGAATCTAAACTACCAACATATTTCTGGGGTGAAGCTGTAAATATTGCATGCTACACTCATAACATTTCTCTGGTTAATCAAGCAAGATACATGACTCCCTATTAATTGTTCAAGAACAAGAAACCAACTCTAAACTTTCTTCATGTCTTTGGCTGCAAATGCTATATTCTGAGAAATCAAACTGATCAAAATGGGAAGTTTGATGCTAAAGCAGATGAAGGAATTTTTGTTGGATATGTTGTTGGTAAAGCATATAGAGTCTACAATCTAAGAACCAACATTGTTGTGGAATCAATACATGTTGTGTTTGATGATAAAAAGATTGAAGGGCTGAAAGATGGAGATTACCATGAGAGCCTCAAATTTGACAATGTGGAGATGGTTAGTGATGACAGTGATGATGGAAGTGATCAAGAAACAGTGTCTAAGGATAATGCAGATAAATCTACTACCAATGAAGCACAAAACTCAACATCTGTCGAGTTGTATAATGCTTCATCCGTTGGGAGGCAATCTGCGTTATCCATCGGGAGACAACCTGCCTCATCCGTTGGTACTAAAATTCACCATCCGTCGGGTTATCAAAAGGAGCAGGAAGTCAAGATAGATAACCTATAGAAAGTTCCCCTTTCTCAAATCAAAGATCCACAAACTCAGGAGGAGTTTCTAACAATCAAAACTCGATCACACATCAAGACAACAATAAGGTTTCTTCATCTAGAGCTAATCTACCTCAACAAAGGAAATGGACAAAAGATCACCCCTTTGAGCTTATCATTGGTGATGTTTCTTCTAGAGTTCAAACAAGAAGAGCAACTCAGGAAGAATGTCTATACAGCAGCTTTCTTTCCAAGGAAGAACCAAAGAAGGTAGAAGAAGCTTTGTTGGATTCTGATTGGATTTTAGCTATGCAGGAGGAGCTAAACCAATTTGAAAGAAATAATGTATGGAAGCTGGTACCCAAGCCTAAAGGAAAGAATCTAATAGACACCAAGTGGGTATTCAGAAACAAGATGGATGAAAAATGGCATAGTAGTCAGGAACAAAGCTAGATTGGTTGCTAAGGGCTATTGTTTGCAAGAAGGAATAGATTTTGATGAAACATTTGCTCCTGTTGCAAGACTTGAAGCCATCAGAATCTTCTTAGCCTATGCAGCCCATGCCAATTTCAAGGTCTATCAAATGGATGTCAAAAGTGCCTTTCTGAATGGGGATTTGGAGGAAGAAGTATATGTCAGTCAACCTCCTGGTTTTGAAGATCCAAATTTTCCAGAATATGTCTATTATCTTCTGAAAGCACTTTATGGACTGAAGCAAGCACCTAGAGCCTGGTATGACACTTTATCAAAGTTCCTTTTGGAAAATCACTTCACAAGAGGTACTGTAGATAAAACTTTATTTTTCAGAAATGTTAATGGCTCTAGTATACTTGTTCAAATTTATGTAGATGATATTATTTTTGGCTCTACAGATGAGAAACTTTGCAAAAAGTTTGCCAAATTGATGCAAAGTAAGTATGAAATGAGTATGATGGGAGAACTAACTTACTTTCTTGGTTTACAAGTTAAGCAAGTTAGTGATGGAATATTCATTAGTCAAACTAAATATATTTTTGATCTTTTAAAGAAGTTTGATCTAATGGATTGCACATCTGCAAAAACTCCCATGGCTACTGCAACTAAGCTTGAATTAAACACTACTGAAAAGTCTGTGGATATTTCAAGTTATAGAGGCATGGTTGGCTCACTTCTGTACTTAACAGCTAGTAGGCCAGATATAATGTTTGCTACATATTTATGTGCTAGATTTCAGGCTGATCCTAGAGAATCTCACTTGATAGCTATTAAGAGAATTTTCAGATATCTCAAAGGAACACCAAACCTTGGCATTTAGTACCCTAGAGATTCTGGTTTTGATCTAATTGGTTATTCAGATGCAGATTATGCAGGTTGTAGAATTGATAGAAAAAGTACAACAGGAACCTGTCAATTTCTAGGAAACAAGCTTGTGTCCTGGTTCAGTAAAAAGCAAAATTCAGTTTCTACTTCTACAGCTGAAGCTGAATATATTACTGCTGGAAGTTGATGTGCACAGATTTTATGGATGAAAAATTAATTGCTGGACTATGGTTTGCAAGTTGAGAGGATTCCAATTTTCTGTGATAACACAAGTGCAATTACCATCACTGAAAATCCAGTGCAGCATTCAAGGACAAAGCACATAGATATCAAGTACCATTTCATAAGGGAACATATAATGAATGGTACTGTGGAACTACATTTTGTTCCAAGTGAGAAGCAACTTGCAGATATCTTTACCAAGCCACTAGATGAATCCACTTTTTCAAGGTTGGTAAGTGAGTTAGGTATGCTTAATTACTCTTAAATCTATCTGAGTTATTTTGCAAGTTGATATGCCGCCATAAATTTAATTGATTTTTCAGTCTTGGATGAAATTTTGGCTAAGTCAAAATTTACATCTCGACGGATGACCCTTATCCATCGATTTTGGTCATCCGTCGATATACAATTTGCCAATAAAAATCAATTTCTTTTCTGGAATATTTAATGTCTCGACGGATAACAGTTTATCCTCATCCGTCGAATTGTCTTAATCTAAGCCGTTAATTCCCTGTACATTATCCATCGAGTATACTTACAGTCTGTAAGCATTACACGATGGATAATGAGTGGAATTTTTACAGTTTATTTTTAAACGGCTATTTTAGGCAATTTCTATAGGTTAATTTACTTTACTTTATTATTTTTATCAGTTATTTTTGAGATAGTATAAAAGCTTATTTCATTGTAATTGTTCTCTTTTATCATTCTCAAATTCAACTGCTCTAATTTCATTCTCTCTCAAGCACTTACTCTCCTTCTCTTCAAGCTTTCATTCTCTAACAATGGCAGCTTTAGTAAAGATTATATCACAAACTGGGTTCATTTATGAGAAGAACAACTTTACTGCGTTAGTCAACAAGGGTATTCAGCAATCGGAGGACTATCACAAGATGATGGATTTTGTGAAGAATTGCAAGTTAATCAACAAGGGTATTCAGCAATCGGAGGACTATCACAAGATGATGGATTTTGTGAAGAATTGCAAGCTAAATTACGCCATGCTGGAATCACCCACAATCTTCTTTGAAGTTGTTGAAGAGATGTGGACCACTGCTACCTACAGCTCTACAGATAAGACCATGACTCTAACCATCTAAGGTAAAGAATTCTGTATCAATAGTGATGTGATAAAAGCATGTTTCAAAATACCTGATAACAATGTGACTTCACCACACACTGACACTGATATTATCAATATGCTTAATTCCATGCACTATGCACTTCCTACTTCTAAACTGAGTGATATTAGAAGAATGGGTCTTAGGAAGGAGTGGAGTTTCTTGTGTGATGTAGTTACTAAGGTTTTCTCTGGAAAAATCAGTAAATTTTATTCAGTGAATATTTCCATGCTTAACATACTATACACGCTAGTTACAGATAAATTTTATAATTTCAGTGACCTTGTCTTGTTTGAGTTAGGTTTCAAATTAGGAGAGTTAAATAAAAGAGGTAAGAATGTGTATTATGCCAGATTTCTCATGTTATTGGCTAACCACATTTGTGAAGAGATTGTGCTTGAGAACCCTAACAACAAACTGGATTGTTGGGTTCAAGAGAGAAGACTCATTGCATATTTGAACAGGGCCAATCATCAAAAGGATGTGCTAATGTTCTACTTTCTTGTAATGCAGGCACCTCAGGTAAGTGAGGTAAGTTCATCCATCCCTACAACTATTCCAACCTCCACTATTTCTTTGAATTCAGGAGAAGCTATGGCAACTGTGCCAATGACCAAACAGTTGCCTACCAAAGCCTCCAAACCTACTACCATTTCCAAATCTAAATCAAAGAAAACCCCCTCTGGTATCTCTCAAAAGATGCCAGTTGAAAAATCCACAAAAGCAAAAGAGGGGAGTGTGAAGGAGGGAAAGTTAGGTGAGGGAAGGGGTGAACATCAAAGAAACCCCAAGAATAATGTTGGAGAGTTGAGTGAATCCCAGCCTAGCCACACTGCAGTTTCCCAACAAACTGCAGTGCTTAAAAAGGATAAAAGCTCACTTCTAGCTGCATCCTCCCAAAAGGATGTATTTATTGAACAAAACTCTCAACCAAGAGCACAGGCCAAGAGGGTTAGGGACACAAGCTCACCCCAAACTTATACAAGAAAGAAGAAATCTAAAACCTCTGGGGATGCACAGGGTACACACACTGTGCAAACTGGTGCTAAAGACACAGTCACTGCACCTTCTCAAGTTCAGTTTGATGTGGCTCCAATAAATATGGAGTCACAGCCAAAATCTCTAGTTATAGAAGCACCTCATACACCATACTCACCAATAAACTCTCTGGATGTGGATGTGATAAACACATCAATTCCTGATTCCCCTTCTTTAACTCTGTTGGGGAAGACAAAATCTAGTGCAAGTGCGCATCATCTTTTAGATGATTTGTTGGCTCACTTGCCAATTCTTTCAGAAACTATTGTGATATCTGTGCCCAAAATATCTTCAATCAGCACAGAGTCAACAATAGTTTCTCTTCCCAACTCATTAATTTCTACTCTCTCGGCGGATATTGCTCATCTGTCGAGTAGTGATTGTATCCCGACGGAGAAGCCTAACAACAGTTATCTGTCGGATAGTATTACCACTCACTCGATGGATATCACTCATCCGTCGAGTATCTCTGCACAACTTCAAACTTCAATTATTTCAAGTGCAAAAGATTTAGTGGTTGTATAGTCACTCTTAGGATTGAGTGAGGAGAGTGTCTTGAGTGAGAGACTGGGTTGCTCCCAGGAAAAAGGAGAGGAAATGAGTGAAAATCTGCAATCCATTTCTTCAGGATTGGCAAAAGTGAGTGAGAGGAGTCCCACCTTAGTAGGTGAAGGTAAGGGTGTGAGGGTGGGGAGCCAGGGTGAGACCCTGATGCAACAAAAGAGAGAACATGAGTGAAAAGCAGGTACAGAGGGTATAAGGGTGGATCCAGCCATTGCTCATGAGTCAATAATTGTGGATGATGCTGAAAAGGGAAGACAATTTCAGCAACATTACAAAGCTATAATTGATAACATTTTCTTGGATGCTGACACTTTTACTCATCCTATGTCAGCCTATCAACTGTTGGCTGCTCAGGGCAATGAATAGGCAGAAAAGACTTTGAATCTAGTCCATACTTCAGAATCTCTACAAAGGGATAAATCTGTTGTCAATTTGATGCCTCCTACAGCTGGTGAGCCATCTGAGGAATTTGGAGTAAATTCTAATGATGATGACTCTATTTCATTTGATGGAAGCATGAACTTAGGGGGAGATGAAGGCCCAAGTTCTATTCCAGATCTACCTGAATGGGCATTGACAAAGGAGTCTACACCAGGACAATTCAATGTATCCTTAGTTAAACAAATAATGTATATCCAAAAGGCCATTCAGAACACCTCAAATGCTGGTACCAAGGCTATTCTTCAAGCCCACCTAGATTCTCTACATCTCATGAAGCTACAGCAATTAAGACAGAATCTAAGTGTGGATGAGCTTAAAAAGGATATAGCTGACTTGAAGACCTACAATTCTGAGAAGCTGGATTCAATCATGCCCTATGGTACCATGCAAGATCTGCTATTGAGACTGAGAAGAGAATCTGATGCTGAAAAGAAGCTGACAAAATTGGAGGATAGAGTTCAAGCTATTGAAAACTCTGTGGTCACCATTCTTCAAAATCAATAGTCTCAGACCAATCTTCTAATGCAACTGGCTAAAGCACAAGGCTTGACTCCTCAACTTGATGATAAAAAAAGGGGGAGAAAGGACCAAGTGAGGGGGAGAAGCTTCAGATACAAATCACTAAGGTAATTGTGCCTTCAATTACTGTCTCAAAGCCACCAGTTGCAGATGGTATAGATCTGATTCAAGCAGCAGCAGCCAACTTGCAAGCTGCTGAGAAAGAAAAGTTGAGTTTAGTCAACTGGGAGAAGATTGATGAGGAGATACAGAATAAATTCCAACTTGTCAAGGAGCCAGTTCAGTCAACCATCCATCACTCTCAAGTCAAGCAAATCAGTGTGAATGAGATGAGCATGAACTATCTGGAAAGAGGACAATCTTCCTGCATCAAGTCTCCAAAGGCTGAAATGATTCTTAAACCAAGGGCAAACGATTTAAAATCATCCTTGAAGAACCCCTTGGACACTGTGTATGAGACACCCAAGCCTGATTCTGTCAAGATCAATTACCTTCTATAAAGATCCAGCTGATTCAGCTCTAAAAAGAAGAATTGCTAAGATATTCAAAAATGGGAAGGAAATTTGTGTGGTAGCTGGACATCCATAATTTGCTCAAGCAAAGAGAGAAGAAAAAGCCAGATTGAAGCAGGAAAAGAAGCAAGCTGCTCTAGATGCAAAGAAGACTAAACAAAAGAAAGAGCAGATTGCTATCTTGGCCAAGCTATAGGCTGTGAATTCATCTCAACAAATTCCCTCTCAACCATCTGAAGCTACCGAATCAAGGAAGCAAGTTGAAGAACAGAAGAAATCTCCAAGAAAGAAAGAATTGGCTAAAAGAACAAAAAGGAAACTGGATATTGTTGACAAGGAATTGGAAGATCAATTTCCTAAGGAACCCACACCAGCTACAACTCAAACATCAAAGCCCTCAGTTGTATTTGAAGATATAAGGGTGGTGGATCCCTACAAGAATATTCATGGTGAACCTATTGTGCCCAAGGATGAGCCAATAGAATGGGATAACATACCAATTCCTGACTTTAGTCTACCAAACCTTAGCAAGCCAAAAGAACAAAGTCAAGGGTAGTCAAGAAAGTGAAGCTGTCACCTCTCAAATCCAAATCTATAGTTAAAGCTCAACCCAAAGTCAACAAGGGAGACTACTTGTACTTGTGTGACATCAAAGAATTTTTTGATCTAAACCTCTATCTGGATGAACTGGATGAAGTGAGGGGAATTGATGCATACAGAAACCTACCTGAAAGGTTAGTGTTCAAGTACAAAGGAGGAAGGGAGATTCAGTGGCCACTTCACAGGATTCTTCAAGAGAGCCAAGCTGTACTGATTAAAGTTTATTCATCCTTCAAAAAGAACTTTGGATTCAATGTCACTGCAAGAAGACGTATTGAAGAAGATTGAAGAACTAAGGAGTGTTAGAGCTAAAGATGCACTCCCAAAGACTCTAATCATCCCATACACAGGGAGAAGAGTGCATCTAAGGCCCTACTGGCTAATGGAGTTCATGGATGACAAAGGTGTGAGAAGATTCTTCAGATTAGAAGACCAATTGAGCATCTCTAGCAATGAGACTCTCTTGGAAATGCAAGAAAAGCTAAATCTCTCAGAATCTGATGAACTGGAATTCCACAGGCAGCTCCAAAATTAGATTGATGAAAACAACAGAAAGCTTGGAAGAAGATCCAGACCTTCAAGGAACTAGATAAATCTGCTCAGGCTAGAGGAGTATCTTGAAAATGACTGTGAGCCAAACTTTGTACATTTTGATTATTTGAAGCACTTTCAGTATTATCTACTTTTCTTTAAAGCTGTATGTTTAGGATGTTTTGTTATTATCAAGTATCTCTTAATTTATGGCTACAATTCCAGTAGACATAAATTGGGGGAGATTGTTGTGCATATGTTGTGTACTTGATGATGACATAAACAAAACACCTAAGTAGATTTTACTTAGTGAAATAATGTAGCACTCGACGGATAAGAATTATAGTCCCGACGGATAACTCATTACAGTCCCGACGGATGATGACTTATTATCCATCGAGTGAGTAGCTTATGTAATAATAAGTCTGTAGCACATTTCTGCATACACCTTTGTATAGATTCTGTAGTAGCATATAAGTCATGTTGACTTTAACTAGATATGCAGAATAGGTTGATTAATTGTAAATAGATGATGTCTTGTAATTCTGCATAAGTGAAATGAAGTCAAGTGCCTGATTGCTACCCGACGGATAATCTACAAAGCACCCGACGGATGATCAACAATCCAATGGATGATCATTAACTCGACGGATGATCATGAACCTAACGGATAAAGAATTCAAACATCAGTTGACAGTGACAACTGATCACATCCATCGAGATGTATGCAAAAGGAATGAGGAAGCCTATTAACTGGGTAATAGAGAACAAAGTAGCAAAGCATAAAAACTGATAGTTTTTATAATGATTCTATCTTTTGACTTTGTAATCTAGGTAATATATAAACCAAGAAGTAGCAAATAGAAACGAAGATCTGAGATACACATAGAGAAACATTTGTAAGCAGAATTCATAGCATTTCTCTGTATTCTCAGTAGTTCAACATTTGTAAGCAGCTGTGTTCATTACACAGAGTTCTCTCGATATAATATATATCTCTGGTGGAATTGTTTAAATCCACTAGAAAGTTTTTAAAGACTCTTGTTTTTAATTACTTATGTTTTGATTCACTTAAGTCTTTTATTCCGCATTGTGCTAATCAAAACACTTATATTTGTATTCGAGTTTGAACATTTTTATTTTAAGAAAAAGGTTCAAAAATTCCATTCAACCCCCTTCTGTAATTCTTGCTATATTGTTAAGGGACTAAAAAAAGTTCTACTAACAGTGGGATTGTCTTGCTAGTTCAGGAGATTGTCATACCAAAAGTTCTACTAGCTGTGGAATTGTCTTGCTAGTTCAAGTGATTGTCTCACCGATTGTCATGCTAGTTCAAAAGATTGTCTCACCGAAAGTCATACCAATTCTCAGATAGTCTTGTTAGTTCAATTGATTTTGTTGAGTGAATTATAAAAGACAAGCAGCAGAAGACATTTAAAAACAATCAACTACTTCAAGAACATAACAGAACAACAGTCGCAGAAGAAATATTTCATCTCTAAACTATAATTCAAGATCATTGATTTTCTAGCAATTAAAGTTAAATCTAAACCACTAAAAATCATTCTCTTGTTCTTGTGTAACTATCTAGAGGATCAAAATCCCTAGAACTTAATCTCAAATTGTTCTAGCATTTGATTTTTTTTAT
This sequence comes from Apium graveolens, assembly GCF_009905375.1. Classification (NCBI taxonomy): domain Eukaryota; kingdom Viridiplantae; phylum Streptophyta; class Magnoliopsida; order Apiales; family Apiaceae; genus Apium; species Apium graveolens. The sequence continues at coordinate 268,871,599 of NC_133652.1, read as the reverse complement.
TGCAAAAATAGAAAAAGTTCATGTCGAATTTATTCTAAATTTGTGATAATCTATTTGAGATTAATCCCTTGTAATTGATACCGTTATTGTAACACCTTTCAAGTTTAGTTTTATTTAACTTGAATTTTGTTTCACTTTTTTATTCCGCATTAAAATCGATTAAACGGTATAGTTTGTATTCAACCCCCCTTCTACAAACATATTGGGACCTAACAATTCGGCCTAAAACATAATAATATTCATTCCGGGCTATAATGAAATTAAACAAAAAAACTAAATATAATTAGCTGAATATGGTTGACATAATAGGTCTTAGAGTAAAACCAAGATTTTGCTATCTCATGCTAAAACAATATAATAAATACTACTGATTTAGCTAAAAAATATTTTATCAGACCGGGCTACAACATAATGCGTTGGTCGATATAATGTCATTAGAATAAAACAAAATATATTATCTATTCGGCTTAAAATAAAATAATATTTAACTATAGGTAAAATAAATTAAAAACAAACTAATTGTAATTAGATGGTTGATATAACGGGTTTAAGGCTAAAACAAAATAGTGTAAATTATTGGTCTACGCTAAAACTAAAATTAAATTCAAACTAAAAAATCTATTCTCTCTTCTATATCTATATATAAAAGGAGAACAAGGGCATAATTAGTGAAATTAAAAAGTCTCATTGAAAAGAATAAACTACCCATATTTTTAATTTTTATATAAAAGATGTGCCTTGTGGGAATCGAACTCGAGATATTTCATTCACCTATACAACCTCATACAACTACACCATAATATCACGTGTGCTTTTTTTCATACACATAATATGTTAGTGTGCTAAATGAATATTTTATTTAACTTCAAAGACAGTTACTTGAATTCCGTAAAAAAAATAGCTACTTGAATATTTGTATAGTTAATTTTATAGAATTAAATTCTGGATATAAAATTAGACATAGTATGTAAATGAATTATTATCTTATTTATTAATCTTTTGTAGTTTGAAAATATATCTCATATATTTTTAACATATTTATTATTATAAATAGTAATTAAAATGTACATATATAATTTTTAAAGAAAATGTTGAAAATAGAATCGCTTATATATAAATAATCTATAATGATATTACATATTTAATGAGTTCGAATTATAATGAGTCAAAACATTTTATTTTATTTCGAATTTGAAATCAGAACTTGGCCCATTCTTCAAAAAATACTCGAAATTTGACTACATGACCCGACCGAAAAACATCGTCACATTCCACTTTTAGTAAATTTAAATTACAAGTTCGGTGAGAATATCTTACCAGTAATGTGAAATATTTTAAATATCTTATTTTACTATAAATTAATGTTAGGAATATGTTGTGTACTTGATGATAAGCTAAACAAAACACCTTAGTAGATTTAACTCAGTGAATTTTGTAGCACCCGACGGATGATCAATTATAGTCCCGACGGATGATTCAATATAGTCCCGACAGATGACTAATTGATATCCACCGGGTGAGTAGCTTATGTAACAATAAGTATTGTAGCACATTTCTGCAAACAAGTTTGTATAGATTCTGTAGTAGCTTATGAATCATGTAGACTACTAGTAGATGTGCAGAATAGGTTGATTAAATGTAAATATAAGACGTCTTGTAATTCTGCACAAATGAAATGGAGTCAAGTGATAAATGGCTACCCGACGGATGATCAACAAGGCTACCCGACGGATAACAAGCATGTACCCGACAGATGCTCAATTGAAATATCTGTTGACAGTGATAACACAGTCACATGCGTCGAGTGTTTTAGAAAAAGGAATGTGGCAGCCTGTTTAGCAGGGTTTTGAGAACAAAGAAGCATTACTATTTCCATGCTATTAAGAAGATATTCAAAGATGTTGGAATAGAGTAGTAAGCAGCATGGAGTTAGACTTGATAGGTTTTGTTTTATTATCCCATCTTATTACCATGTAAACTTGGTTATATATAAACCAAGTGTAGCTAGTAGAACAAACAAATAATCAAACACATTTTTTAGCAGAGAAACATTTGTAAGATGTATTCTGTAGAATTTCTCTGTAGTTTGTTTGTTCACTTATACAAGCAGCTGTGATCTATTCAAGCTTCACAGGGTTCTCTTGATATATATATATATATGGTGGATACATTCAAACCCACCAGAAAGTTTTAAAGACTTGTGTTTTTATTACTTTACGTTTGATTAACTTAACTCTGTATTCCGCACTTTGCAAATCAAACAGTTAGATATAAATTAAGTTAGAACCATTTTTCATAAATCTCAAAAAGAAGCCAGAATTACATTCAACCCCCCCTTTTGTAATTCTTGTTGTATTGTTAGGGAATAACGATTGGTATCAGAGCAAGCTCTTGAAGTACAAAGAGTTTGAAGTCAGGTTGATGTGACTCCAATAAATATGGAGTCAAATCCAAAATCTCTTATAATTGAAGTACCTGATACACCAAATTCTCCCACACACTCATTGGATGTTGACATGATAAATATATCACTTTCAAATTCTCCATCTTTAACTCTCTTGGAGAAGCCAAAAATCCATGCAAGTGAGCATCATCTTCTAGATGATTTGTTGGCTCACTTGCCATTTCTTTCTGAGACTTTTGAGACATCTGTGCCAAAATTTTCATCAATCTGCAGGGAATCTACAATAGTCTCCACTCCACACTCATTCATTTCTACTCACTCGATGGATATTGTTCATCCGTCGAGTAGTGATTGTATCTCGACGGATGTGCCTAACAGCAGTCATCCGTCGGATAGTAAAATTACTAACCCGATGGATATTTCTCATCCGTCGGGAGTCTCTGCACAACTTCAAACTTCAACTATAGCTACAAGTGCAGATGACTTAGTAATGGTACAATCACTTTTAGGATTAAGGGAAAGTAGTGATTTGAGTGAGAGTCTGGGTTGCTCCCAGGAAAAAGGAGAGGAAAATAGTGATCTAATACAGTCCATTTCTTTAGGACTGGAAAAAGTGAGTGAGAGGAGTCCCACCTTAGATGGTGAAGGTGAGGGTGTGAGGGTGGGGAGTCAAGGTGAGACCTTGATGCAAGAAAAGAGAGATAATGAGAGAAATACAGGCACATGAGAAATAAGGGTGGATGTCATTGCAAGTGAATTAATGAATGTCCAGGATGTAGACATGGAGGGACTATCTCAACAAAGTCAAGCTGTTATAGATTCTACCTCCTTGGATGCTGAGACATTTACTCACCCTATTCCAGCATATCAACTTCTAGCTGGACAGGGCAATGACAATGCAGAATAAATGCTGAATTTGGTGCACACCACACAGTCTATGCAAAGTTCAAAGGATGCAATCACAGCTCTGCCCTCTATAGCTGGTGACATCGACTATGAGACTGGTGGTTCAGAAGATTTCTTTGGTGGTGAGGATGAAGAAAGTGAAGAAGAGCCATTGGACATAGGGGGAGAAGTGGGCCCTAGTTCCAGATCAGGCATGCCATCATGGGCCTTCTCAAAGAAATGTGATGAACATCATTTCAAGACCACACTCATCCAACTTATCAGTCAAACACACTCCGCTCTTCAATCCACAAAAAATGCCAGCACCAAGAAGCTCCTACAAGCACACCTTGCTTCTCTTCAATTACAACAAATATAAGGTTTTCAACACAATCAGGATGTTACCTCTATCAAAGGTGAAATTGATCAAATGAAAAGAGACATTTCTGAAAAGTTGGATTCTAAACTTCCAGAAGCTTCAATGCTTGACATTAAGAGATGACTCAGGAAGACTTCTGATTTTGCCACAAAGATAGATGCCTTGGATACCAGAATGACAGTAATGGAAGCTTCTCTAACAGCCATACATCTGCATCAGGCACAACAAACAGACTTGCTTCAAAGGCTAGTGGCACCAAAAACCCCTTCTTCTACTCAACTTGCTGATAACAAAAAGAGGGAGAAAGAAACCTCTTCTAAGGGGGAGAAAGCAAGCTCAATTGTCTTATTCAGTCAAGGGGAATCAAGAAGTGAGGGGGAGCAAAAAGCGTTAAACATACAAATCAGCAAAGTGATTGTGCCAACAATTGCTTTCACAAAGCCACCACTGTTGGATAACATTGATCTAATCCATCTAGTAGCTGAAAAGCTTGAGTCAAAATCAAATTCTAAGATGCCTGATGTTACAGCTCTAGAGAAGGAAATAAGAGAAAAATGGAGAAAAATAGATGCAGATATTCAACAAAAGTTTGGGCCAATTCAGAAGCCAGACAAAGTCTTCAATCATCACTCTAAAGTCATGAAAATTTCTGTGAATGACATAAGTATGAACTATCTGGAAAGAGGTCAAACTTCCTGCATAAAATCTCCAAAGAAAGATCTCATCATGAAGGCCAAAAGGAACTACTCTAAGTTTTCAGACAAGAATCCTATGGATACAGTATTTGAAACACCTAGGCCAGATGAGAAGAAGCTGCTGGGTAGGTCTATTGTATTCTACAAGGATCCAACTGATTCAGCACTTAAAAGGAGAATTGCTAAAATTTACAGAAATGGTAAAGAGATCTGTGTAGTGGTTGGACACCCACTGTTTGTGGAAGCTAAGAAGGAAGAGAAAGAAAGAATCAGGCTAGAAAAGAAGCTAGCTACTCTAGATGCTAAGAAGCAAAAGTAAAAGAAAGAACAAGCTGCTATCTTGGCCAAACTTCAAGCTGTAAAAACCACAACAGAACTTCCTGTACAACCAACTGTAATTACTGAACCTAAGGATCTGAAAATGCAAGATGAATCATAGCAGAAAAGAAGATTTAGATACAAACTCCATTCCAAGAGGAAAGTGAACTTTAATGATGAGGAATTGGAAGACCAATTTCCAAAAAAGCCTACAACTACAACTCAGACATCAAAACCCTCAATGGTATTTGAAGAATTCAAAGTGGTTGATCTAACAAGAAATATTCATGGTGAACCAATTGTTCCTAAGGATGAGCCAGTAGACTGGGATAGTTTACCAATTCCTGAGCTAAATTTACCCATATTTAAGACAAAGAAGACAAAGACTAGAGATAGCAAGAAAGTGAAGCATGTATCTCTCAGATCCAAAGCTCTAACCAAATCCCAACCCACAGTTAACAAGAGAGATCTCATGTACATTTGTGATATCAAGGAATTTTCAAACATGAATCTCTACTTGGATGAACTGGAAGAAGTAAGAGGAATTGATGCTTATAGACATCTTCCTGAAAGTCTGGTATTTAGATACAAGGGAGGGAAAGAGATGACATGGCCTCTTCACAGGATTCTCCAAGAAAGCCAATATGTTCTGATTAAAGTCTACTCATCCTTCAAAAAGAACTTTGGATACAATGTGACTGCAAGAAGAATAGTTCTAAAGAGGATTGAGGAACTAAGGAGTACTAGAGCCAAAGATGCACTTCCAAAAACTCTACCTATTTCCTTTACAGGAAAAAGAGTGCATCTAAGGCCCTATTGGCTGATGGAATTCATGGATGACAAAGGTGTTAGAAGATTCTTCAGATTGGAGGACCAATTGAGTATCTCTAGCAATGAGACTCTTTTGGAAATGCAGGAAATGCTAGATCTCTCAGAAGCTGATGAACTTGAATTCCTTAGACAACTTTAGAATCAAATTGAAGAAAACAACAGAAGGCTTGGGAAGAAATCCAGACAATCAAGGAAATAGATCTATATGCTCAGACTATAGGAGCATCTTGATAACAATTGTGAGCAATTTCTTTGTGTACTTTGCATTGTTAAACTTTCAACAAATTGTAGCACTTATCAGTTTTATCTACTATTTTTTATTCTGTATCTTTAGGATGTTTTGTTATCATCAAGTTTCTCTTAATTTATGGCTACAATTCCAGTAGATATAAATTGGGGGAGATTGTTAGGAATATGTTGTGTACTTGATGATAAGCTAAACAAAACACCTTTGTAGATTTAACTTAGTGAATTTTGTAGCACCCGACAGATGATCAATTATAGTCCCGACGGATGATTCAATATAGTCCCAACGGATGACTAATTGATATCCACCGGGTGAGTAGCTTATGTAACAATAAGTATTGTAGCACATTTCTGCAAACAACTTTGTATAGATTCTGTAGTAGCTTATGAATCATATAGACTACTAGTAAATGTGCATAATAGTTGATTAAATGTAAATATAAGATGTCTTGTAATTCTACACAAATGAAATGGAGTCAAGTGATAAATGGATACCCGACGGATGATCAACAAAGCTATCCGACGGATGATCAACAAGGCTATCCGATGGATAACAAGCATGTACCCGATGGATGATCAATTCAAATATCTGTTGACAGTGATAACACAATCACATGCATCGAGTGTTTGAAAAAGGAATATGGCAGCATGTTTAGCAGGGTTTTGAGAACAAAGAAGCATTATTACCATTTCCATACTATTATGAAGATATTCGAAGATGCTGGAATAGATTAGTGAAGCAGCATAGAGTAAAACTTGATAGGTTTTGTTTTATTATCATGTCTTATTACCATGTAAACTTGGTGATATATAAACCAAGTGTAGCTAGTAGAACAAACAACTAAGCAAACACATTTTTTAGCAGAGAAACATTTGTAAGCTGTATTCTGTAGAATTTCTCTGTAGTTTGTTTGTTCACTTGTACAAGCAGCTGTGAGCTTACAAGCTTCACAGGGTTCTCTCGATATATATATATATATATATATCTGGTGGATTGTTGGATATATTTGAGATGTCATGTTTAATATGTTTTATGTTTATTTTTCAGATCTTAACTAACAAGAAATATTAGTTCTTACTGGAATCAGGACTTACTGGAAGTCAGGACTTAAGGATATTAGGACTTAGATTATCAGAAGATAATATCAGAAGATGGATATCAGAACTTAAGTACTAGAGGACTAACAGTTAAGGAAGGAAGCTGATTTACAGGAAAGAAGATCGAGACTAATACAAGAAGAAGATATGCATGGAAAGAGTTAGAGGACTAGAAGAATTATATAAGATATCTGGTTGATATATTTTAGGAGACAAAATTATATTCCATATCAACTAGAAGTTATCTTGTAACTGTGTGTCTATATAAACATAGACATAGGTTTACTCTATAAGAGTTACGATCATCGAGAAGATCATATAATTGTAACCTAGCAGCTCTCGTGATATTTGTTCATCACTGAGAGAGAACAGTTCCATTGTAACAGAGTTTATTATATCGAATACATCTGTTTTCTGTAACTGGTGCTTTAAATCGATTTGATTGTATTCTACACTGTATTCAACCCCCTTCTACAGTGTTGTGTGACCTAACAAGTGGTATCAGAGCCTCTCTGTTAAAACACATATAGTAAAGATCCAAAACAATCATGTCTGAAGAAGCAGAAAATCCAACCAAGCCCGCCAAAACTGAAGAAACTCCAAAGACTCAAACCCATAGTCGGTATGGGACTATCAGAGTTCCCATGTTGAGACCTTCTGAGTATCCCATATTGAAAGTGAAGATGGCTATGTTTCTGGAAGCTACAGATCCAGAATACCTTGAAAGAATTAATGAAGGACCGCATAAGCCAACCAAGCTCTCTGTTGTAGTTGCAGATCAGCTGGCAAAGACCATACCAAAGGAGAAAAGTGAATACATAGCTGGAGATATCTCATCTATTTCCAAGGATGCAAAGGTAAGGCATTTGCTGCATAGTGCCATTGATAATGTCATGTCAAATAGGGTAATTCAATGCAAGACTGCAAAGGAGATATGGGATGCTTTGGAGACAAGGTGTCAGGGAACTGATGCAATCAAGAAAAATAGGAGGACTATTCTCACTCAAGAGTATGAGCACTTTGACTCAAAAAGTGATGAGTCATTAACTGACTTATATGACAGGTTTGTCAAACTCTTGAATGATCTGTCATTGGTGGACAAGAAATATGACATTGAAGATTCAAATATGAAATTCCTTTTAGCTCTTCCTGAAAGTTGGGATTTGAAAGCTACTATTATAAGAGATAATTATGCTCTTGATGAAATTTATGGAATGCTCAAGACTTATAAACTTGAGATGGATCAAAGAAGCAAGAGACATGGGAGAAAGTCAAGAACAGTTGCTCTTAATGCTGAGGAGGAATCCCCCAAAGTGACTGTCTCATAGAAAGGAAAAGGAAAAGCACTCATCATAAAGTCTGATTCAGAATCATCAAGTTCGGATGATGATGATTCAGAAACTGAAAGTCTACCTGAAGTAGATGCTGATGAAGAGATGATGAAGCTGTGTGCTCTTATGGTGAAGGGTATCACAAAGATAGCCTACAGGAAATTCAGAAGGGGAAAGAAGTTTTCCAGGAAAGGTAGAAGTTCTGATAAGAAGGGCTTCAGAAAATCTGAAGGCAAAGGAGGAAAGTCTGACAGAGGAGATTACTCAAATGTCAAATACTACAACTGTGGTGAGAAAGGCCACATATCTCTTGACTGCAAAAAAGGAAAGAGTGATAATGTGGCGCCCTCCAAACCCGGGTCAGAAGTTTGGGGTCCACAACACAATCACAATCACATCTTATCTTTCTGTTTCCTATTCCTAATCCTAACCCTCTACCCAATCCCGACAATCAAGACTTGTTTCAGTGACTTATAACCTGTAGCTCTGATACCAACCTATGGCGCCCTCCAAACCCGGGTCAGAAGTTTGGGGTCCATAACACAATCATAATATATCAACCTGTATAAGAAATATTATTTATAATGACCCTGCTTCACAAAACCAAGGATCGCAACAGGTTAAAGTATGAAAACAAGCTACAACCTTAATTATTACATCGTACCAAATCCCAACTAATTTAACTTACAATTGATAATAAAATCATTCATACAATCTGACTATCTCAATACCGCATGAAGCTTCTGCTAGCTCGATTCAACTCAACTGGAACCTTAGCCCGCACTTTGGACTAAGGAACTTCGCTATCATCCATATTCTTTTCAACTGTAAAATATATAAAAAAAATCGCAAGGGTGAGCTAACTAGCTCAGTAAGTTGTAATAGTGATAACTGAGGTTAGACAATAATCAAATGAGATGATTCAAAGGAATTAAGTTTCTTTTTTAAGTAATCTTTAGAATTGGATATTCATTTTAAGTTTTAAAAACCAAGATTAGGCTGCTGATCAGTCACGCACTAACCCCGAGCAAGCACACAGCACTGCTCTAATTACTGGATCCAAGGCACACATTGGCCTAACTTGACCATTGGTATGGTCTGACCACGAATCTGGTCCATATATATAAAAACTATCCAATCCTAACGCAGTTCAATATGATAAACGATATAATTCAATAAAGCAAGTTCATAATCAACAATAGTTAAACACTTGAATAAAAGCATGAGGAGGTTTATGGATATCTCAAGGGAATTTCAGGGTATGTATAAGAAATGGTTTTCAATTTGTACCAGCATCCGGTATTAGGTCAGAAATGATGTTTCAAAGTATAGTTCGTTGATGGTATAAAGAATGGTTGCTGTATAAAGGTTTCTGTGTTTTCAAACAATTTTCTTCCAGTGTTTGGTGTTTGGTAGTTATACATTTGGGGTGTAGTATCATATTTGTGTAGTTTGGTGTCTGAGGATCAACAAAGGATGGTTTATAAAGAAGAAAGCTTATGGCGCAAGATCAAGAAAAAAATCAGGGTACAAAGTTAAATGGTTTAAAGCACTTGCATTATAACACAGGAGTTATGTTTAATAATAGCCACATGTTATGAAACAGTTCAAAAACATTGGTAATATATCTTGAAGAAAAGTTCAAAAATACTTGCCTTACAGGCTTTTCAACTACTACTGATCAATTCTGATTCGACGCTGCCGCTCAGGCTTTAACGTCCAACCACTAGATCCCATCGGATTCGACTTCGACACTCAGGTTTTTCTGTTGAAACTCTACTGAGCTCGTCGACTGATTGCTAGGTTATCTTTAGTTCATCATCCACTTTCAGTGTTCCCAATTATAACCTACAGGGTCGAAATACCCTATGTTAGATGTCTAGGTATGCTTGCCATATCCTTGATACTAATTCTTACCCAACGATATTCAAACCCGACTCGTAAAAATAACACAACCCATTCAACAGGTACATACATACATACACGCGTATGTATGGATGTAACAATCAACAGAACAAATCGAAACAAGTAACCAAAACCAGCAATAAGACGGCAACCTGCAAGGAGCTGGGAACCGAGCACTGGCGGCGACGAGTCACCGGACACAGGCGACAAACAGCGAAACCAAACACAGTAGGGACACAGAATCAAAAAGACGGACTTATCCACCGCAGCCACACCGTAAACCGGCGATATAATCGCGAACAAGAACGAAGACACAGGGAGAGGTCAAAAGGGCAAAGAGAGAACCGAGAGGAGAGATGAGAGAATAATGACAAAAAAAAATTGATTATAAAGATTCATTTTCTTATTCAATTAACTCAGCTGCTGCCATGTTTCTTTTTAATTTTCTAGAATGTGACACGTATGTTTTCCCCTTCTGGAATCCCGATTTTAACCCGCATTTTATATTTTATCGAACCAAGTTGCCTATAAAATAAATTCGGAAATTAAAAAAATAGTATTAAAATTTTCCAAAAATCCTGAAACTAATAAAATAAAATTTTTATAATTTTTAAAACATTTTTGAAATGCAACTCGTATCCCCATTTCGAAATTAACGAATCGAGCTGTATTTTAAATAAATTCAGAAATTTACGAAAATAGTCTTAAAATGTTACAAATATCACGAAGTAAATAAAAACGTAAATTTCGTAATTTTAAATTAATTTCTAAAACGCACTTTATACCCACTTTTAACAAATAACCGAAACAACGCGCGGGTGAAATTGATCCCGAAAATTTCCAAAATAATTTTAAAATTCTCGGAATATTCCAAACTTAAATAAATATGAGTTTCATAATTTTTGAAGAATTTTAGAATTAAATATGGATTTTACAAATAAAAGCAATCAGAAAATCATTTAAAGATAAATAATTAATAAAATATTGATTTCTCAATTTTGTAAAATCCTAAAAATAATTATTATAATTATAAAATCATAAAAACAATTTTAGAAACATTCCCAATGTTTATGCAAATAAATTCGCACTAAATCCACTTTTGAAAGTGAAAACAATTCAATACGATCCCATAATTAATCGCGCGGACAACCCGGTACACTATAAAGCACATGTGGATAATAATCAAACAACACATAGCGGTCAAAACCAACACACATATCTTATTTATTTAATAATTTCCATAACTGCACAATTAAATAATTCAAAAAGAATACACGAGTCGTTATATCCTTCCCCCCTTAAAAAGATTATGTCATCAAAATCTGGTTTAATTACATAGGTGAGGATATCTGTCAAGCATATCTGACTTTAATTTCCAAGTAGACTCTTCTACTCGAGGATTTCAAACGTACTTGCTATAAATATACACTCATTTCCAATAACTTGCTTTTAACGATCAAGAGTTTGGATTGATCACTCTTTGCAAAACAAACTTGGACAAGAGTCCATTGGCTCCTACTTAGTTCAAATCAGATACTTATCGCTTTAAATATTGACAAGTAAAATACATTAGGTATGCACACTGGTGTGACGGTCATATCACTTATGGACAACTTTATCTATATTTATCAATGCCTCAAATGGTTTACTAATTTTAGGACTTAGCTTGTCCCTTCTATTCAAACTTATCCAATCTCTTGTAAGACGACCCTTTTACTAATACTACTGGTCCTATTTCTATACTCATACTTTCTCTCAATACAATTTCATTTTTTTTCTTTGTCTACTCCGAGCTGCTTCTACTAATAGTACTATGCTCTTGGCGTGCCGATTTAACTTAGGATTTAACAACTTTCTTTCTCCCGCTTTATTCTAATAGAAATGGGGACCTATACTTGCGTTCACACGAAGCTTGATACAGTGGCATTCCAAAGCTGACATTACTGATAAATGATCGTTCCAGTGTTTCCTTAAAACTCATTTTTTTCACGTATCTTACATTTCCTGCATCACTTTCGTACTTTAACTCTCCGTTGAAGGATGATAGGCGGTGCTCATTTTCAACTTGGTTTCCAAATACTTAAACATCTCTTACCCTTTTTCATCAGTTAAGGCTAAAAAGTAATCTCATATTTTCATGTACTGTTATTTTTAAATATTTGAACTTTAGATTTCACTCTTTCTAATTCGTTTATTAACTCCTTGGTGGTCTTAATTACATCCAATCCTTTCTGTCGGCTTAAAACATCCGTTACTATATAGTTTTGCTTAGGTGGTTGTTAATGGATTAATTCAGAATCTGTTGTTAACCTTAGTCAAAATTCCATCCTTGAGGACTCAACGTATAGTTGCTTTCCTTCTGATCTTTGGAGAAAATCCTTGGGCATCCCACACAGACTTTCTTATTCCTTAAGTAACTGAGGATGTTATCAATAAATACAGTTTGCTTATCCAAGTACTCCTTATACACCACGTTCCTTAATTCCTTATAGCCACCTGATACACTCGTCATTTCACATAATATCACCAGAGCTTGCAATGCTCTTAACTCACTTTAATCGTAATCTCTGATATTTTCCTCAGGTTGGATCTTATGTTAATCCTCGAGATATAATATATTGCTTGAATTAGGTCTCGTAAGAAATTAATTCTTTATAGGGGTCACTTATTCTTATGCGTTGTTTGCTAAACTCCCCACTTCACGATTCGCCTCTTGTAAAGTCACTTCCTAGGTCTGCCTTATCCACTAGGCTTTCCCATACTTCGTCTTAACTCTTCGACATGTCCAAAACCTCCTGATCTATCTTGAAATTTCCTTCTTATACTTGGTTATCACTATTTTTTTTATTTCCATATATCTTGGCGTCTCTTCACTAATTAGATATTTAATATTGTGAATTCCATGTGGAATCTTATTTCTTAATTCTTCTATTTATAGCATTCAAGTGCTGGAAGAAAATCTGGAGATATCGTGATCGTCTTCCTGGGCGCATAAATTTCCTTTTTCTAACTACTAACATCGTGATCCATTATCTTCTCTTGACATTTTATCTTTCCCTTCACAACTTCAACTGAAAGGTCACACTATCCATCTTTATTCTTTTTGGATTATGAACTTTAGCTTCCAATTCTAACGTCGAGAAATCTATAGTTAATCCTTTTGATGTAGTCTCTATGTTCATTCTCTCCTTTTTGTTATCACCTTCCTCTATCTTTACTTTTCCTCGTGAATACATACTTCAACTTCTTATAGTCAGTATAGATCTTACACCTTTCTCCATACATATCGTGTTTCTCAATCTTTCAAAACAAATATTATTACTATTAATCCCAAATTATGGGTAGGATACTTCTACTCATAAGGTTTCGGTTGTCTGGATGCATCTACAAAAACTCTGTTGTGCTGCATCAACACAATTCCTATTCCCTAATGAGAAGCATCACTATAAACTACCAAACCTCCTTGATACTTTTAAATTGATAAAACAGGTGCTGAAACCATTCTTTCATTTAATTCCACAAAACTTTCCTTTCATCCTTCTCCATTTCACAAAACTTCTTGCTTTTCCCGGTTAGCTTCGTCCAAGGTATTGCAACTTCCAAGAAATCTTGCACCAATTTTCAATAATAACTGGTCCATGGTAGAACTCCTTACTTTTATTGGTATATTTTGACCTTTCTTTATTCCTTAAAGGTGCTGTCCATCCAATTCAAATATTACCGGTATATTGGTTAATGACAATACGAAAACAGTACTTGGTTCTGAAAATTTTCTTTGATACGTCCATAGGTTTAATTCTTTAATTGGCGACATACCAAATCTTAAATCAGTCTTATAAAAATATTTGCTTCCTTCGTTTGATCAAATAAGTCATTGGGTCAATGTAACAGATACTTTCTTTTGATAGTAAACTTGTTGAACTTTCGCTAGTCGACGCATAATCTCATACTTCCATCTTTCTTATTAGTAATTAATACCGGTGCACCTTATGGGGTACCAAGGTCTAATCATTTCTTCTTCTACCATTTCTTGCATTCACTTTGCTAACTCCTTCACTTTAACTGGCGCCATTTCGTGCGGGGCCTTGGACACTGGCTTCATTTCAGGTGCTAAATCAGTCACGAACTCAATTTCTATATCCGAAGGAAATGTTGATAATTCATCCGAAAACATATCTTGAAATTCCTTAATTACTATAAAAATCTTCATACTTTGTTTGCTTCCGACTTTTATGTATTCCATAATCACCATAATGCTCATATCTTGATCACCGTAGTTATCATTAACAAATTCGTTACCTTCTTTTATCTTCTGAACCTCCTCACCTTCTCATTTGGCATCCTCAAAATTATCTTTTCATCACGATGGTCTGTCTAGACATCACGCTTTAATAGTCAATCCATTCCTTAGAATAATATCAAATCCTCTTACCTTCCAGGATATCAATTCTACACAACTTATTGCCAGGAAGTTCAATTTCACCATTGGTACTCACTTATCTTAACAACTACACGTTCTTGACTTGCTAGTCTTTCAATCACAATCTTATCAATTCAACAGGGTAATTCATCTCATCTACAAAACCTTGAGAAATAAACAATTAAGTTTCTCTCACATCTTTTAATACTTTAACGCATAAGATACTTACCATTGTCATCCATGTTGTCACGTCCGCGATTTAAACAACATATTTCACAGGAAAGTCGCATATCTCGTTCTCGAAGACGTATCCTAATTGGAGTAGATTCCCTTGATTCTTAGTGCATCCCTGACTGGAGCTAGTGATTTGCAATCCTCGCCAAGTGCCCTTATTTCCTTCCCATGCATAAGACGTAGATGGAACTTCATACACTTGATTCAAGATACGTTGATTTCCGTTTGAAAACTTCTTGCAAGGAACGACAATACAACGAAACGACTAGAAAGATTCAAAATTCAACAAAAATTAGAGTTGAAAAGAAAGAGGAAATAAGGATTTGAATATGAATGAGATAACCACATTGGTACTTAAGATGGCCAGTCTTTCGTACTATATGGCATACAACATATGATTAGGTGGCGTCCCACCCGACTCCTCGTCATTCAGACAAAGTGTCTCACCATAACACTGTTTGTCCCAATCCGAAAGAAAAACTTGAGGAAAGCAAATAAATTTGAAAGAAATGAAATATCCTCCTTTTCGATATCATAGAAAAGAGTTTATTTGAGAAAAGAAGTTCATACATTTTTAGGAATTGAGAAGAAATATATGATGTCATATTGAAAACTAGAATGATACCATTAGTCACCATCCACATTTCACTTGTATTCCTCTTCCGAGCTTGTTCGATCATATCCCAATTGTATCGTATAACAACTTTAGAAAGTACGCTGAAATGCTTTTGCAAATTAAGCATTATGGTAGATTCTTACTTGTTAAGTCTTGCGTCTTTAACATCACACCTCTACATATAATACTTTAACAACTCAATCATAATGACATCCCTACCAGACAACCTCGAGTTTCCTTTTTCAATTTAGAATAACTCCGAAGCATTCAACATAGCGATCCCTGTGTTAATAATATTCTTCTTTTTAGGAAATCTTCTCAATCTCCTCCAGTCACACTCAGACTTTTGTTAGATCAATGAACTCTTTGAACTTGGATAATTCTGTAATTGGATGAGTAATTGCTTCGTACACTGATTCTGTTGTTAATCTTATCAAATAATATTTGTACCTTTCTGTTGAGAATAACCAACTTCTTCATAATCACGAATCACTTTGTCCTCTGAATTAACAATACTAAGTTTGAAACAACATTCTTCCAGGTAATCCGGGCTTTCTAATAAACAAGAAACTCAAGTAGTAACTTGACAACCAATGTTTAAAAATCATTTTATTCGAAAAGGCTTGTAGAAATTTGTAAAGGAAAATCTTTTTCAAAAACTTGTTTAAAAAGTTTGGAAAGTCACAAACCTGGTTGTCCTTACTATATGAGTTGGTTGTTGTCCTTCCGACCTATAACAAGGTACCATATTAAAGAAATAATTACATAAAAGTTCGTTCACTCCAATCTACCTTTTCTTCTTCATCGGGTCCATTTGCCTTCTTTAATCTACAAAAACTTCAATTGTCGTTGCATGATATCTTACTCATAGCTTCACATCCGAGCTTCCATACTGGTGATACTCCCAACATTACCGTTACATTAGTAAAGTAAAATAGGCTATCCAATAATCAATAAGTCTATTTCATAGAACAAGGTTTGCTCATATCACATCACATTATTACTTTACATATCGCATTTATCATATCATCATCATTTAATTTTACAAAAATCCCAGGTTTATACTTTTCTCTCTTACTCTTTCAATTCACCTGGTTCATCCCATACTTATTTATGGGTGGCTTAGTCACTAAGGGCTTCTTTTAACCCGATAACAACTATCCTCTGAAACACTTAAATCTCCTTTCTAAATTTCGTCTCACCTTTATTTATAACTCAAGCACTCACCATTTACTGTAGTTCTCGAATCCATCCTTGTAGGTACAATTGCTTCATATGACAAGTTCTAAACTAGGGGTATAGAACAGGATGTAGGGTAAACTAAAGAGATACG
This sequence comes from Apium graveolens, assembly GCF_009905375.1. Lineage (NCBI taxonomy): Eukaryota > Viridiplantae > Streptophyta > Magnoliopsida > Apiales > Apiaceae > Apium > Apium graveolens. The sequence goes on along the minus strand of NC_133652.1, from coordinate 268,854,904 downwards.
CTCACAACCGAATGTCCAGTGAAACAAGAATAAACAGATGGAGGTCCTTGAGGAAGTAATCTCATATCAAAAGGTGGAAAAGTAGCGTATAATAGCTTGAAGAAGCGCAACCGTTATAACAGAATGTAGTGCCGTTAATACTGGTGGAGAAACAAGGTGCAGTTCCAATCTGAGAGAAGATGACGATCCTTGAACGAGAAGCTCCAAACGATCAGATGATATAGGAAAATCGGGATCTGTCATTGCCGTTGTCTGGAAATCACGTCGCAAGCTAAGAATCCCAAATCGCAAGCTAAGAATCCCAAATCGCAATACGAACCGTGCCGAAGACCTACTATACAATCGTACTCAACCTCACAACATCTTATCTTTCTGTTTCCTATTCCTAATCCTAACCCTCTACCCAATCCCGACAATCAAGACTTGTTTCAGTGACTTATAACCTGTAGCTCTGATACCAACCTATGGCGCCCTCCAAACCCGGGTCAGAAGTTTGGGGTCCATAACACAATCATAATATATCAACCTGTATAAGAAATATTATTTATAATGACCCTGCTTCACAAAACCACGGATCGCAACAGGTTAAAGTATGAAAACAAGCTACAACCTTAATTATTACATCGTACCAAATCCCAACTAATTTAACTTACAATTGATAATAAAATCATTCATACAATCTGACTATCTCAATACCGCATGAAGCTTCTGATAGCTCGATTCAACTCAACTGGAACCTTAGCCCGCACTTTGGACTGAGGAACTTCACTATCATCCATATTCTTTTCAACTGTAAAATATATAAAAGAATCGCAAGGGTGAGCTAACTAGCTCAGCAAGTTGTAATAGTGATAACTGAGGTTAGACAATAATCAAATGAGATGATTCAAAGGAATCAAGTTTCTTTTTTTAAGTAATCTTTAGAATTGGATATTCATTTTAAGTTTTAAAAACCAAGATTAGGCTGCTGATCAGTCACGCACTAACCCCGAGCAAGCACACAGCACTGCTCTAATTACTGGATCTAAGGCACACATTGGCCTAACTTGACCATTGGTATGGTCTGACCACGAATCTGGTCCACATATATAAAAACTATCCAATCCTAACGCAGTTCAATATGATAAACGATATAATTCAATAAAGCAAGTTCATAATCAATAATAGTTAAACACTTGAATAAAAGCATAAGGAGGCTTATGGATATCTCAAGGGAATTTCAGGGTATGTATAAGAAATGGTTTTCAATTTGTACCAGCATCCGGTATTAGGTCAGAAATGATGTTTCAAAGTATAGTTCGTTGATGGTATAAAGAATGGTTGCAGTATAAAGGTTTATGTGTTTTCAAACAATTTTCTTCCAGTGTTTGGTAGTTATACATTTGGGGTGTAGTATCATATTTGTGTAGTTTGGTGTCTGAGGATCAACAAAGGATGGTTTATAAAGAAGAAAGCTTATAGCTTAAGATCAAGAAAAAAAATCAGGGTAAAAGTTAAATGGTTTAAAGCACTTGCATTATAACACAGGAGTTATGTTTAATAATAGCCACATGTTATGAAACAGTTCAAAAACATTGGTAATATATCTTGAAGAAAAGTTCAAAAATACTTGCCTTACAGGCTTTTCAACTACTACTGATCAATTCTGATCCGACGCTGCCGCTCAGGCTTTAACGTCCAACCACTAGATCCCATCGGATTCGACATCGACACTCAGGTTTTTCTGTTGAAACTCTACTGAGCTCGTCGACTGATTGCTAGGTTATCTTTAGTTCATCATCCACTTTCAGTGTTCCCAATTATAACCTACAGGGTCGAAATACCCTATGTTAGATGTCTAGGTATGCTTGACATATCCTTGATACTAATTCTTACCCAACGATATTCAAACCCGACTCGTAATTATATAGATTATTATAATATAACAACACACCCAACAGTTAGGATTCACATTCTCGAGAAATCGGTTTGATGTTCGTTTTCTGAAAATACGTATACTTGTAATTCTACAAATCGGGGTTAGGGATTTTTAGCAAATTATTTATCACATCGCGCAACCAAGTTTCATATAGAATACATATATATCTATATAGCCATTTGACGTCCCGATAATTGTTAGATACGCGCCCGTATTGTTGTAGGTAAATTTTTCCGAAAATTGGGCAGCGGCTCCTCTGTTTATCGGACTACCCGTCGAAACATCAATCGACGTCAATTCAATAACAACAATCCAATTTAACACTCGACAATCAATCACAACTCACAAATTCCAATTACCGATACCATTTAATGATCACATCCAACTCAATCACCCTGATTCCATATTTACTAAGTACTATTTCGATCCAGAATAAAACACTACATGAATTTTATTTATTTAAAATATTAGGACTCATAATAAACATCACAGTCCACCATCGACTCGCCGAGGCTCATTGTCGACGGCGGCGAAATTCGGAGGTACCCGAATCGGGTTTCCAATCGCGAATTTCACCGATTATTCTTAATAATTTCCCGCACAAATTTATCATTTATTTCACGAATAATAATATTCAAGAAAGTTCCTGCAGAAAATCAATAAAAGAATTAATAATAATAATAATCTTATTTCAGTTGAAGCAAAATGCGCTACACGCGCACAACACATCACGACATTAAAACAGAAAGGGATGGCCGAAAAAGCAACAAACATTCGGCAACCCACACAACAACACAACCCATTCAACAGGTACATACATATATACACGCGTATGTATGGATGTAACAATCAACAGAACAAATCGAAATAAGTAACCAAAACCGGCAATAAGACGGCAACCTACAAGGAGCTGGGAACCGAGCACTGGCGGTGACGAGTCACCGGACACAGGCGGCAAACAGCGAAACCAAAAATAGTAGGGACACGGAATCTGAAAGACGGACCCACACCGTAAACCGGCAATATAATCGCGAACAAGAATGAAGACACATGGAGAGGTCGAAAGGGCAAAGAGAGAACCGAGAGGAGAGATGAGAGAATAATGAGAAAAAAAAATTGATTATATAGATTCACTTTCTTATTCAATTAACTCAGCTGCTGCCACATTTCTTTTTAATTTTCTAGAATGTGACACGTATGTTTTCCCCTTCTGGAATCCCGATTTTAACCCGCATTTTATATTTTATTGAACCAAGTTGCCTATAAAATAAATTCAGAAATTAAAAAAATAGTATTAAAATTTTCCAAAAATCCCGAAACTAATAAAATAAATTTTTTATAATTTTTAAAATATTTTTGAAATGCAACTCGTATCCCCATTTTGAAATTAAGGAATCGAGCTGTATTTTAAATAAATTAAGAAATTTACGAAAACAGTCTTAAAATGTTACAAATATCCCGAAGTAAATAAAAACGTAAATTTCGTAATTTTAAATTAATTTCTAAAACGTACTTTATACCCGCTTTTAACAAATAACCGAAACAACGCGCGGGTGAAATTGATCCCGAAAATTTCCAAAATAATTTTAAAATTCTCGGAATATTCCAAACTTAAATAAATATGAGTTTCATAATTTTTGAAGAATTTTAGAATTAAATATGGATTTTACAAATAAAAGCAATCAGAAAATCATTTAAAGATAAATAATTAATAAAATATTGATTTCTCAATTTTGTAAAATCCTAAAAATAATTATTATAATTATAAAATCATAAAAACAATTTTAGAAACATTCCCAATGTTTATGCAAAAAAATTCGCACTAAATCCACTTTTGAAAGTGAAAACAATTAAATACGATCCCATAATTAATCGCGCGGACAACCCGGTACACTATAAAGCACATGTGGATAATAATCAAACAACACATAGCGGTCAAAAACAACACACATATCTTATTTATTTAATATTTTCCATAACTGCATAATTAAATAATTCAAAAAGAATACACGAGTCGTTATAGATAAAGGCAAGGCTCTTGTCACAAAGAAGAAAAGCTGGACAGACACCTCAGATTCTGAAGATGAGAAGAATTATGCCTTGATGGCAAATGCTGATAGCAGTTCTGATGTTGCTGAGTTAAAGGTACCTTAAACAACTTATGTCTTTTATACTGATGATATTACTGAGTTGAGGTTATATCTTAAAACCATGTTTATTAGCTATAGAGATCAAACTTTAACATGTGAAAGATTAACTTCTGAAAATCTTGCTTTTAAAATGAGGAATGATTATTTAGAAAAAGATTTAGTTATGTTCCATCAAACTCAGAAGGATAGATATGATGCTTTCTATGTTAGAGATGAAGTGCTAAAAATGAATAAATCTCTAAAAACTGAATTAGAAAAGGAGAGAGAGATTATCAGGACTTGGACTAACTCTGGCAGAGCAACTCAGGATATACTAAGTAGTGGAAATTGGAAAGAGGGCTTAGGTTATGGAGATGAGAAAAGTGAAAAAGGAACTGAACAAGTTAAGCCAATTATTGTTAAACAGACTAATAAGCCAAAGTTAAATCCTGTTAAATTTGTAGCTAAAACTGTAAAGTTTGATTCTGAAAAGATGAAAGATATTGAGACAGAAGTGATAGCAGAGTCAACTTCTGACAAATTAGAACAGGATAAACCAACTGAAGTTAACATAGGCTTAATGACAAAGAAGCAGCTTAAACATAAGCTGAAAGAGGTTACCAGTGTAAATGAGGTAAAGGTAGCTAGGAAAAATAGGAATGGAAAGGAAGGTGTGAATAAAAATAATAGTTATATGCCTGTTCCTAATGCTCCTAGAAAGAAATGCTATAACTGTGGAAACTCTAACCATCTGGCTTCTTTTTACAGGAAGAATAAGAATATAGACTCCTTACCTTCTAAGTCAGGAGTTAAGAGTCAGTCTGTTAGATTTAAGCCACAAAATTCTTGTTTCCATTGTAGTAGATATGGCATTCCATTTATATTTGTAAGGAATATCATAGCTTGTACTATGATTATTATCAGATAAAGCTTTTTTTTGAAGAAAGTTGCTTTAATTCCTTCTAGTGTAAAGTATGATGCAAAGTCTGATACTGTTAATATTGATAAGAAAATTATTAGCATAAACTCTGATGTTAAATCTGTTGCAAATGTTAACAAACTTAAAAAGGCCAAAGGATCCAAGCAAGTCTGGGTCCTTAAAACTAACCATTAGTGGTCTTTGTGATTGCAGGGCAACAGGAAGAACATCCTAGTTCTGGACAGTGGATGTTCAGGACATATGATTGGAAATAAGGCCCTGGTATCAGATTTTGTGGAGAAAGCTGGCTCAGAAGTTTCTTATGGAGATGGCAACATTGGAAAAACTCTGGGATATGGCAAGATCAATCTTGGGAATATCATCATTGAAAAAGTAGCTCTTGTCTCAGGACTTAAACACAATCTTTTGAGTATAAGTCAAATCTGTGACAGAGGTTATCATGTGGATTTCTTTGAAGAACACTGTGAAGTTATAAGTAATTCAACAGGAAAAGTGGTTCTGAAAGGATACAAGCATAGTAACATTTATAAAGCCATACTTTCAACAAGTACTGATGGTTCTGCAATCTGTCTGTTAAGTAGAGCATCAATTGAAGAAAGCTGGAATTGGCACAAGAAACTCTCTCATTAAAATTTCAACAATATAAATGAGCTTCTAAAGAAAGATCTTGTGAGAGGACTGCCAAAAATAGTATTTGCTCCTGATGGCCTTTGTGATTCATGTCAGAAGGCAAAACAAAGAAAATCTTCTTTCAAGAGCAAATCTGTGTCATCAATTATTGAGCCTTATCACCTACTGCATGTTGATCTATTTGGTCTAGTCAATGTCATGTCTATTGCAAAGAAGAAATATGCTATGGTTATAGTGGATGAGTTCACAAGGTACACTTGGGTGTACTTCTTGCGCAAGAAGACTGAAACTGCATCTACCCTAACTGATCATGTCAGACAGCTGGATAAATTGATCAAAGATTCCGTTAAAATCATAAGGAGTGATAATGGCACTAAGTTCAAGAATTTAATCATGGAAGAGTTCTGCAAAGATCATGGAATCAAACAGGAATTTTCTGAACCTGGAACTTCCCAGCAAAATGGAGTTATCTTAAAGAAATAACATGACTCTCATTGAAGCTGCACGAACAATACTTGATAAAGCAAAGCTACCAACCTATTTTTGGGCTGAAGCTGTGCAGACTGCTTATTTTACACAAAATGCTACACTTATAAACAAGCATGGAAAAACACCATATGAGATGGTGAAGAAAAAGAAGCCAAATCTGAAATACTTTCATGTATTTGGTTGCAAGTGTTTTGTTCTTAAGACTCATCCTGAACAACTGTCCAAATTTGGTCTAAAAGCTGAAGAAGGAATTTTTGTTGGATATCCACTTTCCACAAAAGCCTTCAGAGTCTACAATTTGAGAACAAGAGTTGTCATGGAATCTATCAATGTCTCTTTTGATGATAAGAAGATTACTGGACTTGAAGATTTTGATGATCATGATCAGTTGAGATTTGAGAATGAAGACTTAAATCCTGATCCTGTAAGTTCTGATGGATTAAGTTCCGATGTCATTGAAACTGTGGTAATAACTCCAAAGGAAAATGCACCTGTTCAGGGGGAGCAAGCTGAAGAACCTACCACATCTCAAGACTCTCGAGAAGCATCAAAACCTGTCACTGGCTTTTCAAGTTCTGATTTATCTAGTTCTGATGAGCCAAATTCTGATAATTCTGGAAGTTCTGATTCTTCAACTCCTGAAAATCAAATTCAATTTCTGAAGTCTCAGAGAGCATATCTACAGGGGGAGCATCAGAAAATGCTGATGGAGACAACATGGATCATGGGGGAGGATCCAGTTCTAGAGATCAACTTCCATCTGCAAGGAAGTGGACTAAAGTACATACACCTAATTTAATCATTGGAGATCCTGAAGCAGGTGTCAGAACTAGAACTGCAACTTCAAATGAATGTCTCTATCATTCTTTTCTATCTCAGACTGAACCAAAGAAAGTGGAAGAAGCTCTTCAAGATGCTGATTGGGTGCAAGCAATGCAGGAAGAGTTAAATGAATTTAAAAGAAATAAAATCTGGACCCTAGTGCCAAGACCAAAGAATAGATCAGTTGTTGGTACAAAATGGGTGTTCAGAAACAAAACTGACAGTGATGGCATAATTTCAAGGAATAAAGCAAGACTGGTTGCTAAAGGCTACTCTCAATAGGAGGGTATTGATTATGATGAAACATTTGCATCACTTGCTAGATTAGAAGCCATAAGGATCTTTTTGGCTTATGCTGCTCACAAGAAGTTTAAAGTCTTTCAAATGGATGTAAAAAGTGTTTTTCTCAATGGAGAATTAGAAGAAGAGGTATATATTGAACAACCTCTAGGCTTTGTAGATCCTAAATTTCCCAATCATGTCTACAGGCTTGACAAAGCACTTTGTGGTCTTAAGCAAGCTCCAAGAACATGGTATGGGACTTTAGCTCAAATTCTTCTGGAAAGTGGATTTCACAGAGGCACAATTGACAAGACTTTATTCTACCTCAGCCATTGAAATGACTTACTTTTGGTACAGATATATGTTGATGATATCATGTTTGGTTCTACTAATTCTAAACTGTGTGAGAAGTTTGCAAAGCTAATGCAGTCAAGATATCAAATGAGTATGATGGGAGAACTTTGCTATTTTATGGGCCTTCAAGTCAAGCAAACTGAAGAAGGCACTTTTATCTGTCAATCCAAGTATACCAGAAGTTTACTGAGGAAATTTGGAATGCAAGATTGTTCAACTGCATCCACTCCCATGGCCACTGCAACCAAGTTAGATAATGATACTGGTAAATCAGTAGATATTACTAACTGCAAAGGTATGATTGGCTCCTTACTCTATCTAACTGCAAGTAGACCTGATATCATGTATGTGAAGGGTTTCGAGCATATAAACACAACGGAAACAGTAATTAAAAACTTAAAAAACCAGAATTTTCGAAACCCGCCGCAGGATCCATGCGAAAAACATATATTTAATTCATAGATCAGATTATTTACCTTAAGAAGCTTTACCAATTGGTTGACTAATGGAGATCCAAAGCTTGTTCAATCACCACGCATCCCGCTCTCACGATCTACGCTCTATCGGTATCCACACGAATGCTTGAACTCAAGGATTGGATGTGTACTAGCACAAACTCGTTTCTTCTTGCTCTCTCCATCTTTTCTCTTGGTGGCTAGGGTTTTAGTAAAAGTCCTTTTTTTCATACAAAAATCAGCCACACAAGAGATATTATATATAGAGTAGAAAAACGAATTATAACTCTTAACTAATTAGGAGTTATTATTAATTCGAAAATCCTATTTGTATTATAATTCAGTGTCACTTAATTATTTAACAAATAAATTTCATAATTAATATTAGTAAATTTGAATATCAATACTTATCTAATTAATTAAGTCATACTTAATTAATATTATAAATAATTCGAATTACTTTAATATAATTTAAATCCAATTTAAATTAAATAATCCTTCAAGCATTCTTAGTATGTGACCCTATAGGTTTTTATTATGTTGGCAACAAATTTTAAATCTAATTTAAAATCGTAAACAATGAGCGGCATTTAGTTTTACATCATTGCTACCCAATTAATAATAATTGAATCAGTGATCAATTAAACCTTTTATGAATAATGTACAATGTAATATAATTCCTTTAACCAAATATTATAGATTAAACTAGAGGCATGTAATGTGTCATCCTCATTATAGTTTAATCCAAGTTTCCTTGATCAATAAGTAGACTATCATATCAAATCAACATTTGAGCGTGGTCACGCATTCCATAGTCTAGCTCACACAAGAGGCCAATAATATCACTCCTAAAATAGGAGGGTAAAATCCCATCTAGATCATTCATATTTCTCATACGATTCATAATATACCCAATGTCCACTTTTATCATTACCCGGTCAAGGATAACTTTTAATGGAGTCAATGTATATTAATTCTCGTATAGAAATATAATGACTTCAGGTCTAAGGACCATTACATCATTATCACTATGAGAATTACTTATGACACAACAGAGATGTAGAATCTCATATTGGGTCTATCCAGCACCATGTACATATACATTTGCCTGTGTTTTTGACTTTAGTATCACTATACCTATGATCAATGAGATGTGATCATCAGTCAACAAACACACCAGTCTTAATGCATTATTATTGTCCCTTAATAATAATACTCGACTAGGGACCTTTAGGAATATTGATACTATTCTCATAATCTCATTTCTAAGTCACGTACTTAGAGATATAGAATTGCATATCATATTTCAAGGACATATATTAATCTAACATTTATATCACAGTACATTAAGAATTAATAAATTATAAATAGAATAATCGATAGAATATAAACATTAATAATCCTAATGTCTTAAACTAAAACATCATTGTGTTGTCTCTAGGGCACAAACACTAACAATCTCCCACTTGCACTAGAGCCAATCACCCATGTATCTAATACTCATGGAACTAGTATGACCATCGTACTTCTGCTGCGACAAAGCCTTAGTCAGTGGGTCTGCAACACTATCATTACTATGCACTTTACATTTATATCTCCTTAATCATTAATATCATTAATAAGGTGAAATTGCCTAAGGACATGCCTAAACAGTCTTCATGGCTGTTTCAAAAAAATATCAATATATTCGGCTTCCATAGAATCATCAATGTTCTTGCTGTGAACTATTCAAGCTAATATCAATTATATTTAGACAAAACATAAAACATACATAAATTCATAATCATCCTTGTCTGTCCAAAAATTAGGTTCAGAAACTAGTATCAGTGTAACCCTTTACAACCAGTTCCCTATCTTCTCCATACAGCAAAAATAAATCTTTAGTCCTCTTTAAGTACTTAAGAATTAAAAACTATCAAGTGACCCTCACCTGGATTAGACTGGTATATGATCGTCATGCTCAAAGCATATGAAACATCAGGATAAATACATATCATTGTACACATTATAGATCCAATTGCTGACGCATCCGGAACTTTCTCAAACGGCCCTTATCATCTAATGATTTAGGGGGCAATTATCTTTTGAGATCACTATCCCATGAGACATCGAAACATATCCTTTTTTTATCTCTTTCATCATCAAATGATGTAATACTTTATCAATGTATGTACTCTGACTAGGTCGATTAATCTTTTTAATCTATCATTATAGATCTTGATCCCTAATATATAGGTAGCATCGCCTAAGTCTTTCACCGAGAAACTATTTCTCAACCAAGTCTTAATAGCTTGTAGAGAAGGTATGTCATTCCATATCTGTTATATGTCATCTAAATATAATATTAGGAATGTCACATGGCTCCCACTAACCTTCTTGTAAACACATGGTTCATCTTCATTTTGAATAAAACCAAACTCTTTGACCATTTCATCAAAATGAATATTCATTCTCCTTGAGGCTTGCTTCAATCTATAAATAGATAAGCAACTTACAAACTACCTTAGCAAACTTTGGATCGATAAAACCCTCAGGTTGTATCATATATACATCATGTTCAAGGCTCCCATTCAAGAAAGCAGTTTTGACATCCATTTGCCAAATCTCATAGTCAAAGTAAGCAACTATTGCTAACAAAATCCTGATAGACTTGACCATAGTAACCGATGAAAAAGTCTCATCATAGTCTATACCATGAATTTGTTTGAAACCTTTTTGCCACTAGTCCCGTCTTATAAGTCTGTACTTTACTATCCATGTCAGTTTTCTTCTTGAAAACCCACTTGCACCCTATAGGTTTTACCCCTTCGAGTGGATCAACTAAAGTCAGTACTTTAATTTGATACATGGATTCCATCTCGGATTTCATGGCCTCTAGCCATCTCTTGGAGTCTGAACTGTTCATAGCATCTTGGTAGGTGAGAGGCTTATCATTATCCGTAAGCATCATATCACCATCTTGAGTCAAAAGAAATTCATAATTTCTCCCGGGCTCATGGTGAATCCTACTAGATCTACAAATAACATGTGTTTCTTGGACATGATTACATTCAACATTTTTGATGTACATCCTGATCTTATTCCAACTCTGGTTCAATATTATCATATGGTTCTCGATCTTCATCGAGATGTATTATCCTCCCACTGATTTTCTTAGAAAGTAGTTCTCCCCTAAGAAATACAGCGGCCCGAGCAACAAACACTTTGTTCCCGGAAGGATTATAAAAACTATACCCTAGTCTCACTTGGGTATCCCACAAAATAGCATCTATCTAATTTTGGTCCAAGCTTGTCAGAGGTTAAACGTTTTACAAACGCTTCACATCCCCAAATTTTCATAAATGACATGCTTTGACATTTATCACTCTATATCTCATACGGAGTATTTTGAACCACTTTAGTCGGAACTTGGTTAAGTGTATATATAGCCGATTCTAGAGCATAACCCTAGAAACTGATTGGAAGATCCGCTTGACTCATCATCGATCGCACCATGTCTAACAAGGTACGATTTCTCCTCTCAAAATCTCTATTCTATTGAGGTATTTCAGAAGGAGTATGTTGTGATACAATATTACACTCCTTCAAGAAACTCTTGAAATTGAGGTTTAAGTACTCTCCTCCACGATCTGATCGTAAAACTATTATACTTTCCTCTTGTTTTCTTTTCTAATTCGACCTTATATTCTTTGAACATTTCAAAAAATCGGATTTATTCTTCATAAGAACCACATATCCATATTTACTAAAATCATCAGTAAATGTTACGAAGTAGTATAAGCCCCCTTGCCATCATACGCATTCGACCACATACATCATTATGTATAAGTCATAATCGTTCGGTGGCCCTTTCACCTAATCAGGTAAAAGAAGCTTTAGTCATTTTGCCAATGAGACAAAGTTCGCATCTTCCGTATGATTCAAAATCAAACTTATCCAAGTATTCATCTATATGTAACTCAGAAATGCGTTTCTCATTAATATGGCTTAACGACAATGCTAGAGGTAATGTTTGATTTGAGTCGACTTAGAACATATAAATTGTTAACTAATTGTGCAACATTATAAGTCCTATCATTGAAATAGAATAAACAACTATTATTTATTTAATTAAAATGAAAACCTTTCTTGTCCTGACAAGAAATTGACTTAATGTATCCCCGAAAGGCAGCCACGTAATAACAATTTATCAAGTTCTCAATCTCGCCTATATGGGCAAAATTAGGTATCGAGTTTCTTCAACTAGAGCAACAACTTTTGATCCAATTCTAACCCGATACCTGAAGCTTGACCATTGCTAGTCTTCTTCTTTAGATCTTCCAAATAAGCTCGACAGTGTAACTTCCAATCATCCGGTTATTTCCACAAGAATGACAATCATCTCCTTTAGCAATACCACTATCAGGCTTCAAAAGCCCTTTTGGATTGGACTTTGGTTTGGCACTGAATGAGATCAAATCTTCACCTTGCCTGTCCACTTTCCTTTCCCATTTTAATTCCATATGTACATCATCAATATGGACGCAATTCATGCCTTTACCGTGTTATTTTCAGCAGTTCTAAACATGCTTAACAACTCAGTGAGTGTTCTGTCTATCTCATTCCTTTTGTTCTTAACAAACTAAGAATAGATGTTGTTCAAAGATGATCAAATCAAGCCGAGTCTCTAGACTATTCTTGAAACCCAAAATATCAAGGTACATACACCTATCATCTTTAGAACATGTGGTCGAACCGGATATCATTCTCCCATTAATGCAAAGTATGGTGCCTTATTATTGTCAAATCTTTCCGACGAGCCTATCCTTCAAACATCCTTTGAAGGTGCTCAATCATATCATAAGCATCATTATGCTCTTGTTGCTTCTAAATCTCAGCACTCATAATTACAAGCATGAGACATGAAACATCAGTTGCATAATCAATTTGCTTCTGGTAAGCATTTTGTTTAGCACATATTTCATTCTCAGCTAGAAGAAATAAGGGAGGGGGTTTGAGTGACGTCCTTGAACCTGAGGACAATCCTCAAGTTCCCGTGTCAATTGAGGAAATTATTTCATGTTAGATTGTCCTTCTCAGGGACTATTACATAGAGAAGTTATTTGTGTTATTTGTCATTTGATATCTACAATATTAAAATGCATAAAATGACTTAGTCTACAGATGATCATTAAATTATGTTCAAGTGATTATTCATATATATATATAAATAATATATATTTCCCACTATTTTTATCCAATCAATAGCCCTAACTATTAATTCGGAAAGAACGTCTTCAATATCCTTTCTAGTGAGCCAAAATCCATATATCACCATGCGTTAGGTCAGCTTTGGCTTTTCTCGTAAAACATGATTATTTAGGTAGACAACATTTGTCAATTATATCAACAATATAACTCTTGGATAGCTTGGTGGAACAATATTTGTTCATATTTATCTAATAAATCTCGCCAAACTCTATGCCTCTAAGTTCACAATCCTATTGTGATAACTTAGTTAAGTCAAACCCAATAGTAAAAAAGTATCAATATACTTTAACACATCTCCCACGATAGATAGGAGTACTTCGCTTTGGCGAACCCACTCCTGGTCGATCTAGGGGTTAACGCATTGGACTCATTGGAAGGCATCTGATCAACTTAATATTAACTTTAGGGTTTTGTTAATTTTAAAACGATGATGATCCCATCATAAAGAGCTTCCCAATTTTTCCTTGAATAAAATACTTCAAATCAATATTCATCAATGGTTTAATTTCTAGGTAGTGAGGGAGTCACAACAGTCTCGCTTAAAACCCACAACCTTATAAGTTCAATGAACATGCTTTTGACAAAATTGCCCCATATCAGAAATAAAGAAAATTTGTAATTTATTCCGTGTTTCATAAACACGAGAATCTCATAATTGTTTGTTCAATTTAAAATCTTGAGTCGTTACAGATTTTATCTTGTTTAGAAAGCATGGCATGGGTGTCGTATCTAATACATACATCCTTAATCTAATTAAGCATGCATCTTTATAAACTACTCTACACATACATTCATCATATGCTCATATATATGTAAAGTGCAATAAATAAATGTGGTTGGTTATGGCTTTATCCTATGTGATCTTCATCAAGCTAATGAGAAAGATCTAGGTCAATCTAAGGTGAAAAATATATACAGGCTAACTATTACATGTCTTCTTTCTTGTATTACTTCCTTGGATGGCCTCCATGTGAGATTACCCTTCCTTGATCTTCAAATCTTCATGTCTTCATGCACATTACATGAATGAAAAATAAAAACTAATCTAATGTACTTACAATAAGAACTCGAGTTACATTCGAGATTTAATAATTACAAGATCAAACGACATGCAAGCCGTATTTAAAAAAAAATCATTAACCTAAGGTCATAAGCCATAACCATCCACCATGCTCAATTAACACATAAGAACATGTTAAAACACATGATATGATCTTAACATATCATACCCATCATGATCTAATCATAAAAAACAAATATAGCAAAAATAAGAAAATTCGAAATTAAATCTGATAACATTAAATCACAGATTACAGGGTCTAAACGACGTCAAACGTCTTACAGATCATTCGTTGATAGATTTAGCTATCAGTTTTGTTCAGAAGCTTGATTCCATATGAAATAGCATATTCGTTCGCCAAAATCAGACACCAGACCCAGATTTCAGCAAATCCGCTGCATCCGATTCAGAATCGTATCAAATATGATTCTTACAATAAGAACAAACACAAAACATGTATATATCAGTATATATACAGATTATATAATCATCATATGATTATACAACTCTCATGAATATCATATATTCAAAATATATATATACATACGCATATATAAACATAACAACATGTAAAACATACAAAATCACATACATAACAGTCATGGAATATTATATACATGTTATCATCATAAAACCAGTAAACACATAAACGAATTAAACACTTTTCGCAAGTAGCTCTGATGCCATTGAAGGGTTTCGAGCACATACACGCAACATAAACAGTAATTAAAAACGTAAAAAACCAGAATTTTCGAAACCCGCCGCAGGATCCATGCGAAAAACATATATTTAATTCATAGATCAGATTGTTTACCTTAAGAAGCTTTATCAATTGGTTGACTAATGGAGATCCAAAGCTTGTTCAATCACCACGTATCCCGCTCTCGCGATCTACGCTCTATCGGTATCCACACGAATGCTTGAACTCAAGAATTGGATGTGTACTAGCACAAACTCGTTTCTTCTTGCTCTCTCTATCTTCTCTCTTGGTGGCTAGGGTTTTAGTAAAAGTCCTTTTTTTCCATACAAAAATCAGCCACACAAGAGATATTATATAGAGAGTAGAAAAACAAATTATAACTCTTAACTAATTAGGAGTTATTATTAATTCGAAAATCTTATTTGTATTATAATTAAGTCTCACTTAATTATTTAACAAATAAATTTCATAATTAATATTAGTAAATTCGAATATGAATATTTATCTAATTAATTAAGTCATACCTAATTAATATTATAAATAATTTGAATTAATTTAATATAATTTAAATCCAATTTAAATTAAATAATCCTTCAAGCATTCTTAGTGTGTGACCCTATAGGTAATTATTACGTTGGCAACAAATTTTAAACCTAATTTAAAATCATAAACAATGAGCGGCATCTAGTAATACATCATTGCTACCCAAGTAATAATAATTGAATCGGTGATCGATTAAACCTTTTGTGAATAATGTACAATGTAATATAATCCCTTTAACCAAATATTATAGATTAAACTAGAGGCATGTAATGTGTCATCCTCATCATAGTTTAATCCAAGTTTCCTTGATTAATGAGTAGACTATCATATCAAATCAACATTTGAGCGTGACCACGCATTCCATAGTCTAGCTCACAAAAGAGGCCAATAATATCACTCCTAAAATAGGAGGGTTAAATCCCATCTAGATCATTCATATTTTTCATACGATTCATAATATACCCAATGTCCACTTTTATCATTACCCGGTCAAGGATAACTTTTAATGGAATCAATGTATATTAATTCTCGTATAGAAATATAATGACTTCAGGTCTAAGGACCATTACATCATTATCACTATGAGAATTACTTATGACACAACAGACATGTAGAATCTCACATTGGGTCTGTCCAGCACCATGTACATATACATCTGCCTGTGTTTTTGACTTTAGTATCACTATACCTATGATCAATGAGGTGTGATCATCAGTCAACAAACACACCAGTCTTAATGCATTATTATTATCCCTTAATAATAATACTCGACTAGGGACCTTTAGGAATATTGATACTATTCTCATAATCTCATTTCTAAGTCACGTACTTAGAGATATAGAATTGCATATCATATTTCAAGGACATTTATTAATCTAACATTTATATCACAGTAAATTAAGAATTAATAAATTATAAATAGTATAATCGATAGAACATAAACATTAATAATCCTAATGTCTTAAACTAAAACATCATTGTGTTGTCTCTAGGGCACAAACACTAACAATATGCTACCTATCTTTGTGCAAGATTTCAGGCTGATCCAAGAGAACCTCACTTATTAGCTGTGAAAAGAATTTTCAAGTACTTTAAGGGTACAGCTGATCTAGGATTGTGGTATCCTAGGGAATCAGATTTTAAGCTAATTGGTTACTCAGATGCAGATTTTGCTGGGTGCAAAATAGACAGGTGAAGCACTGGTGGAAGCTGCCAATTTCTTGGAGGCAGATTGGTTTCTTGGTTTAGTAAGAAATAAAAGTCAATTTCCACATCAACTGCAGAAGTAGAATATATTGCTGCAGGAAGCTGTTGTGCACATATTCTTTGGATGAAGAATCAGTTACTGGATCATGGGTTAGAATTTTCTAAAATCCCTATTTACAGTGATAATCAAAGTGCTATTGCTATGACAGGTAATCCAGTTCAACACTCAATGATAAAGCACATCAGCATTAGGTACCATTTCATAAGGGAACATGTGGATTAAGGTACAGTGGAATTGCATTTTGTTCCAACAGATCAACAGCTAGCAGATATCTTCACAAAACCACTATGTGAAGCTACTTTTATAAGATTGATAAATGAACTTGGAATGGTTTCAGGTTCTTTCTCTAAATCTGCTTAGTTTTTGTTCTCATGCATCAGACTTTATTGTCACACCCCCAACTTAAACAACAAAATAAATATAGCTATTACATCTTTTTAATGAAGAATACACAACCAAAATCCAAGATCTTACAGTTTAGGGTTTGGAACAGCCCAACACTACCAACTATTACATCTGATTACAAATACCGAGTCCTCACACAACTATTATTACTTATTCTACCTGAGCTCGAACATAAGCATCAGCATCACAGGTCTTACGGGCAGTCTGCTTGAATCTAACCATAACTGCTAGCTGTAATATAAGGGTAAAGCAAGAAGTGAGCCAAATGCTCAACAAGTGCTAACAGTATAACACAAAACATAAATTGAGATATACTTTTAAGAATGATAATGGAAAGACATACCCAAAGGTAACGAGAGATAAAAACTATATGAGATGGCATCATTTTGCTTGCATCAAAACAATTTTAAAATCATGTCTTAATCAAAATCATTTTATGACACTACGGATTACAGCCGGTGATCAGCCGCGAAGTAATCCCGAACCTCGCTGGGTTCTAAAACATTATTGGGAATCCCTAGGCAACTTTTAAGCCTAATATAAGTGCGGAAAGGACTCGCATCTCAGTCCAGATCCACCATTCAAGAAAACATTTATCCCCCTTTGGGACTGAAAACCCATATTTTATTTATTTCAAAAACTGATGCCGAAATATGACAAAATCTCTTTTTGCAGTAAACAACTTTATCAAAGGATTATAGATCAACTCGAAATACGGGGAATTGGTGCTAACTTCAGAGCCATGATTCACAAAACTATACTCTATTCAAGTAATTGAATGGTTTTCATATAGCAAAGATTGAACAAGAGGATTTAGTGAGGCTAATGGATAATATGAAGGGTAATGCCAATTTGGGCTCAAAGCAATGGTTTCTCATCAAGGTTCAAGTGCTGGATCATCAAGAAGGTAAGCTTCATGAATACTAAGGGTGTTAAGGTATGAAGAATGGTCTTTAACTCAGGACATATCAGAATTGTCAAGCTTTAGGATAAGAAAGAGGGTATCAATCAATAAGGAATCAAGCTGGTAAGTATCTGACTATCAGAATTCAAAGTAAGGTTCTATAGGGGTTCAAGTATCAGGATGAGATATTAATACTTAGGAAACATCAACATGTTAATCAAGAGGATCCATCAAGTAATATATCAACTCTTCATTTTATCATGGCATTAAACTATCATGAAAGACTTTTGAACTACTTGCAATACGTACTCGAGGGTTCATGGTATCTCTATGTAACTCAAAGATAAACAAAAGATACGCTTGATTTAAATATATCAAAATGACTCAGGATAATTGCATCAATATATAAGAACTATTTGTAGTAAATACGAAGGTCAAGTTGAATCACTTGCCTTGAGATAGGCTGGTCTGGTCTGACTGGTAGGAGCAACAACTGGAGCTTCACTCGACTTTTATGGCAAGTTTTCCCTCATCTCGAGATCCTACATAAATAATAATAATCCTCATTATAATATATTCTCACCAACTTAACCTATTTACAACTCGAAATTAAACACGGATGGCACTTAGGCCTATATGCACTTAATTTATATTCACTTTTAAATTATAATTGTATACACATAGCCACATATTCACATATCATATATTAACACCAAATAACACCATATATACCATAATGTAACACTAGGCTTGGATGATCTCGACTCACAACTTAAGTCACTTGGTCGCTAAACTAGACAAGGTCTTCTAATTTCGGCTTCCTAACTCGATGTGCCTTTCCTAAATTATCCAAAACCTATTGACCCTCACTTGTGCCTTTTGCTCTACTGACCTTATACTATCTTACAACTATGGTGGTCGACCTAATACTCACTTCTAAGTGTTCTAAAACTATGTGATAAGTGATAGTGCTCACTGGTGCAAATTTCAGAATGATAACTATGGTTTCTTCAGTATATTAGACACTCTTAAACTACAAGTTTTCCTTCAAAACTTTTACACAAGACTCTCCTGACCTAAGGGCATCTCAAAAACTTGATGTGGCTCAAGGGCCTGGCTTGGGCCTTCTTGGGCCTAAGCTAAAAGTCCAAGGTTCCCCTGTTTTTCTGGGCAGAAAATGCCCTGACTTGAATTAACTTGTGACACATGGTTCTAACTCATATCCTATGAACTATGGTTGGAAAAACTTCTCTGACACTCCCTCTAACTAAGGCCCAATTGGGCCTAATGAGGGCCTACCCGTGACATGGTCAAATCTCCCTATTTCTAAGTTGCAACAAAACTGTCCCCTGCTGGACAGATTTTGTGATTCTACTTGTGCACCTAACCAAATGACATGCAAACCTCCAACCAACTCCTAAAACCTTTTATATACTCCCAATACTAACTTCTGGTAGCTTGGGCCTCAAAGTGCACACCAATGACATGGTCAAAACTCACTCTAAACCTCAGGGTGCTATACTGATTTTTCTGCAGAAACTATAACTCTCATTTTCCAAGGTTTTGACTTGACAAACCCAACTAACAACAACTAAATACTTAAACCAAGACTTATACATGGTATTCTACTGAAATAACTCCCTTTTTCTTAAAATAACCTTGGTGAGATCATCCTTACCTAAGGTACAATTATGGCAAAACAAAAGAGACTACACTTCACAAATCACAAATCTTCATGCTTTTGAAACAACAAGATATATATTTTTATAAAAGATAACCATGAATTATTACCATGCAACAAGAAGCATAAACCAATATTAACACATTATTCCTACTGAAATTAAGGCTCACTAACAAAATCTTTCCAAATGATCAAAATCTTACAACATTCTAAGAGAGATCCACATGCATGCATGCCTTCGGGTTTTTCAAACCAAAACAACATATTTTCTACATATGTTCTATCATAAAATTGACATGCAAGCCTAGCAAAGATATACCTAGATGATCACTTAGCATGCAAGGAGTTTTATTAAGACTTCACTAAGATTTTTATGTTATCATCACAAAAACACACAAAGTGGAACATGACAACCAAAACACCATCCATTCGGCTCCTATCAAGTCATGGCCGAATGGATTAGGGTGAAAACAAAAATTGCATGAGTGTAGCATACTCATGTCTAGCCATTCTCAACCCTTTGCTACTATAACTCATGGTGAAAGCCTTGAATTCACAAGAATCAAGGATATTCACTTGGAGTTTTAACAAAACACCACCATGCAAGGTCAACACATAAGTTTTTTCTACTCTACACTCTTAAGATATACAAGAACAACATGTAGGGAGTAGGATTACTTGATAATAGGATGATTATTTGAGTGAGAAATGAAGAAAGAAGGGGATGAGGGCTCGGTTTTTGGGAATTGCCGAGAGGGGAGGGGGAAAAACTGAGAGGAGGGGGAGGAAAGGAGGAGTATGGAAATGGTGGGGTGAATGTGGAGTAATAATCATGTTAGTTTGGTTTTTATTTGGCCAAAAGTGAGTGGATTTGAGATTTTACAAGAGTAACCTTCCAATATAGTTAGGTAGATTTGCATGCAAGGGTAAAGGGGTAATTTGGTTAGTAGAATGAAAGTGAGTGGGGTTGGAAATGTCTTCCTTGCCCCTAAGTTGAATTGGAAGAGTATTTGCATGCAAGGGTAGCCACGTAATTTGCTAATTATAACAAATAAAATTTATAAAGATTTATTTTTATAAAATAAAATACAAGTTCAAAAATTATAAAATTTATATCATAAAATAACTTGGATTTTTAGAGACTTTATAAAATCATTTTCAAAATTTGTGAACAAAATACCTTTTAAAAGAAAAATTTTCCAAAGCTTAGAATATTCCTTATAAATCAAAAATAAAGAAATTAAATAAACTCTTGCTTTGAAAAATCATATACTACACAAAGCAAATTTATAATGCAGAAATTTTCACTCACACTAGCGTACAATCATTGAATATATTTTTATTCGACTTTAATATTATACCCAATCCACAAATAATATTACATAAAATGCCGGTCGTAACATCCTCTCCCCCTTAAGGGATTCTGTCCCCAGAATCTAAGAGAAAAGATGAGGATGCCGGGAACGCATATCAGACTCTAACTCCCAAGTCGACTCTTCGACCTTAGGGTTCCTCCAAAGCACTTTTACTAACTTTACTGACTTATTTCTAAGACTCTTTACTTGCCAGTCGAGTATTTTAACCGGTTGCTCCACAAATGACAGGTCTGCTGAATTTCTACAGGTTCATATTCTATCACATGGCTAGCGTCAGGATTGTACTTCTTAAGTAATGACACATGGAACACATTATGCACATGCCGATACTGAGGTGGTAAGGCCAACTCGTAGGCCACCTTTCCCACTTGACTCAAAATCTCAAAAGGACCTATGTATCTAGGTGCTAACTTCCCTTTCTTGCCAAATCTTATCAACCCTTTTCTAGGTGACACCTTCAGCAACACAGCTTCGCCAATTTGGAATTGAACGTCCTTACGCGCTGGATCCGCATACTTCATCTGTCTATCTTGAGCAGCAAGCAACCTTTTCTGAATTAACTTGACCGAGTCATGCAACTGTTGTACCAAATCCGAGCTGAGAATTCTTCCTTCTCCTACTTCATCCCAACTTGTTGGTGATCTACATTTTCGCCCGTACAAAGCTTCGTATGGTGGCATGCCGATACTGGAATGATAGCTGTTGTTGTAAGAGAATTCATTCAACGGCAAATGGTCGTCCCAACTTCCTGCAAAATCGATTGCACAACTGCGCAACATATCTTCAATTGTTTGAATTGTCCTTTCACTTTGGCCATCAGTCTGCGGGTGGTACGCCGTGCTCATATTCAACTTTGTGCCAAGACATTCCTGAAATTGCTTCCAGAATCTCGAGTTAAATCGGGGATCTCTGTCTGAAACTATTGATACGGGTACTCCATGCCTTAGTACGATTTCGCGCACATACAAATGAACCAACTTGTCCAATGACGACTTCTCGTTTATTGGAAGGAAATGCGCCGACTTCGTAAGACGATCAACTATAACCCATATTACGTCATGTCCGGATTTCGTTCGCGGTAGTCCTACTATAAAGTCCATAGCGATATTTTCCCATTTCCATTCTGGAATCTTCAGGGGCTGAATTAATCCGCTTGGTCGTTGATGTTCTGCCTTTACTTTCTGACAAGTATAGCACTTTGCAACCCATTCTGCCACGTCTCGCTTCATATTTGGCCACCAAAAGTTCTTCTTTAAGTCTCGATACATCTTGGTGCTTCCCGGATGGATTGAAAATTTCGAATTGTGGGCTTCATGGAGGATCTCATTCTTTAATTCAGGTACATGGGGAATCCATATTCTGGATGAAAACCTTAGTATCCCTTGCTCATCCCTTTGAGTATTAATCTCCTCTCCAGATTACTGTTTCTTCTCTTTTTCCATTACTTCCTCTTGACACTTCTTTATCTTTTCCACTAATGTTGGCTGAAAGGTCATCGCACGACAAACTTCCTCAACTTTTCCATAAGCACAAAGTTCCAATTCCAATTTTTCGATTTCTCCAGTTAACTCTTTTGATGTTATCATCATATTCAATCTCTCCTTCCTACTCAGAGCATCGACCACTACGTTCGCCTTTCCAGGATGGTAATTTATCGAGCAGTCATAGTCCTTGATCAGTTCCAGCCATCTCCTCTGCCTCATATTGAGCTCTTTCTGAGTAAAAATGTACTTTAAACTCTTGTGATCCGTGTAGATTTCACACTTCTCTCCATAGAGGTAATGTCTCCAGATCTTGAGTACGAACACTATGGCGGCTAGTTCCAAGTCATGCATCGGGTACTTTAACTCATGCGGCTTCAACTGTCTTGACGCATATGCGATCACTTTACTGTGTTGCATCAACACACAACCCAAACCCTTATGTGAAGCGTCGCTGAATATTACAAAATTCCCTTGATCATCTGGAAGTACCAACACCGGAGCTGTTACCAACTTCTGCTTTAATTCTTGAAAGCTATCTTCATATTCTGCACTCCATTCAAACTTTTAATTCTTTCTAGTTAACTTGGTCAATGGCGTGGCGATTTTTTAGAAATCCTTGACGAATCTTCTATAGTATCCGGCCAATCCTAGAAAACTTCGCACTTCCGTAGGAGTCTTTGGCCTCTCCCAACTCATAACTGCCTCAATCTTTGCCGGATCCACTTTAACTCCCTCATTTCCAATAACATGCCCCAAAAATTGAACTTCCTTTAACCAAAACTCACATTTGGTGAACTTGGCATACAACTTCTCTTGTCGGAGTATCTCCAATGCTATCCAGAGGTGCTGCTTATGTTCTTCTTCCGACTTAGAATAAATAAGGATGTCATCAATGAATACCATGACAAATTTGTCCAAATACTTAAATACCCGATTCATCAGATCCATAAATGCGGCCGGAGCGTTGGTCAATCCAAACGGCATTACTAGGAACTCATAATGCCCATATCTGGTCCTGAATGCGGTCTTAGGAATATCTTCTTCTTTGATCTTTAATTGATGGTATCCCGATCTCAAATCAATCTTCGAAAAGCATTTTGCTCCCTTCAACTGATCAAAAAGGTCATCTATCCTTGGTAGCGGGTAACGGTTCTTGATCGTCACCTTATTCAGCTCCCGGTAATCTATGCATAGACGCATACTCCCATCTTTCTTCTTTACAAACAGAACAGGTGCTCCCCATGGCGACGTACTTGGTCGTATCACTCCTTTATCCAATAATTCTTGTAGCTGGCTCACCAACTCTTTCATTTCTGCTGGTGCCATCCTATATGGGGCCTTTGAAACTGGTTCCGTGCCTGGAGCAAGGTTGATTTCAAACTTAATTTGTCGATCTGGTGGTAAGCCTGGTATTTCGTCGGGAAACACATCGGGGAACTCACTAACTACAGGAATATCTTCCATGCTGAGGCTGCCTCTCTCTGAATCCACTACATATGCTAGGAACGACTCACAACCTTTTCTAAGCAACTTCTTAGCCTGAACAATTATAAGAAATAGTTGCTCTTGCCTCTGCCCCTTAAATACTACCTTCTCTCCACTCTTCGTCTTTAAATACACTCTCTTGGTCTTACAATTAATCTGAGCGCTATTCTCTCCTAACCAATCCATTCCTAAAATTATGTCAAACTCTCCCAACTTGAAGAGTATCAAGTCGGCTGAAAACTTATATCCCGAAATATCGATCTCACACCTTGGACAAAATTGATTCACAGGAATCTTCTCTTGGTTCACAATTACCACATTTACTACCTCACTCATAACCATTTTATCACATTGGAGCTTATCAACAAAAGATTCTGATATGAAAGATCTTGTTGCTCCCGAATCAATCAATACTTTAGCTTTGACATTATTGAGTAAAAGTGTACCTGCTATCACCTCAGAATTCTGAACAGCATCTTTCATCTTTAGATCAAATGTCCTTGCTGTTGCTTGCGGGGTTGGTGCGGGTGGTGGAGGTAATGCCAATACCTTAGCTGGCACGCTTGCACTGGCACTTGCCACGTTCATCAGAGCTTTGACTGGTCCTGTTGCTTTACACTCCCTAGCCATGTGTCCAGTCTTCCCACATTTGTAGCACGTAAGTCCTGGCTTCGGCATCTTGCACTCATTTGCCAAATGTCCCTTCTGATTGCACCTATAACAGGTCATACTCAGCTTATTGCATACTCCAGGGTGCCTTCTTCCACAGTGCTTGCATTCCGGTCTCTGGAACCTGTTTTCTCCAACTTGCCCTTGGCTTGCCTGGTTGTTTCCTTTTGATTCTTGCCTTTTGCCCAAATTTCCCTTCTTTTGAAAATTTCCGCCCTTCTGAAAACCAATCCTCTTTACATTCCGATCTTGCGAACTTCCAGCTTCAGACTTTTCTCCATAAAATGGAACCTTCCTCTTCTTGTTATCCCTCTCTTTCCTTGACTGCATCCCATTATTCTCAATCAGAGCATCTTTCTGTACTACTCCCGCATAAGTTTCAAGCTCAAACATAGCCACCCTATCTCTGATCCAAGGCTCCAATCCTTGCTGAAATTTCTTTGCTTTTTCCTCCTCAGTGCTGGTATACTTTGTCACAAAACTTGACATCTCAGTGAACTTCTTCTCATACTCCAATACAGTCATATTCCCTTGCTTCAACTCCAGAAATTTTAGCTCCATCTGATTCTGCATGTACTTAGGGTAATACTTGTCCAGAAATAACTTTTTAAATCTCTCCCAAGAAACCCGCTGAGTGACTTCCATAGCCTTTACTGATTGCCACCAATAGATAACTTCTCCCTTCAAGAAGTATGTAGCATACGACGTCTTCTGATCGTCTCCTAACTGTACCAACTCAAAAGCCCTTTCCATCTCCTTGATCCATGTGTTAGCTATCACTGGATCAGTGGTAGCATGAAATACAGGTGGATTCACATTCTGAAAAGCTTTGAAAGTGACAATTTGTCTAGGTGGTACTGGTGGTTCAGGTGGTTGGTGTGGCTCACGGTTATCTTGGTTCTCAATTCGTTGTTGAAGAGTTAGTTGTTGTTGAGCTATAGCATTGGTTTGCTGTTGCAAGGTTTCCAGTAGTCGAAGAATATTTGGGTCTGTGGTGAAGGTGGTTGTTGGGTTCTTCTTTTTGGGAGGCATGATCCTGAAATAAGAGTTGTGTCAAAACAGATATGAATGATAGAATGATTCGAGGGTATCGCATGGCATTCTCATTTTCATATGGGGTCAAGTTTCCAAATTAAGCAGATATGATGATAAAAACATAAAATAACAGTTGAGAGCAAATGGAACAATAACACATATTATTGAAATTTTAAAGGTCACAGTACATAAGATTGGGACATAGTCTGATTCTAGGAATAACAGGCTTATTTAAAGGAAAAACGGAGACAACTGGGGATTCCATAGAGTCTGATAGTACAACAACATGAAGGGTAAATGGAAAGAACTAAGGCTCCACTCCATCTGAACGGGGCTTGGTAGTCTTTTCCTCTCGAAGCGTCTTCACAATGCTCTGGAGCTCATCCGCCACCATCTGAATGACATACTGGCTGGTACGGTCCCGGTGTGCTGGCATTTCCTCAAGCTTAGTGTTGACGTACTGAACCAAGGTCTCAAGTCTCGCAATCATCTGCTCCTTGGGCTTCCCTTCGTAGTTTCGGCTGTCCGGATACACGTTCTTCAGTCGGTCTATCAGTCGGTCGTACTTGCCCTGAAGTATGTCGAACTCGCGCCTCAACTCAGCATACACGGAGAAAGCAATAGTGTCGTCTGACCCAGAGGATGACGAGGAATGCGCCCTTTGCTGACAACCAAAAAGAGGAGTATTAATAATAATTTACTTAACCTACTCTCTCGCATAATATCTATAACCTACACACAAATCCTATAACCTATTTGGGCTGTCCAGGGACTCTAAACCGTAGCTCTGATACCAAAACCTGTCACACCCCCAACTTAAACAGCAAAATAAATATAGCTATTACATTTTTTTAATGAAGAATACACAACCAAAATCCAAGATCTTACAGTTTAGGGTTTGGAACAGCCCAACACTACCAACTATTACATCTGATTACAAATACCGAGTCCTCACACAACTATTATTACTTATTCTACCTGAGCTCGAACATAAGCATCAGCATCACAGGTCTTACGGGCAGTCTGCTTGAATCTAACTATAGCTGCTAGCTGTAATATAAGGGTAAAGCAAGAAGTGAGCCAAATGTTCAACAAGTGTTAACAGTACGACATAAAACATAAATTGAGATATACTTTTAAGAATGATAATGGAAAGACATACCCAAAGGTAACGAGAGATAAAAACTATATGAGATGGCATCATTTTGCTTGCATCAAAACAATTTTAAAATCATGTCTTAATCAAAATCATTTTATGACGCTACGGATTACAGCCGGTGATCAGCCGCGAAGTAATCCCGAACCTCGCTGGGTTCTAAAACATTATTGGGAATCCCTAGGCAACTTTTAAGCCTAATATAAGTGCGGAAAGGACTCGCGTCTCAGTCCAGATCCACCATTCAAGAAAACATTTATCCCCCTTTGGGACTGAAAACCCATATTTTATTTATTTCAAAAACTGATGCCGAAATATGACAAAATCTCTTTTTGCAGTAAACAACTTTATCAAAGGATTATAGATCAACTCGAAATACAGGGAATTGGTGCTAACTTCAGAGCCATGATTCACAAAACTATACTCTATTCAAGTAATTGAATGGTTTTCATATAGCAAAGATTGAACAAGAGGATTTAGTGAGGCTAATGGATAATATGAAGGGTAATGCCAATTTGGGCTTAAAGCAATGGTTTCTCATCAAGGTTCAAGTGCTGGATCATCAAGAAGGTAAGCTTCATGAATACTAAGGGTGTTAAGGTATGAAGAATGGTCTTTAACTCAGGACATATCAGAATTGTCAAGCTTTAGGATAAGAAAGAGGGTATCAATCAATGAGGAATCAAGCTGGTAAGTATCTGACTATCAGAATTCAAAGTAAGGTTCTATAGGGGTTCAAGTATCAGGATGAGATATTAATACTTAGGAAACATCAACATGTTAATCAAGAGGATCCATCAAGTAATATATCAACTCTTCATTTTATCATGGAATTAAACTATCATGAAAGACTTTTGAACTACTTGCAATACGTACTCGAGGGTTCATGGCATCTCTATGTAACTCAAAGATAAACAAAAGATACGCTTGATTTAAATATATCAAAATGACTCAGGATAATTGCATCAATATATAAGAACTATTTGTAGTAAATACGAAGGTCAGGTTGAATCACTTGCCTTGAGATAGGATGGTCTGGTCTGACTGGTAGGAGCAACAACTGGAGCTTCACTCGACTTTTATGGCAAGTTTTCCCTCGTCTCGAGATCCTACATAAATAATAATAATCCTCATTATAATATATTCTCACCAACTTAACCTATTTACAACTCGAAATTAAACACGGATGGCACTTAGGCCTATATGCACTTAATTTATATTCACTTTTAAATTACAATTGCATACACATAGCCACATATTCACATATCATATATTAACACCAAATAACACCATATATACCATAATGCAACACTAGGCTTGGATGATCTCGACTCACAACTTAAGTCACTTGGTCGCTAAACTAGACAAGGTCTTCTAATTTCGGCTTCCTAACTCGATGTGCCTTTCCTAAATTATCCAAAACCTATTGACCCTCACTTGTGCCTTTTGCTCTACTGACCTTATACTATCTTAAAACTATGGTGGTCGACCTAATACTCACTTCTAAGTGTTCTAAAACTATGTGATAAGTGATAGTGCTCACTGGTGCAAATTTCAGAATGATAACTATGGTTTCTTGAGTACATTAGACACTCTTAAACTACAAGTTTTCCTTCAAAACTTTTACACAAGACTCTCCTGACCTAAGGGCATCTCAAAAACTTGATGTGGCTCAAGGGCCTGGCTTGGGCCTAAGCTAAAATTCCAAGGTTCCCCTGTTTTTCTGGGCAGAAAATGCCCTGACTTGAATTAACTTGTGACACATGGTTATAACTCATATCCTATGAACTATGGTTGGAAAAACTTCTCTGACACTCCCTCTAACTAAGGCCCAATTGGGCCTAATGAGGGCCTACCCTTGACATGGTCAAATCTCCCTATTTCTAAGTTGCAACAAAATTGTCCCCTGCTGGACAGATTTTGTGATTCTACTTGTGCACCTAACCAAATGACATGCAAACCTCCAACCAACTCCTAAAACCTTTTATATACTCGAAATACTAACTTCTGGTAGCTTGGGCCTCAAAGTTCACACCAATGACATGGTCAAAACTCACTCTAAACCTCAGGGTGCTATACTGATTTTTCTGCAGAAACTATAACTCTCATTTTCCAAGGTTTTGACTTGACAAACCCAACTAACAACAACTAAATACTTAAACCAAGACTTATACATGGTATTCTACTGAACTAACTCCCTTTTTCTTAAAATAACCTTGGTGAGATCATCCTTACCTAAGGTACAATTATGGCAAAACAAAAGAGACTACACTTCACAAATCACAAATCTTCATGCTTTTGAAACAACAAGATATATATTTTTATAAAAGATAACCACAAATTATTACTATGCAACAAGAAGCATAAATCAATATTAACATATTATTCCTACTGAAATTAAGGCTCACTAACAAAATCTTTCCAAATGATCAAAATCTTACAACATTCTAAGAGAGATCCACATGCATGCATGCCTTCGGATTTTTCAAACCAAAACAACATATTTTCTACATATGTTCTATCATAAAATTGACATGCAAGCCTAGCATAAGATATACCTAGATGATCACTTAGCATGCAAGGAGTTTTATCAAGACTTCACTAAGATTTTCATATTATCATCACAAAAACACACAAAGTGGAACATGACAACCAAAACACCATGCATTCGGCTCCTATCAAGTCATGGCCGAATGGATTAGGGTGAAAACAAAAATTACATGAGTGTAGCATACTCATGTCTAGCCATTCTCAACCCTTTGCTACTATAACTCATGGTGAAAGCCTTGAATTCACAAGAATCAAGGATATTCACTTGGAGTTTTAACAAAACACCACCATGCAAGGTCAACACATAAGTTTTTTCTACTCTACACTCTTAAGATATACAAGAACAACATGTAGGGAGTAGGATTACTTGATAATAGGATGATTATTTGAGTGAGAAATGAAGAAAGAAGGGGATAGGGGCTCGGTTTTTGGGAATTACCGAGAGGGGAGGGGGAAAAACCGAGAGGAGGGGGAGGAAAGGAGGAGTGTGGAAATGGTGGGGTGAATGTGGAGTAATAATCATGTTAGTTTGGTTTTTATTTGGCCAAAAGTGAGTGGATTTGAGATTTTACAAGAGTAACCTTCCAATATAGTTAGGTAGATTTGCATGCAAGGGTAAAGGGGTAATTTGGTTAGTAGAATGAAAGTGAGTGGGGTTGGAAATGTCTTCCTTGCCCCTAAGTTGAATTGGAAGAGTATTTGCATGCAATGGTAGCCACATAATTTGCTAATTATAACAAATAAAATTTATAAAGATTTATTTTTATAAAATAAAATACAAGTTCAAAAATTATAAAATTTATATCATAAAATAACTTGGATTTTTAGAGACTTTATAAAATCATTTTCAAAATTTGTGAACAAAATACCTTTTAAAAGAAAAATTTTCCAAAGCTTAGAATATTCCTTATAAATCAAAAATAAAGAAATTAAATAAACTCTTGCTTTGAAAAATCATATACTACACAAAGCAAATTTATAATACAGAAATTTTCACTCACACTAGCGTACAATCATTGAATATATTTTCATTCGACTTTAATATTATACCCAATCCACAAATAATATTACATAAAATGCCGGTCGTAACATTTATGATCAGTGTCTACAAATTGTATTATCTATATGTAATCTGTGCTTAAATTGAAAATTCATTAAATGTTGATTGTTATCTAATGTGGATTTATATACTGTGATAAGTGTTTTGAATGTTCTGTGGCTATTCAATCCAATGAGGATAACTGTGCTAGATGTTGACCTAGTAGTCTTTAACATACTAGAAATCCCATGTTTGAATTAGTTGTTTATGTGGAAACTCATTAACACAAGCAGATTATGATATTGAGTTTAGTCAAGTTTACTTTGTATATCTTATTACTAAGTCAAAAACTAGATTCTTGTTTCTTATCTGTCAAATTCTGATGTCTATAAATCTTAAGAATGAACTAAGTGCTGATAAGCCTCACTTATCAAAAGAAAAGAAAAGAAAAGAAAAGAATAAAAGTCAGGTACTCCTTTGAGATCTAGAGTAAAAAATGTGGAAGGGAAGACCCAAGTGCATTGGTGGTATTAAGTAATATGCATTAGAAAAGCAAAAAAAATTCTTAGTGACTTTTCATACTCTATGATTACTGGAGAAATACTCTAATAACAGAATAAATTCTGATAAGTAGTCGTGACTCACTTACACTGAGAAGCCACTGTAAAAAGGAATTTGAAAAGATGCATAAAATGAGCACAAACAGTTGAGGTGGACTCATGCATAAATTTGTTCTATAGTAGACATCATGACTGATGATAGATTTTAAGCATTTTTCTGAGTTATGCCTTATTTCTAAGATGTACTGAAGTTGATCAGACTTTAATCTTTATCTGATATTTTACTGAATGCACACACTTTCACTCCATATGAATGATGAAAATTACTGTGGTGATTTAGTTGTTTTTGACAAACAGTTAAGTGTCATTTGCATAAATTCTGAGGACAAGTTCTGATGGAAGTTCTGATGATAAACTCTGAAGAAAACAAGTCAGTATTTGTATGAAGAATCACAGACAAAGATATTCACTTTTTGAGTACAGAAGCCATGTTCTGATGACTGTTAAAATCTGATATAAGTTAAGTTCTGATATTAAAACCTGATGGAATCTTTGATGCTTACGTGGCATTTTGCTTTACTTGACTTATTTGTGGCAAAATCTGAAATAGTCTTATTTAAATCAGAATAAATTTGGGTGAAATAAAACAGTCATAATCATTATGGGTTAGTTGTTAACGTGTATGTCCTGAAAAACTGCATGTGCACGGTAATTATTGCTTATTTTACGTGCCCATTAACTCCTCTCTAGCCGTTTATTGACTGTTCACACGGTGCCAGGTGTAAAGTGTATATTATGCTTTAAAAATATAACTGTTGAGTGGAGAGAGTATATATATGAGAGTTAACAGATTTTATAATCTTTTACTTACTTTTCTATTTTTCAACTCTCTTATTCTCTCTCTCTCTCTCTCTAATATTCTCTGAAGCATTTTCTTTCAGGACTTTTTACAAACACTTTGCAAAACAGTCTCTTTCTCACTTCATTTCTTACAAAGATGGCACCAAAAGACATAATTTTTAATGGAGCTAAGTTTGTTCCTAACAACTACTCTGCCATTCTTAGCAAGGTTGAAGCTCCATCAGAACTTCACTTCATTCAGGATTTTCTCGCTAATTCTGATATTGGGTACGCTCTGACCCAACCTGATACGGTCTCTGGAACTCAAGTGCGGGAGTTCTGGAGAAGTGGAGTATATGATGATGGTGGTGCTCAAGGGTCCCCAAGTATTATCTTTTCATCAGGGGAGGATGAGCATGTCGTGATATTGACCACGGTTCGACAAGCACTACAGCTGCCTGAGAACTACGTTTACTCTACTGTTGAGGAGCCAGTTTTTCAAAATATGATGGCCAGTCTGGGGTATGAAAAGACATTGGCAAAGCTGGGTCAATTGAAGAGACCTTACATAAGGAGGGAATGAAGTTTCTTCTTTGACTGCATTACCAAGGCTTTTTCCAACAAATGTTCTAACTTCGATGCAATCCCCATATTCAGTCAACAAATCGGGCATGCTCTCATTAATCAAACTGATTTTGATTATGCAAGTGCTGTCTTAGGTTTTATTGGGGATAGGATGATAGAAGACAGAAATACTGTTTATTTTGATAGATTCTGTCAGCTTATATATAGTTTTTGTTGTGATGATTAGCCTCAATCAGCTACTGAATTAATTCCATCATTCAGACTAGCTAAAAGAGCTTTTAATGACTTATTATCTACTGATAATAAGAAGGCTGTGTTAAGACCCCTCCGAGTTCCTTTATCTGTCAAACAAGCCTTAATAATCTATGATTCAGTTAAAGATACTGCACTATATCCTGATGTCCAACCATCAGAACCTCAACCATCAGCACCTACCATCTCTACACAAACACCTCAGACTTCTCAACCATCAGCACACACAACCAGACCTTCATCTTCTAAACCTTCTAAGAGGACAAAGTCTGTTCCTCAACCTCCACAAAAGAGAAGGAAGATGATTCTCAGAGATGAGTCTGAGAGTGAAGAGGAAATATTTGAAGCACGAGTTCATACATCTGAACCTGTGATAGTTGAAGCTGAGAATGTTAATTCTCAGAAAGAGAAAGCAGCTCAAAGTTCTGATACTTTGAAAAAGAAATCTGTAAATTCTGATGTTGCTGAAGCAACTCCTTCATTGGCAAGGAGATTGAACAAAATGAAGGCAAGGAGGTATTTGGCTAAGGCTATATCAGAAGATACTGAAGAAGCTGAGGAAGGGGATCAGGAATCTCTGATCTCACAAGAACCAATTATCATTGAAGCCCTTCCAGCTCAAGCCAAAGACACTGCTAATGACACAGTTGTTACCCCTCCTGTCTCTCATATTAAAGCTACAGATGATGCTAAAGAAAAAACTGATAATTCTGAAATAGATATTCATAATTTGAATATTCCTGAAATTCTTTATCTGGAAGCTCCATCTACATCAAAGACACCAGCTCTGGAGATAAATTCTGCTGATCAAAATTTAGTTGATGTTATTCCTGAATCTCCAGTTGCTTCACACACTGTTGAGCTATCAGAACAGAATGAATCTTCTTCAAGTTCTGATGACAGTATTTCTGTTGAGACTCCAGTACCTACTCTGGGCAAGGAAGAATTGGTGAAGAAATTTGTTGAAAAGTAAGCACCTATTTCTTGGGAGGATATTCACAGAGGTGTTGAGTGGACCAAGAAGTGGAATGAATCAGATTTTATTCCATGTTTTAAAGTTCTGACAGAGCATATTGCAAAAGCTGATGAGTTGCTCACAAATGCTGATTTCAAGACACAACTCAAGATCACAGCTCTGTCTACAAAACATCTTCAAGGTCTACATACTTCTACTCATGAAAAGGTTGATACACTCAGCAAAAAAGCTGATAAGATAGATCTACAGATCAAGCTTGACAAGAACATGTATATCAGACCTATTTCTGAAAAAGTTGAAGCCATTGAGAAAACTCAAGAGAAGCAACAGGCCCAAATTGCTAAGATTCTGGCTAATCAAGCTTCTCAGAAAGCTCAATAGGATGAAATCCAATCTTCAGTTGAACTTCTTCTTTCTCTCTTACTTCTTGATGATGCCAAAAAAGGGGAGAAGGTAGTTAAGTCCAAATGTTCACCTACTCAAGAACTGAAGAAAAAGGATGATAAAGGTGATGACCAGGGAAACTCTGAAAAGAGCAGAGGTCAAAGAAAAGTTCAAGGAAAATCTTCTATACAGAACAAGTCAAATTCTGATGCTGTGAATGCTCAAAGATTGAAGTCAAGTGGTGATAAGCAAAGTCTGATGAAAAGTTCTGATATTATGATTCAGTCAGGATCTGAAGACTCTTAGAAGTTTTTGCAAACTCGGAAGTTAAAGGGAAAGCAGACTACTGTTTATTACAAAGATCCTAAAATTCAGACACTTGATGAGGAGATAGCAAGAAGATTATTTCTGAAACACAATCCAGGAATGGATTTAGAAACTCTCAAGGAGGAAGAAGCTAGATTTGCTGCTGAGAAGACAAATCCTAAGTCTAAAGCTTCTGATGCAAAAAAACCTCCAAGGCCTAAGGAGAAAGGCACTGTGATCAAGGAAAAGTCAAATTCTGAAACTTCAAAATTCAAGACTAGATCACAGACTGAGAGTGATCCCAAAGACAAAGGGATAGGAAAAATTTATGAACCAACCAAGTCACTGGACTTGAAAACTTCTCAAGATCTGATGAAACCAGTGTGTAAAATGGTTCAAGTAACTGATGATAATCTTGTTGAAGATGAAACTGTTCAAATTTTGAAAAGAAGAAAGATAATTGAAGATTATAAAATAACCTCTGACACTGCTCAAGTTGTTATTCAGAATAAAGGACATGAAGGTACAGAAGAAACAACAAATTCTGATCAAGCTATCAAGACATCAACTACTGACAATGCTCAAGTTGATTTGGATAAAATGACAATTGCTGATAAGAAGAAGCTGTTATGGAAGAAAGCTACTCCAGTTGAACCAAAATCTAATCTCATGATTAATCAACTTGCTACATTTTAGTTGAAAGCCAAGCAACCTAGAGATAGAGCTGGATTAGGTTCTGACGAAGAGAAGATTCAAACAGGATTAGAGGTTACTCTAAGAGATCCTTTCATATTGACAGATAAACCATATGAACAAATCAAACAAAGGCACCTTGACAAGGTATTGTCTGCTCAAGTTGTGATAGATGCTCATGATAAGGAGGATCTAAAAGAGAAATTGATCTTATTTCTCAATGATGGAAGGACTTATAGATTAGCTAACACTGATGTATTAAAGAAGACTATCAGAGAACTTCAACATATTCATTATCTTCTGGAAGTAAAATCTGATGTTACAAGAAGATGGTCAGAATATATTTTGAAGGCTATAAGAGATCTATTCATAATATTTGGTACAAAGACTTCTCATTACAGTCCAATGATTACAGAAGGTGATGGAAGAGAAATTCCTACGCTGAAGAATTCTGCTAAGGTGGAAGTTATTCTGAAAGGAAGATACTTATGTTATAATGAAAACTCTTCACATCCTAAGGTTATCAGACTTGGTGATGGACTTGAAAGAACATCCATTCAAGCTCTCAGAATAGCCATTTATCAAATTGGTGATAGTAAAGAAGAAGAACTGATGCAGGTCAAAGCACAGTTGGCTGAAGTTCTGAAGAAAGCTGAAGATAATCTGATAAATGATTTTGTTAATAATCATTATGGATTCATATTGATTCAGTGATGTTGGTAAAGCTGCATGTTTTGTAAGTTGTTATTAATAGTCTTATTAAACTCTTATTGTATTTGAACTTAAATGTTTTTGACATCATCAAATCTATTAACTTGTACATTCTTGCATAATTTACAAGTTGGGGGAGATTGTTGGATATATTTGAGATGTCATGTCTAATATGTTTCATGTTTAGTTTTCAGATCTTAACTAACAGGAAATATCAGTTCTTACTGGAATCAGGACTTACTGGAAGTCACTTAGATTATCAGAAGATAATATCAGAAGATGGATATCAGAACTTAAGTACTGGATGACTAATAGTTAAGGAAGGAAGCTGATTTTCAGGAAAGAAGATCGAGACTAATACAAGAAGAAGATATGCAAGGAAAGAGTTAGAGGACTAGAAGAATTATATAATATATCTGGTTGATATATTTTAGGAGACAGAATTATATTCCATATCAACTAGAAGTTATCTTGTAACTGTGTGTCTATATAAACACAGACATGGGTTTACTATATAAGAGTTACGATCATCGAGAAGATCATATAATTGTAACCTAGCAGCTCTCATGATATTTGTTCATCACTGAGAGAGAACAGTTCCATTGTAACAGAGTTTATTATATCGAATACATCTATTTTCTGTTACTGGTGCTTTAAGTCGATTTGATTATATTCTACACTGTATTCAACCCCATTCTACAGTGTTGTGTGACCTAACATGGATACATTCAAATCCAGCAGAAAGTTTTAAAAACTTGTGTTATTATTAATTTATGTTTGATTAACTTAACTATGTATTCCGCACTTTGTAAATCAAACAGTTATATATAAATTAAGTTAGAACCATTTTTCATAAATCTCAAAAAGAAGCCAGAATTACATTCAACCCCCCCTTCTGTAATTCTTATTGTATTGTTAGGAAAATAACAATTGGTATCAGAGCAAGCTCTTGAAGTAAAAAGAGTTTAAAGATCACAACAAAACAGCAAGATGAACAAGAAGGATGTTGGAGTGAAGATTCCATTTCTGGACAAAGACAATTATCACCACTGAAAGGTGAAGATGCACTTACATCTTCTTTCTCAAGATGAGGCCTATGTGGATTACATAGAGAGAGGTCCTCATGTGTCAATGAGAGCTACAACTGGCAATGAACCATCTGTTCCCAAGCCTAGACATGAATGGTCAGATCCTGATATTGAGCAAGTCAGAAAAGACAAGAAGGCTATGAATATATTATTCAATGGAGTTGATGGTGATATGTTTGATAACATCATTAACTGCAAAACAACCAAGGAGGTTTGGGGCACAATTCAGATTATCTGTGATGGTACTGAGCAAGTAAGGGAGAATAAGATGCAGCTGTTAATTCAGCAATATGAGCACTTTCACTATGAAGATAGTGATTCTCTCACTAACATATTTAGTAGATTTCAAAAATTACTAAATGCATAGAAGGTGCATGGAAGAGTCTATCAGACAAAAGACTCCAATCTCAAGTTCCTTAGATCTCTTCCAAAGGAGTGGAACCCAATAATAGTCTCACTGAGAAATTCTCAAGATTACAAGGAGTTTACCTTAGAGAGACTGTATAGCATCCTGAAAACTTATGAGCTTGAAATAGAGCAAGATGAGAGGATAGAGAAAGGAAGGAAAAAAGGAAGGTCCATAGCACTGGTTGCTGAGTTGGAAAAGGAGAAGGAAATGAATGTAGAAGCTGTTGAGTCTACTACAAAGGTCTGTGAAAACAAGGGCAAGGGGCTGGTAGCTAAAAATGAAGATTCTTTGAGCCAAGATGATATTGATGATATTGATGAATATCTTGCATTCCTTTCCAGAAGATTTTCCAAGCTCAAGTTCAAGAAGAACTTTGGAGCAGTTAAGCCAAATAGAAACATGGTGGATAAATCAAAATTCAAATGTTTTAAATGTGGCTTGGCAGGGCATTTTTCCAGTGAGTGTAGAAAGTCAGATTCCAGCAAAAAGAAGTTTGAGCCTGTGGATTATAAATAGAAGTATTTTGAGTTGCTCAAGCAAAAGGAAAGAGCTTTCATTACACAAGAAAATGATTGGGCAGCAGATGGACTGGATGAGGATGAAGGTGTTAGCTATGTCAATCTAGCCGTAATGGCCAAGTCTGATGAAACAGAAACAAGTTCTTCAAGTAATTAGGTAATCACCACTAACCTAGCACATTTATCTAAAGCTGGGTGTAATGATGCAATTAATGACATGTCTACATAACTATATCATTTGCGTGTTACACTTAAATTCCTCATTAAGGGAAATGCTAAAATCAAACAAAACAATCTGTTTTTAAGTGAGAGGAATAATGTGCTAGAGTCTCAATTTATTGAATTTGAAAAATTGAGAATAGAATGTAAGATTGCTAAGGATGAATTAAATGAGTCCTTGAAGAAAGAAGAGATTTTAAAGAAGCAACTTGAACGAGGACAGGAGGTGATTAAGGCATGGAAATCATCAAGAGATATTCATGCTCAAATCAGTAAAGTTCAAGGTATTAAGTCCTTTTGTGATGCAGCCTGGAAAAAGAGTAAGGAGAAGCTGGAATGCAATTTGGTTGAAGGATTGCTAACATATGTAGACTCGACGGATGATGAGAGTCATCCGTCGGATAATCAAAAGGATTATTCGTCAAGTGACATAAATCCTCATCCGTCGGCTGTGTGCAAACCTGTGAGCAAAGCCAAACTTGCTAAGTTAAATGAAAAATATAGATCAGTTTCCAAAAACTTTGTTCCAGGAGAATCAAGTCAAGTGAAGAAGGAGAAGAAAGTGAATGTTGGTCATCTGTCTATCAAGCAATTGAATGACATATTAGAAAAAATTGAGGTTAAAACATAAACTAAAAAGAAAAACAATAGAAATGGGAAAGTAGGGATTAACAAACATAACAACTATACACCTGACAAGTATGCTCCTAGAAAAATCCGTGTTAAGTGTGGTAGTGTCAATCATTTGTCTGTTAATTGCAAACTTGTCATGCCTACTCCTATATCTGTACCATTTGTTTTCCCAACATGAATGTCATGCCTTCTATGCCTATGAATGTTATGTCTGCACAGAATATGAATGCACAATTTGCTAATATGCCATTTGCACCTAATCCCTATTATGCTGCATTTAGTATGCCTCAAATGTCATTAACATGCCTTACTGGAATAACATGTTTGCAAACAGCATGCCTTTTCCTGTTAATCAAAATGTGCATGATAATTCTATTTTAATGACTGGTTTCAAAGGTCCAACTCAGATGACTAATGATGAATCTGATATCCCCAAGTCAAATGAGATCAAACCTAAGAAACAAAAGAAGAAAGCTAACAAGGCAGGACCCAAGGAAACTTGGGTAACAAAATCAACTTGATTTGGTTTTGATGTGTACAGGGAAATAGAAAGAATCCGTGGTACTTGGATAGTGGTTGTTCAAGACACATGACTGGAGATTCTACCCTGCTCATAGAGTTTAATGAGAGAGCTGGCCCAAGTATTACTTTTGGAGATGACAACAAGGGTTATACTATGGGATATGGCTTTATTTCTAAAGACAATGTCATCATTGAGGAGGTTGCCTTAGTGGATGGTCTCAAGCATAATTTGTTGAGTATCAGCCAGCTTTGTGATAAAGGCAATTCAGTAAGCTTTAATTCAGAAGCCTGTGTTGTGACTAACAAAAGAAGCAACAAAGTGGTTCTCACTGGTGAGAGAAGAGGAAATGTATATCTAGCTGACTTCAACTCATCAAATGCAGAATCTGTTACTTGTCTTCTCAGTAAAGCAAGTCAAGATGAAAGTTGGCTGTGGCACAAGAAGCTATCCCATCTAAACTTCAAGACCATGAATGAGCTTGTCAAGAAAGAACTGGTTAGAGGAATTCCTCAAGAGGAGTTTACCAAGAATGGACTGTGTGATGCCAGCCAAAAGGGAAAGCAGATTAAAGCATCATTCAGAAAGAAGCTTGATTCAACAATTGAAGAACCTTTGCAATTGCTATACATGGATTTGTTAGGACCAGTCAATGTGTTGTCCATCTCAAGGAAAAGATTTTGCCTCTCTTGGACATATTTCCTAAAGTCTAAAGATGAGGCTAGTGAAATCATCATCAATCACATAAGGGAAGTCAACAATCATTCTGATTTCAAAGTTGGAAGAATCAGGAGTGACAATGGAACTGAGTTCAAGAATTCTATTATGAGACCATTTTGTGAAGAGAATGGAATTATGCATGAGTTTTCAGCAGCAAGAACTCCACACCAAAATGGAGTAGTGGAAAGTGTTAGTGTTTGTGCCCTAGAGACAACACTATTATGTTTATATTATGAAATATTTGGATTATTAATTTTGATTATATGAATTATTCTTTAGTAATTTATTATATCTTTATTTTCTGCGATAAGATGTTAGATTAATAAATGTCCTTGGAATATGATATGTAATTTTATATCTCTAAGTACGTGACTTAGAAATGAGATTATGAGAATAGTATCGATATTCCTAAAGATCCCTAGTCGAGTATTATTATTTTAAGGGACAATAATAATGCATTAAGACTAGTGTGAATGTTGACTTATGATCACATCTCATTGATCATAGGTATAGTGATACTAAAGTCAAAACACAGGCACATGTCTTATATACATGGTGCTGGAAGACCCAATGTGAGACTCTACATGTCTGTTATGTCATAAGTAATTCTCACAGTGATAATGATGTATTGGTCCTTAGACTTGAAATCATTATATTTCTGTATGAGAATTAATATACTTTGGTTACATTAAAAGTTAGCTTTGACCGGGTGATGATAAAAGTATATATTGGGTATATTATGAATCATATGAGAAATATGAATGATCTAGAAAGGATTTAACCCTCTTATTTTAGGAGTGATATTATCAGCCTCTTGTTTGAGTTAGACTATGAAATGCATGGCCATGCTTAAATGTTGATTTGATGTTATAGTCTACTCATCGATCAAGGAAACCTGGATTAAATTATGAAAAAGATGACACATAACATGCCTCGAGTTTAATCTATAATATATGGTTAAAGGGTTTATAGTACATTGTACATTATACACAAAAGGTTTAATCGATCACCGATTTAATTATTATTACTTGGGTAACAATGATATATTACTTGATGCCGCTCATTGTTTATGATTTTAAATTAGATTTAAAATTGTTGCCAACGTAATAATAACCTAAAGGGTCGCACAATTTAATTTAAATTCAGATTTAAATTAAATGTAAGTAATTCGAATTATTTGTTATTAATTAAGTGTGACTTAATTAATTAAATAAATAGGAAATTCGAATTTAATATTAAATCCGAAATTAAGTTATTGGATGATTAAGTGAGACTTAATAATACAATAATTAGAATTTTGAATTTAATAATAATAATAATAATAACTCTAAAATTAAGTTTAGAGTTGGAGGCCCAATAGCTCTTGCCTATATAATATCTTTTTCTAATAGATATAGGGTACACGTTTTATTTGATAAAACATAAACCCTAGAACTTGAAGAAAGATAGAGAGAGCAAGAAGGCGGCCTCAAGAACGTGCTAGTACACACCCATCCTACGGGCGATCATTCGTGTGGATACCTTCAAGGCATAGATCGTTCCAGCGACGGGCTACGTGGTGATCATTCAAGACCTCCATCTTTCCATTAACGTTAAGCTTCTTAATGTAAACATACTGAACTACGAATTAAATATTATTTTTTTGCATGGATCTCGCGGAGGGTTTTGTTTTTTTAAGATTTAAATTTACATTTTCGTTGCGTTCATGTGTTAAAAACCCTTCAATGGCATCAGAGCTACTTGCGAAAAGTTTTTAATTCATTTATGTGTTTAACCGTTTTCGATATATGAGCATGTACGTGATTCGCCATGATTTGATGTTGATATAATATGCTTGTATATGTATGGTTTTGAATATATGATATTCATGTGAGTTGTATAATCATAAGATGATTATGTAATCTGTATATATACTGATATATACATGATTTATATTTGTTATAATTATGAGAATCATATTAGATACGGATTCTGAATTGGCTGCTGCAGATTTGCTGAAATCTGGGTCTGGTGTCCTATTTACGCAAACGAATACCCTATTCGATAGGTAAACGAGCGTCTGAACAAAACTGATAGTTAAAGCTATCAACGACTCGTCTGTAAGGCGTTTGACGTCGTTTATTACCCGTAAACAGTGATTCTTGTTTTTCTGATTTTTCTGATTTTTGTCATATTTTTTCTATGATTAGATCATGGATAATATGATATGTTAAGATCAGATTATGTGTTTTAACATGCTTTTATGTGTTGCATGAGCATGGTGGATGGTTATGGCCTTTCGATCTTAGTGTAATGGTTTTGGTTTTGGTTTTAAATACGACTTGCATGTCGTCAATCTTTGTAATCATAAATCTCGAATGTAACTCGAGTTATTCTTGTAAGTTCATTAGATTAGTTTTACTTTCAATCATGTAATGTAATTGAAGACTCAAGAAGGCTATCCAATGGAGGTGATTCAAAGAAGAAGACGAGGCATATAAGAAGTCTAAACAAAGAAGAAGTCTTTTATAATAAGTAGTTGTATTTATTTCCATCACCACAT
This sequence comes from Apium graveolens, assembly GCF_009905375.1. NCBI lineage: Eukaryota > Viridiplantae > Streptophyta > Magnoliopsida > Apiales > Apiaceae > Apium > Apium graveolens. The sequence goes on along the minus strand of NC_133652.1, from coordinate 268,812,325 downwards.
TAGATTGACCTTGATCTTTATCATGAGCTTGATAAAGATCACATAGGATGGGGCCATACCCAAACACATTTACTTTATTGTACTTTACATATTGATGTATGAATGTATGTATTGAATAGTTAATGATGCATGTTTTAATTAGATTAATCATGCATGAGTGTATGTATTAGATACGTCACCCATGCCATGCCTAAATAAGATAAAATCTGTACTGACTCAAGATTTTAAAATTCACAAACGATTATGAGATTCTCGTGTTTATGAAACATGGAATGAAATACGAATCTTCTTTATTTCCGACATGGGGCGATTTTGTCAACAATGGGTTTATAGAACTTGTAAAGCTGTGGGTTTTAAGCGAGACCGATGTGACTCCTCCACTACCTGGAAATCAAACCATTGACGAGTATTGATTTGAAGTATTTTATTCGAGGAAAAATTGGGAATCTCTTTATGATGGGATCATGATTGTTATAATACTAACAAAACCCTAATGTTTATATTAAGTTATTTAGATGCCTTCCAATATGTCCAATGCATTAACCCCTAGATCGATAAGGAGTGGGTTCGCCAAAGCGAAGTATTCCCATCTATCGTGGGATGGCGTGTTGAATTATATGATACTTTTTATACCTTTGGGTTTTAACTTAACTAAGTTACCATAATAGGATTGTGAACTTAGAGGCATAGAGTTTGGTGAGATTTATTGGATAAATAAGAATAAATGTTATTCCACTAAACTATCCAAGAGTTATATATTTGATATATTTGATATATTTGATATATTTGATAAATGTTGTCTACCTTATTGAATCATGTTTTAGGAGTAAAGCCAAAGCTGAACTAAAATGTTGTGAAAATTTGGATCTTGGCTCACTAGAAAGTATATAGAAGATACTGTTTCTGAATTAATAGTTAGGGCTATTAATTTGATAAAATAGTGGGAGATATATATTTTGAATATATATGAATAATCACTTGAACATAATTTAATAATCATCTGTAAACTAATTTATCTTATGCATTTTAAACATTGTAGATAATAAATGGCAATTAATTCAAACAACTTCTCTGTGCGATCAGTCCTTGAGAAGGACAAGCTGACAGGAACAAACTTCCTTGATTGGCAGAGGAACTTGAGGATTGTCCTCAAACAAGAGCGCAAGCTCTATGTCATAGATATCCCTCGCCCTGCACCTCTCACTGAAGGAGCATCCCGTGCTCAACATAATGTTTATCAGAAACATATCGATGATGACACGGATGTTCAATGTCTCATGTTAGCGACCATGAGTGCTGAACTTCAGAAACAACATGAGAATATGGATTATTATGATATGATTGAGCACCTTAAACGTATGTTTGAAGGACAGGCTCGTCAAGAGAGGTTTGATACTTTTAAATTGTTGCATGCATGTAAGCAGGGAGAACGTGATCCGGTTGGACCGCATGTTCTAAGGATGATTGGGTATATTGAGTACCTTGCCAAGTTGGGTGCCCTGATTGCCGTGGAGCACCAGATTGACCTAATTTTGCGATCTTTAAACATCAGTTATTCTCAATTAGTGATGAATTACAATATGAATGAGATAGATAAGAACCCCACCGAACTGTTGGCTATGTTGAAAACTGCTGAGACTAACGTTCAGAAGACATCCCCTGCTCCCATGTTGATGGTGAATAAGGGGAAGGCCAAAGGAAAGGGTAAATGGAAAGGCAAGAGGAAGATGGGATCTAAATCGAATGCCAATCCGAAACCTGATCCGACCAAGGCTTTGAAGCCTAAAGGTGGTGTTCCAAAGGTTGGTGATTGTCACTATTACAAGAAACCAGGTCATTGGAAGAGGAACTGTCATGCTTATTTGGAGGATCTGAAGAAGAAGGCTGTTGTTACTGCTTCTGATTCAGGTATTTATGTTATTGAAGTCAATTTATCTACTTCTACATCTTGGGTATTAGATACTGGATGTGGTTCTCAAATTTGTATAAATGTGCACGAACTGCAGGGAAGTAGGACATTGGCGAAAGGAGAAGTCGACCTACGAGTTGGCAATGGAGCAAAGGTTGCTGCTTTAGCTATAGGGACTTATCGTTTATCGTTGCCCACTGGGCTTGTTTTAGAACTAGATAACTATTTTTACGTGCCTGCGATTTATAGAAACATTATTTCGGTTTCTTGTTTGGACAAGAAAGATTTTTCATTTTTGATTCAGAACAATAGTTGTTCCTTTTCATTCAATAATGTTACCTACGGGATTGCACGTTTGTTTAGTGGTTTATATGTTCTTGATATAGATACTCCTGTCTATAACATAAATAATGATAATAAACGTATTAAGATGAAATACTCAAATCAAACATACCTTTGGCATTATCGTTTAGGTCACATAAATGAGAAACGCATTTCCAAATTACATAAAGATGGTTAATTGGATAAGTTTGATTTTGAATCATACGAAGAATGCAAATCTTGTCTCATTGGAAAATTGGCTAAAGCTCCTTTTACCGGACAAGGTGAAAGGGCCACCGAACAATTAGGACTTATACATAGTGATGTATGTGGTCCAATGCGTACGATGGCAAGAGGTGGCTTTTACTACTTCATTACTTTTACTGATGATTTCAGTAGATATGGATATGTGTATCTTTTAAAGAACAAATCTGATTCTTTTGAAGAGTTTAAAGAATACAAGGCTGAAGTGGAAAAGCAAATAGGGGAAAGTATAAAAGTTCTACGATCAGATCGTGGAGGAGAATACTTAAGCATCGAGTTTAAAGGTTTATTAAGGAGTGTGGTATCGTATCACAACTTACTCCTCCTGGAACGCCTCAATGGAATGGAGTTTATAAGAGGAGAAATCGTACCTTGTCGGACATGGTGCGATCGATGATGAGTCTAGCAGATCTTCCAATAAGTTTCTAGGGTTATGCTCTAGAAACAGCTGCATATACACTAAACCGAGTTCCAACTAAATCGGTTCAAAAGACTCCATATGAGATATGGACTGAGAAATGTCATAACATGTCTTTTATAAAAGTATAGGAATGCGAAGCGTTTGTGAAACGCTTGGTGTCTGACAAGCTGGGACCAAAATCGGATAAATGTTATTTTGTGGGATATCCTGAAGAAACTAAAGGTTATAGTTTCTATAATCCTACCGAGAACAAAGTGTTTGTTGCTCAAACCGCTGTATTTCTTGAAAGAGATTTACTTTCAAAGAAAATTAGTGGGAGGACTATAGATCTCGATGAAGATCAAGTTGTACAAAATAATATTGAACCAGAGTTGGAAAATGGGCAAGAAGTACATCAAGATGTTCCTGCTCCAGAAACACAGGTTGTTCCTAGATCCAGTAGGGCTCGTCATGAGCCAGAGAGATATTATGGATTCTTCTTGACTCAAGATGATGATGTAATGCTCATAGATAATGATGAGCCTCTTACCTACCAAGATGCTATGAACAGTCCAGACTCCGAGAGATGGCTAGAGGCCATGAAATCCGAAATGGAATCCATGTATCAAAATAAAGTAAGGACTTTAGTTGATCCACCTAAAGGGGTAAAACCTATAGGGTGCAAATAGGTTTTCAAGAAGAAAACTGACATGGATGGTAAAGTACAGACCTATAAAGCACGACTGGTGGAAAAAGGTTTCAAACAAGTTCATGGTATAGACTATGATGAGACCTTTTCACCAGTTGCTATGGTCAAGTCCATCAGGATTTTGCTAGCAATAGCTGCTTACTACGACTATGAGATTTGGTAAATGGATGTCAAAACCACTTTCTTAAATAGGAGCCTTGAAGAGGATGTATACATGATACAACCTGAGGGTTTTGTCGATCCCAAGTTTTCTAAGATGATCTGTAAGTTGCTTCGATCTATTTATGGATTGAAGCAAGCCTCAAGGAGATGGAATCGTCATTTTGATGAAACAGTCAAAGAATTTGGCTTTATTCAAAATAAAGATGAACCATGTGTTTACAAGAAGGTTAGTGGGAGCCACATGACATTCCTAGTACTATATGTAGATGACATATTACTAATAGGGAATGACATACCTTCTCTACAGGCTATTAAGACTTGGTTAGGAAATAGTTTCTCGATGAAGGACTTAGGTGATGCTACCTATATATTAGGGATCAAGATCTATAGAGATAGATCAAGGAAATTAATCGGCCTAAGTCAGAGTACATACATTGACAAAGTATTGCATCATTTCGGGATGCAAGAAGCAAAAAGAGGATATGTCCCAATGTCTCATGGGATATTGATCTCAAAAGACAACTGCCCTAAATCATTAGATAATAAGGGCCGTATGAGCAAAGTTCCATTATACTTCGGCAATTGGATCTATAATGTATGCGATGATATGTACTCGACCTGATGTTTTGTATGCCTTGAGCATGATGAGCAGTGTTATTCCCAGTGGACTAACAATGAGATTTACAGAAGGGGGGTTGAATGTAAATCTCAAAACTTTTTCAAGTTTTGAGCAGTTTGTAAGGCTAAGTGTTTGAGTGATCAAATGTGTGTGAATTGCTTGGAGCTGATGCAGACATATATATATTCAAACATAAATGTAATGAACACAAAGAACTTAAAAACTTTTCTAGTGGATTTGTTGTTCCACCAGAGATGTGTTATTTCAGAAAATCTGTGATTCAAAATTAAATCACAGCTGCTTCCTAGTACAAACTAGATGATTTTCTCTCTTGATATTTCTAAACAGCTTAGGGAAAATTCACGTCTAATTACTAGCTACTACTTGGTTTATATATCACCAAGTTTACAAGTAAAGACAAAGATAAAGTACAATAAGAAAATAGTTCTCCACTTGTTTCTATTCCATTTTTATCCAGTGTAATATGGAATTATCTGTTGACTTTCCATTTTGAACCAGACTAAAAACGGCTGCTTTTTCTGCTGTTCCTAAAATAGGCTACCACATCTCTGTCAATCCATGTGTCTCTGTCAGCTTTGTTAACTGTCACTATCAACTGCTATGAGACTGAGCATCCGTTGAAGCTTTCATCCGTTGATGGCTTTATCCGTTGATGCTCTAGCAGTTGAAGCTTTATCCGTTGAAGCACTTATCCGTTGATGGATATCATCCGTTGAAGCATTAGAGACATCCGTTGAAGCTTTGTTTCTTATCCGTTGAAGGTCCTCAATATCCGTTGACACTTCTTCACTTATACAAAATTACAAGGCATGAAATATTTACAATTAGCCCTCCTATTTGTACATCCATTAGTACTCAACATGACTGATTATTTCCTAACAACATCTAAGAATTACAGCTTGAAACCAGAGAGTGAAATGTGCTACAATACCAAACTTATTGCTAAGTAAGGCTACTCCTTCAACGGATAGCCAAGATGGTCTTATCCGTTGAGGCTACAAATACTAGATTTCTACTTAAGTGTTTTGCTTAACTTATCATCAAACTAATACACATATTCCTAACAATCTCCCCCTATTTATGTCTACTAGAACTGTAGGCATAAATTTGGGTTTAGCTTGATGATAACAAAACACTTAACAAATATATAAACTGTAACAAAGCAGAAATTCAAAAGTGCTACAAAAGTGTATATGCTGAGATGAAATTGAAGAAATACATTGTTTCCAAGGGTGCTCCTTTAGCCTTAGCAAATTACTTTCTTTTCCTTTGATCCCTGGTTTTCTTTCCTAGCCTCCTGTCATTCTCCTCTATTTGAAGTTGAAGTTGTATGTAGAATTCAGCTTCATCTTCTTCATTGATATCTAACTTAGACTGCATATCCTTGAGAGTTTCATTACTGGCAATCTTTAGCTGATCTTCAATTCTGAAAAATCTTCTGACTCCTTTGTTGTCTCTGAACTCCATCAACCAATGAGGTGATTTGTGAATTGTAATACCTCTCTCTTGAATGAGTAAAGTTCTAGGCAAGGCATTGGGATCCCTCCAAGTTTTCCTTATGTTGGCAATCTTGTTGAGAATCTCAGTCCTGGCAGTCCTGGTAAAGCCAGAATCCTTTTGTATGACTGAGTAGACTCTAATCAAGGTAGAGTAGCCTTCATTCAGAATTCTGTGAAGAGGCCATGTTCTTTCCCCAGCTCCTTTGTATTTGAACACTAGTCTTTCTGGTAGCTGTCTGTAGGCAGCTATTCCCCTTACATCCTCCAGCTCATCCAGATAGAGTTCAATGTCTGAAAATTCTTTTATGTCACAGATGTGAACATAATCATCTTTAGAGGTTTGAGGTTTAGGCTTAGGCTTCTGTGTGAATTTGATTGAGGCTTTAGAGGGTGTTGATTTAGTTCTTCTTTTCTGCTTCTTTGGTGGTGTAAAAGAGGTTAGGAAGGTGGGCAATTTGATGGTGTCCCAATCAATTGGTTCCTCTTTGGGAATGATTGTTTCACCATGAATGTTTATGAAGGGGTCAGGTACAATGGGTTCAGGAATAGAGGGTAGTGGTTTGGATATTGATTGGTTTTCTTCAGTCTCATCTACCATCTTTCTCTTTGCATTGACCTTCTTTCTATCCCCTTTCTGCCATTCTTCCTTACTTCTTTCCTCCATCTCAGTACCAACCATGTCCCCCATAGCTCTATCTTCACCTTTGTATTCAATTTCTTTCTGTTCTTCAGCCTGACTTAACTTTAGCTGTTTTTCAAGCTTTGCTTGTGCTCTTTTGTTAGCCTTTAGCTGTTTGGCTTCTTCCTTCAACCTCTTGGTTTTTTCCCTCTTGGCTATTGAGAATTTGGGATGTCCTTGCATCACATAGATGCTCTTTCCCTCTCTAAAGATAACAGCCATGTTCCTCCTTACAGCCTCATCCATGTTCTCTTTGAGCTTTATGATACTTCTACCCAAAAGCTTGTCTTCATCAGGCTTTGGAAGAGGAAAATCCAGTCCTTTCATTTGAGCAAGGCTTAGAGGGTTCTTTGTAGAGTCCTTGTTGAAGCTGTTGTTGGGCTTGAGAACCATAGGTTGCAGATCTTTGGAAGAAGTTTCTCCATCCTTATGCCTCCCTACTGGCTTGAGTTCCATAATAATTGATTCCACTTTTGTGCTATGCTTCACAGATTATGATTGAGAAGTTGTAGAACCAAATATTAGTTGCATCTTTTCATCAATCTTCTTCCTTTGCTCTTTGACTTACAATTCAGCTGCTGCTATCTGGATTAAATCAATTTCATCTAGCTTTCCTTTGACTTGAATTGGTGGAGAAGTTGTGATGACAGGAACTAGCACTTGAGAAATCTGAACTGTTGTAGATGGCTCTCCTTCCCCTTCCTCTTTATTCTCCCCCTTTTTGTTATCATCAAGGGTAGGGGTCAAGCCTTGTGCTTTTGCCAGCTGCATGAGTAGATTTGTTTGAGTTTGTTGATTCTGAAGAATGGTGACCATAGAGTCTTCAATGATTTGAACCCTATCTTCCAATCTGGCCAGCCTCTTGTCAGCATCAGATGCTTTCCTCAGTCTCCCCAACAAATCTTGCATAGTACCATAGGGTATAACTGAATCCAATTTCTCAGCATTGTAGGATTTCAGATCAGCAATGTCCTGCTTGAGCTCATCCACACTTAGATTTTGCTGGTAATGCTACAACTGCAAGAGATGCAGAGATTCCAGATGAGCTTGAAGAATTGCCTTGGTACCAGCATCTTGAGTCTCCTGAAAGGCCTTCTGAATTGTCATGACTTGTCTGACCAAAGTGACACCAAATTCTCCTGGTGTTGGTGATTTAGCCAGTGCCCATTCAGAAAGAGCAGGAACAGAACTTGGGCCTTCTACTCCCCCTAAGTTCATGCTCTCATTCAAAGAATTAGAGTCATCATCATTAGAATTTACTCCAAATTCTTCAGATGGCTCACTAGCTTGAGAAGGCAGCCTGTTGACAGCAGCTTTGTCTCTGAGAAGAGATTCTGAAGTGTGTATAATGTGTAGTGTCTGTTCTGCCTCCACATTGCCCTGAGCAGCCAAAAAATTGAAAGGCTGAAACAGGGTGAGTAAAAGTGTCAGCATCCAAGGAAATGTTATCAATGATAGCTTTGTAATGTTGCTGAAATTGTCTTTCCTTATCTGCATCATCCACTTTCATTAACTCACTAGCAATGGCTGGATCCACCCTTATGGCTTCTGTACCTGCCTTTTCTCTCAATTTCTCTCTGTTCTTGCATCAGGGGCTCCCCCTGGCTCACACACACCCTCACACCCTCACCTTCACCTTCTAAGGTGGCACTCCTCTCACTAACTTTTGCCATGCTGGAAGAAATAGCATGCATTTGGTGACTCTCAACCTCTCCTTTTGCCTGGGAGCAACCCAGCCTCTCACTCAAAAAATCACTCCCTTCCCTCAAACCTAAAAGTGATTGTACAGTTGCCATGTCCTCTACAGTTGGAATTGTTTCTGTTAAGTGTGTAGAGGCCATCAACGGATAGGGAGTATCCGTTGAAGTAGAAACTGATGGTATCAACGGATAACTGCTGTTAAGCTTATCCGTTGAAGAACAACCACTTGTCAACGGATGAGAGATATCCGTTGAAGAAGGAAATGATGTAGAGATAGAAAGTGACATAATTGTTGAATCTGTGTGGATTGATTTTAAGTGAGGTAACACAGAATCTTCAACTACATCTGAAAGAATTGGCTGATGATCCAACAAATCATCAAAAAGATGATGATCATCAGGTTTTGAGTGGGGCTCCTCCCTGAGTTTTAATGAGGGAGAATCAGGAATTGATGTGAATATCATGTCCACATCCAGAGAGGGTGTTGGAGAGCTTGATGAATGGTGTGTTTCTATATTAAGAGAATGGGGCTGTGATTCCACATTTGCTGGAATCACATCAAGCTAAATTTAAGAAGGCACAGATACTGCTGGATGTATCTGTGCTGTGTGTGTCCCTTGTGTGGAAACTAGGGTTTTGGCCTTCTTCTTCCTTGAAAAGGCTTTAATTGGTGAATGTGTAGCTTCAGTGTCCCTCCCTCTTTTGTTCTGTGTCCCTGGTTGGGGACTATTTTCAATAGTTACATCCTTTTGGGAGGATGCAACTAGGGATGTGCTGGACTCCTTTTGAACCACCACAGTCTTTTGAGAGACTGTGGCTTGGCTGGTTTGGGTACCACTCACCTCTCCCACCTTATCCTGGGGGGCTTTTTGATGTTCACCCCTCCCCTCACCACTCACACCCTGTTCACTCCCTTCAGGGTTTATGGTAGTTGTTACAACTGTTGTCTTTTGAGAAACAACAGAGGTAGGTTTCTTTGACTTGACTTTGGAAACTTTAGATTTGGTGGCTTTGGTAGGAGCCTGTTTGGACAAAGACACAGGTTCCATAGCCACACTAGAAGGCAAAGAGACATCGGGGTTGGAAATAGTAGGAGTTATAGAAACATTTACCTCACTTACCTGTGGTGCATTCATGATTGGCAAGTATACCAATGACACCTGGCTGTTGAGGTTCATTCTCAAAAGGTCTGCAAGGACCCTTTTCTCTTGTGCCCAGCATTTGAGTTTATTATTCTCATTGGATATAACCAAACCTTCAGCAACATGGTTAGCCAATAACATAAAAAATCTAGCAAAGTAGATGTTATGTGGTCTATTAGCTTTGTTGCCTAATCTGGAACCTAATTCTAGCATAACACAGTTGCTAAAATTAAAGTACCTATCAGAAACTAGCATATAGAGCATATTAACAAGAGATGAAGTGATAGCATCAAAATTGCTAATCTTCCCAGAGAAAACCTTAATAAAGGCATCTCCAAGAAAACTCCATTCTTTCCTAAGGCCTTTCCTTCTAATACTACCTAAACTAGCAGAATCAAAAGCATAGCCTATGGAATCTAGCATTGCAGAGACATCTTTATCAGTATGTGGTGTCATGGCATTATTCTCAGGCAACTTAAAGCAAGATTGTATATCATCACAATTAATGCAATAGTCCTTACCTTTGAGAGAGAAGGCAATAGTCATATCTGTGGAGTTGAACTCTGCAGTTGTCCAAATTTCCTCAATCACTTCACAGTAGATGGTTGGGGCTTCCAGCATTGCATAGCTCAGTTTACAGTTCTTGATGAAGTCCATCATCTTGTGATAATCAGAATGGGCTTCATTCTTTTCAACCAAGACTATGAAATTATTCTTTTCATAAACAAATCCTGTTTGAGACATAATTTTGACTACTGGTGCCATTGTTGTGAGTAGAGGTTGCAGAGAAAAACTTGAGAATTGAGAGAGAAAGAGAATGATAATTGCAAGAAAGCGTAAAGTGAAAATAAGAATTCAATTGGGCTTTTATACTTTCTTGAATTAAAACATAAATAAAATAATTAAATGATACTTTTAAGTAAGTGACAGCCGTTCTGGGATAAATAAAACTGTAGAAATTCTGAAAACTACCGTAAATACAAATACATACAACACTGTATATCTGTATCAACGGTTGAGTAAAAGAATCAACGGCTGTGACTCACTGACGTGACACATCAACGGATAAGGTAAATAGTTATCCGTTGATGAACAGCACCATTTTATCCGTTGAAGGATAAAATTACAAGAAATATATTTGCCTTTCAACGGATGACGAATATCCGTTGATAGAACAATTTTGGCTTTCAACGGATAGGGAATATCCGTTGACAGGATAAGTCTTGATTAAAGCCAACTTTGTTCTTGCAGCAAATTCATTTCAGGCTACAAGACAGATTACATAGATTATGAATAGTTAAGCATACCTAACTCACTTACTAATCTTGTGAATGTTGATTCATCAAGTGGCTTGGTAAATATGTCTGCAATCTGCTTTTCACTTGGAACAAAATGAAGTTCCACTGTACCTTTCATCACATGTTCCCTAATGAAGTGGTACTTGATATCAATGTGCTTGGTTCTTGAGTGCTGCACTGGATTTTCAGTAATGGCAATGGCACTCGTGTTGTCATAAAATATTGGAATTTTGTCAACAGTCATACCATAGTCAAATAATTGGTTCCTCATCCATAGTATTTGTGCACAACAACTACCAGCAACAATGTACTCAGCTTCAGCTGTTGATGTGGAAACAGAATTCTGCTTCTTGCTGAACCATGATACAAGCTTGTTCCCTAGAAATTGACAGGTGCATGTTGTGCTTTTCCTGTCTATTTTGCAACCTCTTGTGAAGTGATTATCTAGAAGGAACTTTGATAAAGTCTCATACCAGGCTCTAGGTGCTTGCTTTAGTCCATATAGTGCTTTCAACAAATAATACACATGGTCTGGAAAATTTGGATCTTCAAAACCTGGAGGTTGGCTTACATGAACTTCTTCCTCCAATTCCCCATTTAGAAATGCACTCTTGACATCCATCTGATAGACTTTGAAATTGGCATTAGCTGCATAGGCTAGAAAGATTCTGATAGCTTCAAGTCCGGCAACTGGAGCAAATGTTTCATCAAAATCTATTCCCTCTTGTTGAGAGTAGGCTTTAGCAACCAATCTGGCTTTATTCCTTATGACAATGCCATTTTCATCCATCTTGTTTCTGAATACCCATTTTGTGTCAATAGAACTCTTGTTCTTTGGCTTGGGTACCAGCTTCCATACTTTGTTCCTCTCAAATTGATTTAGCTCTTCTTGCATTGCTAAAATCCAATCTGGATCCAAAAGAGCTTCTTCCACTCGCTTAGGTTCGTCCTGTGATAGAAAGCTACTATACAGACATTCATCTTGAGTAGCCCTTCTAGTTTGTACTTTTGATGTAGCATCACCAATGATTAGTTCAAAAGGGTGATTCTTGGTCCATTTCCTTTGAGGTGGTAGATTAGCCCTTGATGAGGTTGCCTCAGTATTGTCATGATGTTAGATAGAATGTTGATTTGTTGAAACTCCCCCTGAGTTGCTGATCCTTTGAAAGGAATTGGGAGTTCTATCAACTGATGAGGTAAATTGATTATCCGTTGACAGACTGTGATCAATGAATGCTTCGTTATGAACTTCAACGGATGATGCACTTTGTCTTTCAACGGATGCTGCATTGCTTCTTTTAACGGAAGCTGAATTATGACTTTCAACGGATGCAGCATTCTGTGCATTATCCAAAGGCAGACTCTGGTTTCTTCTTGAGATGCCTTCTTCATCATTCTCATCATCACTATCATCACAATATATCTCAATATTGTCAAATTTGAGTCCTTCATGATGTCCCTCATCTGTTAGTCCATCAATCTTTTTATCATCAAACACAACATGTACAGATTCCATGACAATGTTGGTTCTTAGATTGTAGACCCTATATAATTTTCCAGCAGAATAACCAACAAATATTCCTTCATCAGCCTTTGCATCAAACTTACTTTTGTGATCAGATTGATTCCTTAAGATGTAGCATTTGCAACCAAAGACATGTAGAAAGTTTAAAGTTGGTTTTCTTCTCTTGAATAATTGATAGGGAGTCATGCATTTTGCTTGATTGATTAGAGAAATATTCTGAGTGTAACATGCACAGTTAACAGCCTCAGCCCAAAAATAAGTTGGGAGTTTTGACTCCTCAAGCATTGTCCTTGCAGCTTTAATTAGTGATCTGTTCTTCCTTTCCACCACACCATTTTGTTATGGAGTTCTTGGAGCTGAGAACTCATGCATGATCCCATTTTCTTCACAGAACATCTTCATGGTTGAATTCTTGAACTCAGTTCCATTGTCTATCCTAATATTCCTTACTTTGAAATCAGGATGATTGTTGACTTGCTTGATATGATTGATGATGATTTCACTAGCTTCATCCTTTGATCCAAGAAAATAAACCCATGAACACTTTGAGAAATCATTTACAATCACTAGGCAGTATCTTTTCCTTGAAATTGACAATACATTGACTGGTCCAAAAAGATCCATGTGTAGAAGTTGCAGTGGTTCATCAATTGCAGATTCAAGCTTCTTACTGAATGATACTTTCTTTTGCTTTCCTTTCTGACAAGCATCACACAGTCCATCCCTTGTGAATTCCACTAGAGGCATTCCTCTAACTAAGTCCTTTTTGACTAGATCATTCATTGTCTTGAAAATTCAAATGGGACAGCTTCTTGTGCCATAGCCAACTTTCAACTGGACTTGCTTTGCTGAGAAGACAAGTAATGGATTCTGCATCTGTAGAGTTGAAATCAGCTAAGTACACATTCCCTTTTCTAACTCCAGTTAGAACCACTTTATTGTCTTTTTTACTTGTGACAATACAGGCTTCAGAATTGAAGGAAACAGTATTCCCTCTGTCACATAGTTGACTGATGCTCAATAAATTATGTTTGAGACCATCAACCAATGCAACTTCATCAATGATGACATTTTCTCTTGAAATCAAGCCATATCCCATAGTGAATCCTTTGCTGTCATCTCCAAAGGTTATGCTAGGGCCAGCTCTCTCCTTAAACTCTGTGAGCAGGGTGAAATCTCCTGTCATGTGTCTTGAACAACCACTGTCCAAGTACCATAGATTCCTTCTTTGTCCCTGCACACAACAAAATCAATCAAGTTGATTTTGGTACCCAAGTTTCCTTGGGTCCACCCTTGTTAGTCTTTTTCCTAGACTTCATTCCTCCTGCATCTTTTGACTTAGGTAACTTTGGGTCAACCTTGGTCTCAGATGTGGTTGGTTGAAGTGTAGGGTTAGTCACAGAATCATTTAACACATTTGATTGAATTTGATAGGGCATATGTTGTGCAAGCATGTTATTCCACATAGGTATACTGTATGGCATTTGAGGCATACTAAATGCAGTAAAGTAAGGATTGTTAATGTATGGCATGTTTGCAAAATATGCATGGGGATTCTGGTGAGACATAACAGGCATAGTATGTAGAGATGACATAGACATGTTAGGTATGGAGGGATTTGAAGGCATGGGAGCATTTTTAACAGATTTGCAATTATCAGATAGGTGATTAACACTTTTACAATGCACACAGCTTTTTCTAGGAGCATACCAATCAGGTGTGTAATTGTTGTGTTTATTAATCCCTACCTTCCCATTTCTTTTAGATTTTCTTTTAGTTTCCTTCTTATCCTCAACCAACTTAAGTCGATCTTTTAGCTGATCTAAAGTCATATGTCCTATATTCACCTTACTAACATCTCTGGATGTGCTAGCTCCTTCTTTGACAAAGTTCTTGAGAGTTGAATCATTCTTTTTATTTAGATTTTTATTTTTAAAAGAACTTGCCTGTTTTAATTGATGAGCCTTCAACGGATGCTCCTTTTCTTCCTTCAACGGATAACTTTCATCATCCGTTGATTCCACATCCGTTCACAATCCATCAATTAATTCTAACTTCTTTTTGTTTTTCTTCCAGGCATCCTCACAGAATGATTCAATTCCCTGGACCTTTGCAATCTGAACACTGACATCCCTAGATGTTTTACAGGCCTTGATTACCTCTTGCTCACTTTCTAACTGTTTAGAAAGAATTTCCAATTTCTTAACAGCTTCTGCTAGTTCACTCTCAACAGTCAGGCATTTAAGTTTTATCTTTTCAAGCTCAATTACCTGATCCTCTAACACAGCATTCCTATCACTTAAAAACAAATTATTCTCCTTGATCCTAGTGTTTTCTTTTGCTAGAGATTTAAGGGAAACACGCAAATGATATAAATCATTGGTCATATCATTTATGGCTTCATTGCATTCATGTTTAGAAAGCTGAGAGAGATCAGTAGTAATTACCTGGTTGCTTGATGAACTAGTTTCATTTTCATCAGAATTAGCCATCAGTACTAGGTTGACATATTCCACATCATCATTTTCATTTACCCCATCTGCTGCCCAATCATCTTGAGTGAGGAATGCTCTTTCCTTTTGTTTGAGCAAATCAAAATACTTCTTTTTGTAATCAACTTGCTCAAATTTCTTTTTCTCAGAATTTGGCTTCCTACACTCACTTGCAAAGTGTCCACTAATGCCACAGTTGTAACATTTGAACTTTGATTTGTCCACCATGTTTTTGTTTGGCTTAGTGAATTTTGTGTTTTTCCTGAACTTCATCTTTGCAAACCTCCTGGACAGAAAGGCCAAATGTTCTTCAATATCATCAGATTCATCCTGACTGGAATTGTCTTCATCCTCAGCAACTTGCTCTTTACCCTTGCTTGATTCTGATTTGCTTGTGCCAATTTTGAGACTTGGCATTGTCTTCTCCTCATTCCTGGCTTCCATCTTCTCACAGTCAGCTACAAGAGCAACTGTTCCTCCTTTTCTCTTTCCCTTTTCCAACAGATCATCCTGCTCCATTTCAAGTTCATAAGTCTTCAAAATTCCATATAATCTTTCAAGTGTGAAGTTCTTATAATCTTGAGAGTTTCTCAAAGAGAAAGTCATGGGCTTCCATTCCTTTGGCAGAGACCTAAGAAATTTTAAGTTGGAATCCTTGACTTGGTACACTCTACCATACAGCTTCAATCCATTCAACAGTTTCTGAAACCTGTTGAAGGTATCATTTAATGATTCACCTTCTTCAAAGTGAAAATATTCATACTGTTGAATAAGAAGCTGCATTTTGTTCTCTCTGACCTGCTCAGTACCTTCACAGATGATTTGTATAGTGTCCCAAACTTCCTTTGCAGTTTGGCAATTGATGACATTGTCAAACATATCTTGATCTAAGCAATTAAACAAAATGTTCATGGCTCTCTTATCCTTGCGGATTTCTTCCATGTCTTCAATAGTCCATTTTGCTCTTGGCTTGGGAATAGACTATCCAACAGCAACTGTTGCAGTAGCAGCTGTGGCTACCTTGTGAGGGATGTGAGGACCATTTTTAATACAGTTGATGTAGCTTTCATCTTGAGAAAGAAGATGTAAATGCATCTTCACTTTCCAGTGATGATAATTATCCTTTTCCAGGACTGGAATCTTTACACCAATATCCTTCCTATTCATGATGGTAACAGGAGAGTTCTTCTGTGCACTCATGATGTTAGCAGAATAGATCTTTAAACTCTTTATATGTTAAGAGCTTGCTCTGATACCAATTGTTATTCCTAGTGGACTAACAATGAGATTTACAGAAGGGGGGTTGAATGTAAATCTCAAAACTTTTTCAAGTTTTGAGCAGTTTGTAAGGCTAAGTGTTTGAGTGATCAAATGTGTGTGAATTGCTTGGAGCTGATGTAGACAGATATATATTCAAACACAAATGTAATGAACACAAAGAACTTAAAAACTTTTCTGGTGGATTTGTTGTTCCACCAGAGATGTGTTATTTCAGAAAATCTGTGATTCAAAATTAAATCACAGCTGCTTCCTAGTACAAACTAGATGATTTTCTCTCTTGATATTTCTAAACAGCTCAGGGAAAATTCACGTCTAATTACTAGCTACTACTTGGTTTATATATCACCAAGTTTACAAGTAAAGACAAAGATAAAGTATAATAAGAAAATAGTTCTCCACTTGTTTCTATTCCATTTTTATCCAGTGTAATATGGAATTATCTGTTGACTTTCCATTTTGAACCAGACTAAAAATGGCTGCTTTTTCTGCTGTTCCTGAAATAGGCTACCACATCTCTGTCAATCCATGTGCCTCTGTCAGCTTTGTTAACTGTCACTATCAACTGCTATGAGACTGAGCATCCGTTGAAGCTTTCATCCGTTGATGGCTTTATCCGTTGATGCTCTAGCAATTGAAGCTTTATCCGTTGAAGCACTTATCCGTTGATGGATATTATCCGTTGAAGCATTAGAGACATCCGTTGAAGCTTTGTTTCTTATCCGTTGAAGGTCTTCAATATCCGTTGACACTTCTTCACTTATACAAAATTACAAGGCATGAAATATTTACAATTAGCCCTCCTATTTGTACATCCATTAGTAGTCAACATGACTGATTATTTCCTAACAACATCTAAGAATTACAGCTTGAAACCAGAGAGTGAAATGTGCTACAATACCAAACTTATTGCTAAGTAAGGCTACTCCTTCAACGGATAGCCAAGATGGTCTTATCCGTTGAGGCTACAAACACTAGATTTCTACTTAAGTGTTTTACTTAACTTATCATCAAACTAATATACATATTCCTAACAAGCAGATACCAGTCTAATCCTGGAGAGGGTCACTGGACAGCCCAAGAATATTTTTAAGTACTTGAAAAGGACTAAAGATTCTTTCTTGGTGTATGGAGGAGATGATAAGCTGGTTGTAAAGGGTTACACTGACGCTAGCTTTCAGACAGACAGGGACGATTCAATATCTCACTCAAGTTTTGTGTTTTGCCTTAATGGAGGTGCTGTAAGCTGTAAGAGTTCAAAGCAAGAGACAGTAGCTGATTCTACAATGGAAGCTGAGTATATTGCTGCCAGTGAAGCAGCCAAAGAGGCTGTTTGGATACGAAAATTCATAACGGGACTTGGTGTGGTTCCATCGATCACAGATCCAGTTGATCTTTACTGTGATAATAATCGAGCCATCGCGCAGGCTAAAGAACCAAGGTCCCATTCCCAAGCAAAGCATATACTTGGGAGATATCACCTCCTTCGAGAGATTAATGAAAAAGGAGATATACATATATGTAAAGTGCATACTGATGATAATGTTGCAGACCCACTGACTAATGCTTTATCGCAGCAAAAGCACGAAGGTCATACTAGTTCCATGGGTATTAGATTTATGGGTGATTGGCTCTAGTGCAAGTGGCAGAGTTAGTGTTTGTGCCCTAGAGACAACACTATTGTGTTTATATTATGAAACATTTGGATTATAAATTCTGATTATATGGATTATTCTTTAGTAATTTATTATATCTTTATTTTATGCGATAAGATGTTAGATTAATAAATGTCCTTGGAATATGATATGTAATTTTATATCTCTAAGTACGTGACTTAGAAATGAGATTATGAGAATAGTATCGATATTCCTAAAGATCCCTAGTCGAGTATTATTATTTTAAGGGACAATAATAATGCATTAAGACTAGTGTGAATGTTGACTTATGATCACATCTCATTGATCATAGGTATAGTGATACTAAAGTCAAAACACAGGCACATGTATTATATACATGGTGCTGGAAGACCCAATGTGAGATTCTACATGTCTGTTGTGTCATAAGTAATTCTCACAGTGATAATGATGTATTGGTCCTTAAAATTGAAATCATTATATTTCTATATGAGAATTAATATACTTTGGTTGCATTAAAAGTTACCTTTGATCGGGTGATGATAAAAGTGTATATTGGGTATATTATGAATCATATGAAAAATATGAATGATCTAATAAGGATTTAACCCTCCTATTTTAGGAGTGATATTATTGGCCTCTTGTTTGAGTTAGACTATGAAATGCATGGCCATGCTCAAATGTTGATTTGATGTTATAGTCTACTCATCGATCAAGGAAACCTGGATTAAATTATGAAGAGGATGACACATAACATGCCTCGAGTTTAATCTATAATATATGGTTAAAAGGATTATAATACATTGTACATTATACACTAAAGGTTTAATCGATCACCGATTTAATTATTATTACTTGGGTAACAATGATGTATTACTAGATGCCGCTCATTGTTTATGATTTTAAATTAGATTTAAAATTGTTGCCAACGTAATAATAACCTAAAGGGTCGCACAAAGAATGATTGGATGATTAGTTAATTTAAATTCGGATTTAAATTAAATGTAAGTAATTCGAATTATTTGTTATTAATTAAGTGTGACTTAATTAATTAAATAAATAGGAAATTCGAATTTAATATTAAATCCGAAATTAAGTTATTGGATGATTAAGTGAGACTTAATAATAAAATAATTAGAATTTCAAATTTAATAATAATAATAATAACTCTAAAATTAAGTTTAGAGTTGGAGGCCCAATAGCTCTTGCCTATATAATATCTTTTTCTAATAGAATTAGGGTACACGTTTTATTTGATAAAACATAAACCCTAGAACTTGAAGATAGATAGAGAGAGCAAGAAGGCGGCCACAAGAACGTGCTAGTACACACCAATCCTCCGAGTGATCATTCGTGTGGATACCTTCAAGGCGTAGATCGTTCCAGCGACGGGCTACGTGGTGATCATTCAAGACCTCCATCTTTCCATTAACGTAAATCTTCTTAAGGTAAACATACTGAACTACGAATTAAATATTATTTTTCGCATGGATCCTGTTGAGGGTTTCATTTTTTTAAGATTTAAATTTACGTTTTCGTTGCGTTTATGTGTTAAAAACCCTTCAGAAAGAAAGAATAGATCACTTATTGCAGCTGCATGGAAATTTCTTGAAGAATCAAAGTTACCAACATATTTCTGGGCTGAAGCTGTAAATACTGCATACTACACTCAAAATATTTCTCTGGTTAATCAAGCAAAATGTATGACACCCTACCAATTGTTCAAGAACAAGAAGCCAACTCTAAATTTTCTTCATGTCTTTGGCTGCAAATGTTATATCTTAAGAAATTAGACTGATCAATATGGGAAGTTTGATGCTAATGCAGTTGAAGGAATTTTTGTTGGATATGCTGTGGGAAAAACATATAGATTCTACAATCTTAGAACCAACATTGTTATGGAATAAATACATGTTGTGTTTGATCATAAAAAGATTGAAGGACTGCAAGATGAAGATTTTCATGAAAGTCTCAAATTCGATAATGTGGAGATGATTAGTGATGATAGTGATGATGAAAGTGATCAAGAAACAGTATCAAAGGATAATGCAGAAAAATCTACTACCAGTGAAGCACAAAATTCAACATCTATCGAGTTGCAAAATGCTTTATCCGTTGGGAGACAATCTGCCTTATCCGTCTGGAGATAATCAGCTTCATCCGTCGGGTCATCAAAAGAAGCTGAAAGTCAGAATAGATCACTTACAGAAAGTTCCCCTTTCTCAAATCAAAGATCCATAAACTCAGGGAGAGTTTCTAATAATCAAAACTCAGTTACACATCAAGACAACAATGAGGCCTCTTCATCTAGAGCTAATCTACTTCAACAAAGAAAATGGACAAAAGATCACTCCTTTGAGCTCATCATTGGTGATGTATCTTCTAGAGTTCAAACAAGGAGAGCAACTCAAGAAGAATGTCTATATAGCAGCTTCCTATCTAAGGAAGAACCAAAGAAGGTAAAAGAAGCTTTGTTGGATCCTGATTGGATTTTAGCTACGTAGGAGGAGCTAAACCAATTTGAAAGGAATAAAGTATGGAAACTGGTACGCAAGCCCAAAGGAAAGAATCCAATTGACACTAAATGGGTATTCAGAAACAAGATTGATGAAAATGGCATAGTGGTGAGGAACAAAGCTATATTGGTTGCTAATGGCTATTGTCAACAAGAAGGAATAAATTTTGATGAAACTTTGCTCCTGTTGCAAGACTTGAAGCCATCAGAATTTTCTTAGCCTATGCAGCCCATGCCAATTTTAAGGTCTATCAAATGGATGTCAAGAGTGTTTTTCTGAATGGAGATTTTAAGGAGGAAGTCTATGTCAGTCAGCCTCCTGGTTTTAAAGATCCAAATTTCCCAAATCATGTCTACTATCTTTTAAAAGCACTCTATGGATTGAAGCAAGCACCTAGAGCCTTGTATGACACTTTATCAAAGTTCCTTTTGGAAAATCACTTCACAAGAGGTACTGTGGATAAAACTTTATTCTTTAGAAATGTTAATGGCTCTAGTATACTTGTTCAAATTTATGTAGATGATATTATATTTGGCTCTACAGATGAAAAACTTTGCAAAAAGTTTGCCAAATTGATGCAAAGTAAGTATAAAATAAGCATGATGGGAGAACTAACTATTTTCTTGGCTTACAAGTTAAGCAAGTTAGTGATGGAATATTCATTAGTCAAAGTAAATACATTCATGATCTTTTAAAGAAGTTTGATCTAATGGATTGCACATCTGCAAAAACTCCCATGGCCACTACAACTAAGCTTGAATTAAACACTACTGAAAAGTCTGTGGATATTTCAAGTTATAGGGGCATAGTTGGCTCACTTCTGTACTTAACAGCTAGTAGGCCAAATATAATGTTTGTTACTTGATTTTGTGCTAGATTTCAGGCTGATCCTAGAGAATCTCATTTAGTACCTATTAAGAGAATTTTCAGATATCTCAAGGGAACACCAAAACTTGGCATTTGGTACCCCAGAGATTCTGGTTTTGATCTAACTGGTTATTCAAATGCAGATTATGCAGGTTGTAAAATAGACAAAAAAAGTACAACACGAACCTGTCAATTTATGGGGAACAAGCTTGTGTCCTGGTTCAATAAAAAGTAAAATTCAGTTTCTACTTCTACAGCTAAAGCTGAATATATTGCTGCTGGTAGTTGCTGTGCACAGATTTTATGGATGAATAACCAATTGTTGGACTATGGTCTACAAGTGGATAGGATTCCTATTTTCTGTGATAACACAAGTTCAATTGTCATCACTGAAAATCTAGTACAGCATTCAAGAACAAATCACATAGACATCAAGTACCACTTTATAAGGGAACATGTGATGAATGGTACTGTGGAACTGCATTTTGTTCCAAGTGAAAAGCAACTTGCAGATATATTTACCAAGCCACTTGATGAATCCACCTTTTCAAGGTTGGTAAGTGAATTAGGTATGCTTAATTTCTCTTGAATTATTTCAGATATTTTTGCAAGTGGTTATGTAGCTAGAAATTTAATTGATTTTTCTATTTTGGATGGAATTTTGGCTAAGTCAAAATTTACATCCCGACGGATGATCATTATCCATCGAGTTTGATCATCCGTCGGAATACAATTTATCAATAAAATCAATAATTTTTCTGGAATATTTTATAACTCGACGGATAACTGATTTATCCTCATCCGTCGAATTGTCTCAATCCTAGCCGTTAATTCCCTGAATATTATCCATCGAGTATACTTACAGCTTGTAAGCATGACACGACGGATAAGTGACGGAATTTGTACAGTTTATTTAATTTTAAACGGCTATTTTGGGCAATTTTTATTGGTTACTTTATTTTACTTTATTATTTTTGACAGTTATTTTCTGAGATAGTATAAAAGCAAATTCACTTTTCATTTCTCTTATCATTCTCAAGATTCAATTGCTCTAATTTCTTTCTTCTCAAAGGCAACTCTCTCTCTGCAAATTCCAAATATCTAAAAATGGCACTTGTAGTGAAAATCATGTCTCAAACTGGTTATATATGTGAGAAAAACAACTTCTCAGCTTTGGTGAACAAGGAGATTCAACAGTCTGGTGACTATCACAAAATGGTGGATTTTGTGAAGAACTATAAACTCAACTCTGCCATGCTGGAATCACCCACCATTTACTGTGAGGTTGTTGAAGAGATATGGACAACTTCGGTGTACAACTCGACAGACAAGACCATCACATTCACTCTGAAAGGTAAGAAGTTTTGCATAAATAGTGATATTATTAAAGCATGCTTCAAGATTCCTGATAATACTGTAACCGCTCCACATACAGACACTGACATTGTTAATATGCTTAATTCCATGGGCTATACACTCACTACTTCTAAATTAAGTGAAATTAGGAGGTTGGTTCTTAGGAAAGAATGGACTTATCTATGTGATGTAGTAACTAAGGTGTTTCCTGGTAAAATTATTAACTTTGACTCTATAAACATCTCTATGCTTAACATGCTTTACATGCTAGTTACTGATAAATATTTCAACTTCAGTGATTTGGTTTTGTTTGAGTTAGGCTTTAAGTTAGGAGAGATCAATGAGAGAGGTAAAAGTGTTTATTATGCTATATTCTTTATGATGCTTGCTAACCATCTTATTGAAGATATTGTGATTGAGAACCCAACCAACAAGTTAAATTGTTGGGTTCAAGAAAGAAGGATCATTGCAGATTTAAACAGAGCAAACCATCACAAGGAGGTTCCCTTATACTACTTTCCAGTAATGGAGGGACCTCAGGTAAGTGAGGTAATTTCTTCTGTCTCCACCCTTCCAACCTCACAAATTTCTTTGCTTTCTAGTGTTGCTATTGCAACTGTGTCAGTGACCAAACAGTTGCCTACCCAAGCTACCAAACCAATAAAAGTTCCTACCTCTAAAGCTAAGAAAGCCCCCTCTGATTTCTTTCAAAAGAAATCAGTTGTAAAATCCACCAAACCTAAAGAGGGGAGTGTGAAGGTGGGCAAGAAAGGTGAGGGACATGGTGAAAATCAAAGAAGCCCTAAGGATAAGGCTGGTGAGAAGAGTGTACCCAAACCTAGCCATACCACAGTTTCCCACAAACTGTGGTTGTTAATAAGGATACTAGCTCATTACTGGTTTCATCCTCCCAAAAGGATATTACCATTGAAATAAGCTCCCAACCAGGAGCACAGGCCAAGAAGGGTAGGGACACTAGCTCACCACAAACTTATACCAGAAAGAAGAAGCCAAAAATCCTTGGGGATGCACAGGGATCACACACTGTGCAAACTGGTGCTAAAGACACAGTCACTGCACCTTCTCAAAGCCAGGTTGATGTGGCTCCAATAAATGTGGAGTCACATCCAAAATCTCTTATAATTGAAGCACCTGATACACCAAATTCTCCCACACACTCATTGGATGTTGACATGATAAACACATCACTTCCAAATTTTCCATCTTTAACTCTCTTGGAGAAGCCAAAAATCCATGCAAGTGAGCATCATCTTCTAGATGATTTGTTGGCTCACTTGTAATTTCTTTTTGAGACTATTGATACATCTGTGCCAAAATTTTCATCAATCTGCACAGAATCTACAATAGTCTCCACTCCACACTCATTCATTTATACTCACTCGATGGATATTGTTCATCCGTCGAGTAGTGATTGTATCCCGACGGATGTGCCTAACAGCAGTCATCCGTCAGATAGTCTAATTACTAACCCGATGGATATTTCTCATCCATCAGGAGTCTCTGCACAACTTCAAAGTTCAATTATAGCTACAAGTGTAGATTACTTAGTAATTGTATAATCCCTTTTAGGATTGAGGGAAGGTAGTGATTTGAGTGAGAGTCTGGGTTGCTTCAAGGAAAAAGAAGAGGAAAAGAGTGATCTAATGCAGTCCATTTCTTCAGGACTGGCAAAAGTGAATGAGAGGAGTCCCACCTTAGATGGTGAAGGTGAGGGTGTGAGGGTGGGGAGCTAAGGTGAGACCTTGATGCAAGAAAAGAGAGATAATGAGAGAAATGCAGGTACAGGAGAAATAAAGGTGGATGTCATTGCAAGTGAGTTAATGAATGTCCAGGATGCAGATAGGGAGGGACTATCTCAGCAAAGTCAAGCTGTTATAGATTCTACCTCCTTGGATGCTGAGACATTTACTCACCCTGTTCCAGCATATTAACTTCTAGCTGGACAGGGAAATGACAATGCAGAAAGAATGCTAAATTTGGTGCACACCACACAGTCTATGCAAAGTGCAAATGATGCAATCACAGCTCTTCCCTTTACAGCTGGTGATATTGACTATTAGACCGGTGGTTCAGAAGATTTCTTTGGTGGTGAGGATGAAGAAAGTGAAGAAGAGCCATTGGACACAGGGGGAGAAGTAGGCCCTAGTTCTAGATCAAGCATGCCATCATGGGCCTTCTCAAAGAAATGTGATGAACATCATTTCAAGACCACACTCATCCAACTTATCAGTCAAACATACTCTGCTCTTCAATCCACAACAAATGCCATCACCAAGAAGCTCCTACAAGCACACCTTGCTTCTCTTCAATTACAACAAATCCAAGGTTTTCAACACACTCAGGATGTTACCTCTATCAAAGGTCAAATTGATCAAATGAAAAGAGACATTTCTGAAAGGTTAGATTCTAAAATTCCAGAAGCTACAATGCTTGACGTTAAGAGATAACTCAGGAAGAATTCTGATCTTGTTACAAAGATAGATGCCATGGATACTAGAATGACAGTAATGGAAGCTTCTCTAACAACCATACATCTGCATCAGGCACAACAAACAGACTTATTTCAAAGGCTAGTGGCAGCACAAACCCCTTCTTCTACTCAACTTGCTAATAACAAAAAGGGGGAGAAAGAAACCTCTTCTAAGGGGGAGAAAGCAAGCTCAATTTTCTTATTCAGTCAAGGAGAATCAAAAAGTGAGGGGAGCAAAAAGTGCTAAACATACAAATCAGCAAAGTGATTATGCCAATAATTGCTTTCACAAAGCCACTAGTGTTGGATAACATTGATCTAATCCATCTAGCAGCTGAAAAGCTTGAGTCAAAATCAAATTCTAAGATGCCTGATATTACAGTTCTAGAGAAGGAAATAAGAGAAAAATGGAGAAAAATAGATGCGGATATTCAACAAAAGTTTGGGCCAATTCAGAAGCCAGACAAAGTCTTCAATCATCACTCTAAAGTCATGAAAATTTCTGTGAATGACATAAGTATGAACTATCTGGAAAGAGGTCAAACTTCCTGCATCAAATATCCAAAGAAAGATCTCATCATGAAGGCCAAAATGAACTACTCTAAGTTTTCAGACAAAAATCCTATAGATACAGTGTTTGAAACACCTAGGTCAGATGAGAAGAACCTGCTGGGTAGGTCTATTGCATTCTACAAGGATCCAACTGATTCAGCACTTAAAAGGAGAATTGCTAAAATTTACAGAAATGGTAAGGATATCTATGTAGTGGTTGGACACCCACTGTTTGTGGAAGCTAAGAAGGAAGAGAAAGAAAGAATCAGGATAGAAAAGAAGCTAGCTGCTTTGGATGCTAAGAAGCAAAAGGAAAAGATAGAACAAACTGCTATCTTGGCCAAACTTCAAGCTATAAAAACCGCAACTGAACTTCCTGTACAACCAACTGTAATTACTGAACCTAAGGATCTGAAAATGCAAGAAAAATCACAGCAGAAAAGAAGATTTAGATACAAACTCCATTCCAAGAGGAAAGTGAACTTTAATGATGAGGAATTGCAAGACCAATTTCCCAAAAAGCCTACAACTACAACTCATACATCAAAACCCTCAGTGGTATTTGAAGAATTCAAAGTGGTTGATCCAACAAGAATTATTCATGGTGAACCAATTGTTCCTAAGGATGAGCCAGTAGACTGGGATAGTTTACCAATTCCTGAGCTAAATTTACCTATCTTCAAGACAAAGAAGACAAAGACTAGAGCTAGAAAGAAAGTGAAGCCTGTATCTCTCAGATCCAAAGCTCTAACCAAATCCCAACCCACAGTCAATAAGAGAGATCTCATGTAAATTTATGATATCAAGGAATTTTCAGACTTGAATCTCTACTTGGATGAACTGAAAGAAGTAAGAGGAATTGATGCTTACAGAAATCTTCCTGAAAGACTGGTATTTAGATACAAGGGAGGGAAAGAGATGACATGGCCTCTTTACAGGATTCTTCAAGAAAGCCAATATGTTCTGATTAAAGTCTACACATCCTTCAAAAAGAACTTTGGATACAATGTGACTGCAAGAAGAATAGTTACAAAGAGGAGTGAGGAACTAAGGAGTACTAGAGCCAAAGATGCACTTCCAAAAACTCTATCTATTCCCTTTACAGGAAAAAGAGTGCATCTAAGGCCCTATTGGCTGATAGAATTCATGGATGACAAAGGTGTTAGAAGATTCTTTAGATTGGAGGACCAATTGAGTATCTCTAGCAATGAGACTATTTTGGAAATGCAGGAAATGCTAGATATCTCAGAAGCCAATGAACTTGAATTCCACAGACAACTTCAGAATCAAATTGAAGAAAACAACAGAAGCCTTGGGAAGAAATCCAGAAAATCAAGGAAATAGATCTATCTGTTCAGACTAGAGGAGCATCTTGATAACAATTATGAGCAATTTCTTTGTCTACTTTGCATTGCTCAACTTTCAGCAAATTGTAGCACTTATCAGTTTTATCTACTATTTTTCATTCTATATCTTTAGGATGTTTTGTTATCATCAAGTTTCTCTTAATTTATGTCTACAATTCCAGTAGACATAAATTGGGGGAGATTGTTTATGTTGTGTACTTGATGATAATCTAAACAAAACACCTTAGTAGATATAACTTAGTGAATTTTGTAGCACCCGACGGATGATCAATTATAGTCCCAACGGATGATTCAATATAGTACGACGGATGACTAATTCATATCCACCGGGTGAGTAGCTTATGTAACAATAAGTACTGTAGCACATTTCTGCAAAGAACTTGTATAGATTCTATAGTAGCTTATGAATCATGTAGACTACTAGTAGATGTGCAGAATAGGTTGATTAAATGTAAATATAAGACGTCTTATAATTTTGCACAAATGAAATGGAGTCAAGTGATAAATGGTTACCCGACGGATGATCAACAAAGCTACCCGCCAGATGATCAATAAGGCTACCCGACGGATAACAAGCATGTACCCGACAGATGATCAATTCAAATATCTGTTGACAGTGACAACACAGTCACATGCGTCGAATGTTTGAAAAAGGAATGTGGCAGCCTGTTTAGCAGGGTTTTGAGAACAAAGAAGTATTACCATTTCCATGCTATTATGAAGATATTAAAAGATGTTGGAATATAGTAGTGAAGCAGCATGGAGTTAGACTTGATAGGTTTTGTTTTATTATCCTGTCTTATTACCATGTAAACTTGGTGATATATAAACCAAGTGTAGCTAGTAGAACAAAAAACTAAGCAAACACATTTTTTAACAGAGAAACATTTGTAAGCTGTATTCTGTAGAATTTCTCTGTAGTTTCTTTGTTCACTTGTACAAGCAGTTGTGAGCTTACAAGCTTTACAGGGTTCTCTTGATATATATATATATATATATATATATATATATATATATATCTGGTGGATACATTCAAATCCACCAGAAAGTTTTAAAGACTTGTGTTTTTATTACTTTATGTTTGATTAACTTAACTCTGTATTCCGCACTTTGCAAATCAAACAGTTAGATATAAATTAAGTTAGAACCATTTTTCATAAATCTCAAAAAGAAGCCAGAATTACATTCAACCCCCCCTTCTGTAATTCTTTTTGTATTATTAGGGAATAACAATTGGTATCAGAGCAAGCTCTTCAAGTACAAAGAGTTTAAAGATCATAACAAAATAACAAGATGAACAAGAAGGATGTTGGAGTGAAGATTCCATTTCTGGACAAAGACAATTATCACCACTGGAAGGTGAAGATGCACCTACATCTTCTTTCTTAAGATGAGGCCTATGTGGATTGCATAGGGAGAGGTCCTCATGTGTCAATGAGAGCTGGAATGGGAAATGAACCATCTGTTCCCAAGCCTAGACATGAATGGTCAGATCCTGATATTGAGCAAGTCAGAAAAGACAAGAAGGCCATGAATATATTATTCAATAGAGTTGATGGTGATATATTTGATAACATCATTAACTGTAAAACAACCAAGGAGGTTTGGGACACAATTCAGATTATCTGTGATGGTACTGAGCAAGTAAGGGAGAATAAGATGCAGCTGCTAATTCAGCAATATGAGCACTTTCACTGTGAAGATAATGAGTCTCTCACTGACATTTTTAGTAGATTTCAAAAATTACTAAATGCTCTGAAGTTGCATGGAAGAGTCTATCAGACAAAATACTCCAATCTCAAGGTCCTTAGATCTCTTCCAAAGGAGTGGAAACCAATGACAGTCTCACTGATAAATTCTCAGGATTACAAAGAGTTTACCTTGGAGAGACTGTATGGCATCCTGAAAACTTATGAGCTTGAAATAGAGCAAGATGAGAGGATGGAGAAAGGAAGGAAGAAAGGAGGGTCCATAGCACTGGTTGCTGAGTTGGAAAAGGATAAAGAAGTGAAGGTAGAAGCTGTTGAGTCTACTACAAAGGTCTGTGAAAACAAGGGCGAGGGGCTGGTAGCTGAAAATGAAGATTCTTTGAGCCAAGATGATATGAATGATATTGATGAACATCTTGCATTCCTTTCCAGAAGATTTTCCAAGCTCAAGTTCAAGAAGAAATTTGGAGCAGCTAAGCCAAATAGAAATATGGTGGACAAATCAAAATTCAAATGTTTCAAATGTGGCTTGGTAGGGCATTTTTCCAGTGAGTGTACAAAGTTAGATTCCAGCAAAAAGAAGTTTGAGCCTGTGGATTATAAACAGAAGTATTTTGAGTTGCTCAAGAAAAAGGAAAGAGATTTCATTACACAAGAAAACGATTGGGCAGCAGATGGACTGGATGAGGATGAAGATGCCAGCTATGTCAATCTAGCCCTAATGGCCAAGTCTGACAAAACAGAAACAAGTTATTCAAGTAATCAGGTAATCACCACTAACCTAGCATATTTATCTAAAGTTGAGTGTAATGATGCAATTAATTACATGTCTACAGAACTATATCATTTGCATGTTACACTTAAATCCCTCACTAAGGAAAATGCTAAAATCAAAGAAAACAATTTGTTTTTAAGTGAGAGGAACAATGTGCTAGAGTCTCAATTTATTGAATTTGAAAAATTGAGAATAGAATGTAAGATTGTTAAGGATGAATTAACTGAGTCCTTGAAGAAAGAAGAAATTTTAAAGAAGCAACTTGAACGAGAACATGAGGTGATTAATGCATGGAAATCATCCAGAGATGTTCATGCTCAAATCACTAAAGTTCAAGGTATTGAGTCCTTTTGTGATGAAGCCTGGAAAAAGAGTAAGGAGAAGCTGGAATGCAATTTGGTTGAAGGATTGCTAACAGATGTAGACTCGACGGATGATGAGAGTCATCCGTCGGATAATTAAAAGGATTATTCATCGAGTGACATAAATCTTCATCCGTCGGCTATGTGCAAACCTGTGAGCAAAGCCAAACTTGCTAAGTTAGATGAAAAATATGGATCAGTTTCCAAAAACTTTGTTCCAGGAGAATCAAGTCAAGTGAAGAAGGAGAAGAAAGTGAATGTTGGTCATCTGTCTATCAAGCAATTAAATGACATATTAGAAAAGATTGAGGTTAAAACAGAAAATAAAAAGAAAAACAATGGATATGGGAAAGTAGGGATTAACAAACATAACAACTACACACCTGATAAGTATGCTCCTAAAAAAATCCGTGTTAAGTGTGGTAGTGTTAATCATTTGTCTGTTAATTGCAAACTTGCCATGCCTACTCCTATATCTGTACCATCTTCTTTTCCCAACATGAATGTCATGCCTTCTATGCCTATGAATGCTATGTCTGCACAGAATATGAATGCACAATTTACTAATATGCCATTTGCACCTAATGTAATATCTGGGATATATCGTGTAATTATTTTGCAAATAAATAAATATTATGCATGTTCCGTATTTATTCTGTGAGTATTTTAATTTTTATATGTCCAAAATAAAATATAGATAATTTTTATATCTTCCTATTCATTTTTATGTTGATTTATGATTTTATAGGAAATTTATGGATTTTATAAATTCTTTTTCCGAGTAATTATAAACTATTTTATTTAATCGGGAACCAGCCGACGTCACTCGTTTTTACATTTTTATAACCCGAAACTCTTCCGAGAACTTCTTTCTAACCTAATTGCAATATTCCGAGCATTTTCCATGTTTCGACTTTTTCGATCCGGCTTACGGTTTGTCCTGTGCGGGTCCCGGCGCAATATTTTCTATACATTATTCGTTTCGGTAAATCAATAAAACTCGTATTTTCGATAAACAGGATCTTTTTATTAAACTATTATAATTATCACCTCGTAATACGTGTAACCAGGCGCTGAGACCAAGACCGCAGTACAAATTGTACTGATTTGGATAATTATCCCGAAAACGGATACCGTTTGGATCCGTTTTTATAAATAAACGTACTATTTTATATCCGGAATGATCCAACAGGATACTAATTTTCCGTAATTATAAATAGCCTTCACCGTATTTTATAAAAGCATTTGCAAACAGTAATTATATAATTTTACAGAGAAAATACATATATTAATAAACCTTTCTGAGAATCAAATTGCAAAATCAAGTTGTTATTGAAATCCGCTCGGGAAGCTCTAGTTACCAAAACGGAGGTTTTGAAGTGTTCTACCAGATTCCAGAACTCGTTTTACTGCAGAATTAAAGGTTTATTTTCTATAATTTTTATTAATTTCGAATTATTTTGATTAAAAATATGAATTTTTGTACGAATGATTGTTTGAATGATTTGATGCTTGCATGTTGTAGAGATGGTTTTCCTGATGATTTTGATATGTCATATGACTGATTTGGAGTTCAATAACATGTTCAAAATTGAGTTTGATTTTCGAATTTTGAAATTAGGGTTTATAACCCGTATGAATGTTTTTAATTGAAATTTAGGCCTTTTTGTTCCAGGGGTTATTAGATGTTCTAGATGGGTGGGTTTTGTTCCCCTTGAAATTTGCAATCGATTGGTATATAGTATATTAACAGACGATCCCTGGTTTGAAGGGAGTAGTGTTTTGAAGTTTCTTCGAGTTCGTCGGAAACCGGCGAACTTCTCGGCCAATTTCCGGCCAACTCAGGGATTATCATAATGATTTGATTACATGGTTGTGTTCCTTGTGAATTGTAGTTGTTATCTGGAGGTGATGGTGGGGTGAGGACGCCAGAATCGTCTTCTCCGGCGAACCCCTGTAAAATTGCAGTTTAGTACCTGTAGTTTTAAGAACGATGCAATTTCGTCCCTGTAGTTTGTAAATTTTGCAAATAAGGGATTCCTGTTTATAAATTATTTAAAAATTATATTTCCTATTTATTTTAATTATAAAAATTCGTTTTTAATTACCGAAATTTACAAAAATTATTATTTTAATTCTAAAAATTATTTTTAATTTAAAAATAAATCTGAATTAATTAGTTTATTAATTTTAGTTAAAACTTAATTGATTAATTGGTCAATTAATTCGAAAATTAATTGATTTAATTAATTATTAATTGATTTTAATTAGTTATTTAATTAGATTTAATTATTTATAAATGATTTAAAAATTCCGAAAATTAGTTTCGAGCTTTAAAATATTTTTCTAAATTGTTTTCAAGGCTCGATAATTATTATAAAATTATTTTGATGCCAGATTTGGCCAACCGAACCCTGTTTATTGCTTTAAAATTTACCCAACGACCCGTTTTAATTCCGAAAAATATTTAAAAAATCATATTAAATACCCGAAAGCCTGTTTATGACCCGAGACTTCTTTATAAATGGAATGTCATTGATTGTTTGACGTGTTACGTGTTATATGTGACTTGTTGTTTGACTATCGGTCTATATGTTCAGTGTTTACTTGTTTTAAGCGTAACTTTCAATCCATTAGTCGGATTTGGGTAAAACGAAGGGTAGATAGAAGTGTTTACCTGACAACCATTCGGTGAAATTGCCTTATTGTTCCTGGTGAAGATTAAAAGCATCTCATTATTGGACATCCTATATTGCTTATGATTTTTTTATTGCTTTACATTGTTTACTCTGTTATTATGTTAGAATTGGATTGTTTTATAAAATTATGGACCCGATTCGTGGTCAGACCAGATTGTTGGTCAAGTTAGGCCAATGTGTGCCTTGGATCCAGTAATTAGAGCAGAGCTGTGTGCCTTGCTCGGGGTTAGTGCGTGACTGATCAGCAGCCTAACCTTGGTTTTTAAAATGAAAATATAATATTCAATTCTAAATCATTAATCATTGTTCACTTGATACCTTAACTCTTGTCACTTGATGATCATTATTCTCAGTCTTGTTAATATGACTTGCTGAGCTAGTTAGCTCATTTATGCGATGTTGTTTATGTTCTTTTCCAGTTAAGAAGGAACCGGTTGGTAGCGAGGATCCCCATTCCAGTGCGGGAGCTAGCGGTCTAGGTTGATCGAGTTAAGCTAGCTGACAGCTTTTGGAATAGTTTAAGTTTATGAAGTTTTTAATAATGTTTAATATTCAGTTGTAAGTTTGAATAGTTGGGATTTGGGAATTTGCAATATAAGTGTGTTTGTGTGGCTTGTGTGCATACTTTAACCTGTTACGATCCGTGGTAGTTGGTAAGTAGGGTCACTGCATATTATTATTATCTTTAATATTGTTATAAGCAGGTTATAATTAGGGTGTGTGTGTGTGGACCCCAAACTTCTGACCCGGGTTTGGAGGGCGCCACCGATTTGATATCAGAACTACAGGTTATAAGTCACTGACACAAGCCTAGGTTGACGGGAATGGGTAGAAGGTTAGGATTAGAAGTAAGGAAATAGAAAGATAGAACGTCGAGAGGATGAGTGCGATGGTATAACAAGTATTAGTATAATTCATGTTGTGGTTCGAGATTCTTATATTACGATATTATTTCAGATAGCAGCAATGGCCGACTCTTTTATCCCCGTACCAACTGATCACTTAGAGCCCTCAGTTGAAGGACTATCTTCAGATCCACGTCCTGTTATTCCACCAGTGTTGGCTTTTTTACCTCCACCTGTGTTACAGCCCGTACCACTGCAGGCCATCCCACCCCCAAGCATGAGGCCACCTATCAGAGGAACCCCACCTGTTGATTCAGGTCTTACTGGTCACTCAGTTACAGGTGTACCTTTTCAGTTCTCTTCCTATCCTATCCTATATCATCAGTTCGAGGCTTGCCTTATGGAGCAGCGATTCCTACGGGGTCAGATTCAAGAGTTATTACATATTATGCATACCAAAGAGGTTGGGAGTGGTGAGAGGCGACTCAGAGAGAGACTCCAGGTATTTCGGAGAGCAGCTGCTGTGAGGATTGCTGAGGTTACTCATGAGGATATCACCCCTGATTTTCTTGTGGAATGGGCTAAGTTGGTTCTGGAGGAGCTTGAGGAGATTGGAGGTCCAGACTTGCCATGAGCCAGAGGCACATAAATGGAGATGCTGATCAGTGCTACTAAGGTTGTTTAGTATGTACAGTAGTGTGTAGTATGTATCAGTAGACTTTTGGGTTGTATTTATACACTAGATCTGCTGACTAGTGAGTAGGTTTGTTGTACCCTTTTGCTTTTACTTCCGAAGCATTTTAACGCTTGTACTACCTAAAACTTTTGATCTATATATATCAGTACCTTTTCCTTTCCAGCATTGTCATTTACATTACTGCACCTGTTTTACTTCACTTTATTTATTGCCCCAGTTATACCCCTATGATACCATATACCCTATTCCCTTAACTGTTTATATTCTGTAAAGAAGCATGCAATTTACTTAGTTCAACTGTTAAAATTGTTTTCAAAATGAGATATTTCCGTTTTACAAAACTTTTCTTTTATGCAAAGGATTTGATTTAAAGGTTAAATAAGTTGTTTGATTCTTTACAGAAAATGCCTCCCAGAAGAAATACCCGCACCAACACTCAGAATGAAGAAACCAACAACAACAATAACAACCAAGATGATACCAACCAGAATGCAAACCCAGGACCCAAAGACCTAGCAATAGCCCAGATTCTTCAAATCTTGGCTCAACAAATAGTTCACCTGACTCAACAACAACAAAAATAAACCAATCCCCAGGTAACTTTCAAAACTTTTCAGGCAGTAAACCCACCTGAATTCAAGGGTTCCTTAGATCCGATTGAAGCGAATGTTTGGTTAAAGGAAATAGAGAAGTCGTTTGCTTTAGTTAAAGTGAAGGAAGAACAGAAGGTGGAGTTTGCAAGTTATTATTTGAAGAATGAGGCCACCTATTGGTGGGAGACTGTGAAGACATTGGAAGGTACAAATGTTATTACTTGGGAGAGGTTCAAAGAATTATTTTTAAAAAAGTATTTTCTCCAGTTTGTTCAGGATCAATTGGAGCTAAAGTTTTTAGAGCTAAAGCAAGGAAATATGTCGGTAGCTGATTATGAAAGTAAGTTTGAAGAATTGTCAAGGTATGTGCCATCATATGTAGATACTGACAGGAAGAAGGCCAAGAGATTCCAGCAAGGTCTGAAGCCATGGATCAGAGGGAAGGTAGCCATCTTTGAATTGGATACCTATGCAGGAGTTGTACAGAAGGCCATGATTGCAAAGACAGAGAGTGAGATGTCACATAAGGAAAAGGAAAGTAAGAAGGGGAAATTTGAAGGCAATGAAGGACAATCACAACCAGGGAAGTTTCCAAATTTTAAGAAGAGCAAGTTTCAGCCAGGGAGAAATTTTAATTTCAAAAAGCAAAATACAGGCGACGGAGGTCAGGGCAACCGTCCAGTCAATGTGAATCAATCGAATTAGTTGAGGTTAAATTTTCCCGATTGTCAGGTATGTGGGAAGAAGCACGGAGGAGTTTGTAATAAGTTGAACGTGGTTTGTTTTAAGTGTAATCAGAAAGGGAACTATTCGAGGGAGTGCTGCAATCAGTCAGCGAGAGAACCAGTGAACAAGGATCAACCTACCCGTAATCCAGCAATTAAGGTTCCAGCTTTTGGATTTACATGCTTTAAATGTGGGAAGCCAGGACATATAGATAGGGATTGCAAGACACCAGCCCCAGTCAGTAATGCATTGAGAATTATGGGATCTACTCCTGCAGTAAATGAGACTCCAAGGGCTAGAGTTTTTGATATGTCTGTGATGGACACTATCCAGGATACTGATGTCGTGGCAGGTACGCTTAATGTGAATTCTTTATGTGCCAAAGTGTTAATAGAATCGGGAGCAACTCGATCATTTATTTCACAAGATTTTATTAGTAAGTTAAATTATCCAGTTGAATATTTAAATGAAATAATGACTGTGGAATTAGAAAATCAAGAACGTGTATCTGTTAATCAAGTTTGTGGGAATTGTGAGATTGAGATTTCTGGTAATAAGTTTTATGTAGATTTGATACCATTTAAGCTAGGAGAGTTTGACGTTATCTTAGGAATGGATTGATTATCTAAGCACGATGCTCAGATAGATTGTTGAAATAAGAAGGTAATGGTAATTGGATTGTTAGAATTGGATTGTTATCCAATTCTAAATCATTAATCATTATTCACTTCATACCTTAACTCTTTTCACTTGATGATCATTATTCTCAGTCTTGTCATTATGACTTGCTGAGCTAGTTAGCTCATTTGTGCGATGTTGTTTATGTTCTTTTCCAATTAAGAAGGAACCAGTTGGTAGCGAGAATCCCCAATCCAGTGCGAGAGCTAGGGGTCCAGGTTGATCGAGTTAAGCTAGCTGACAGCTTTTGAGATAGTTTAAGTTTGTAAAAGTTTGTAATAATGATTAATATTCAGTTCTGAGTTTGAATAGTTGGGATTTGGACATTTGTAATATAAAGTGTGTGTGTGTAGCTTGTGTACATACTTTACCCCGTTGCGGTCCGTGGTAGTTGGTAAGTAGGGTCACATCATGTTATTTTATCTTTATTATTATAAGCATGTTATAAATAAGGTGTGTGTGTGTGTGTGGACCCCAAACTTCTGACACGGGTTGGGAGGGCGCCATAGGTTTGGTATCAGAGCTACAAGTTATAAGTCACTGACACAAGCCTAGATTGACGGGAATGGGTAGAGGGTTAGGATTAGAAGTAAGGAAATAGAAAGATAGAACATCGAGAGGATGAGTGCGACGGTATAACTGGTAATAGTATAATTCGCATTGTGGTTCGAGATTCTTATATTGCGATATGATTTCAGATAGCAGCGATGACCGACTCTTTCATCCCCGTATCAGTTGATCACTCAGAGCCCTCAGTTGGAGGACCATCTTCAGATCCACGTCCTGTTGTTCCACCAGTGTTGGCTATTTTACCTCCACCTGTGTTGCAGCCCGTACCACTGCAGGCTATTCCACCCCCAAGCATGAGACCACCTATCAGAGGACCCCCGCCTGCTGATTCAGGTTTTACTGGTCACTCAGTTACAGGTGTACCTTTTCAGTTTTCTTCCTATCCTGTCCCATATCATCAGTTCGAGGCTTGCCTTATGGAGCAGCGATTCCTACGGGGTCAGATTCAAGAGCTATTACATATTATGCGTACCAGAGAGGTTAGGAGTGGTGAGAGGTGGCTCAGAGAGAGACTCCAGATATTTCGGAGAGCAGCTGCTGTGAGGATTGCTGAGGCTACTCATGAGGATATCACCCCTGATTTTCTTGTGGAGTGGGCTAAGTGGGTTCTGGAGGAGCTTGAGGAGATTGGAGGACCAGACTTGCCCTGAGCTAGACCCAGAGATGGAGATGCTGATCAGTGCTGTTGTGGTTGTTTAGTATGTATAGTAGTGTGTAGTATATATCAGTAGACTTTTGGGTTGTATTTATAGACTAGATCTGCTGGCTAGTGAGTAGGTTTGTTTTACCTTTTGCTTTTACTTCCGAAGCGTCTTTACGCTTGTATTACCTAATACTTTTGATCTATATATATCAGTACCTTTTCCTTTCTAGCATTGTCATTTACTTTACTGCACCTGTTTTACTTTACTTTATTTATTGCACCAGTTATACCCTTGTGATACCATATACCCTGTCCCCTTAACTGTTTATATTCTGTAAAGAAGCATGCAATTTACTTAGTTTGACTGTTACAACTGTTTTCAAAAAGAGATATTTCTATTTTTCAAAACTTTTCTTTTATGCAAAGGATTTGATTTATAAGTTAAATAAGTTGTTTGATTCTTTACAGAAAATGCCTCCCAGAAGAAATACCCGCACCAACACTCAGAATGAAAAACCAACAACAATAATAATAATCAAGATGATACCAACCAGAATGCAAACCCAGGACCCATAGACCCAGCAATAGCCCAGATTCTTCTAATCTTGGCTCAACAAACAGTTCACCTGACTCAACAACAACAAAGACAGACCAATCCCCAGGTAACTTTCAAAACTTTTCAAGCGGTGAACCCACCAGAATTCAAGGGTTCCTTAGATCCGATTGAAGCAAATGTTTGGTTAAAGGAAATAGAGAAGTTGTTTGCTTTAGTTAAAGTGAAGGAAGAACAGAAGGTTGAGTTTGCAAGTTATTATCTGAAGAATGAGGCCACCTATTGGTGGGAGACTGTGAAGACATTGGAAGGTACAGATGTTATTACTTGGGAGTGGTTTAAGGAATTGTTTTTAGAAAAATATATCCCCCAGTTTGTTCATGATCAAATGGAGCTGAAGTTTTTAGAGTTAAAGCAAGGAAATATGTCGGTATCTGATTATGAGAGTAAGTTTGAGGAATTGTCAAGGTATGTACCGTCATATGTGGATACTGACAGGAAGAAGGCTAAGAGATTCCAGCAAGGTCTGAAGCCATGGATCAGAGGGAAGGTAGCCATCTTTGAATTGGATACCTATGCAGGAGTTGTACAGAAGGCCATGATTACAGAGACAAAGAGTGAGATGTTACAGAAGGAAAAGGAAAGTAAGAAGAGGAAGTTTAAAGGGAATGAAGGCCAGTCACAACCAGGGAAGTTTCCAAATTTTAAGAAGGGCAAGTTTCAGCTAGGGAGAAATTTTAATTTCAAGAAGCAAAATGCAGGCGACGGAGGCCAGGGCAACCGTCCAGTCAATGTGAATCAGCCAAGTCAGTTGAGGCTAACTTTTCCAGATTGTCAGGTATGTGGGAAGAAATATGGAGGAGTCTGTAATAAGTTGAACGTGGTTTATTTCAAGTGTAATCAGAAAGGGCACTATTCGAGGGCGTGCCGAAATCAGCCAGCGAGAGAGCTAGTGAACAAGGATCAGCATACCCGTAATCCAGCGGTTAAGGTTCCAGCTGTTGGATTTACATGCTTTAAATATGGGAAGCTAGGACATATAGCCAGGGATTGCAAGACACCAGCCCCAGTCAGTAATGCATTAAGGATAATGGGATCCACTCCAGCAGTAAATGAAATTCTAAGGGCTAGAGTTTTTGATATGTCTGTAAAGGACGCTATCTGGGATACTGATGTCGTGGCAGGTACGCTTAATATGAATTCTTTATGTGCCAAAGTGTTAATAGATTCGGGAGCAACTCAATTGTTTGTTTCTCAAGATTTTGTTAGTAAGTTAAACTGTTCAGTTGAGTATTTAAATGAAATAATGACTGTGGAATTAGCAAATCAAGAACGTATATCTGTTAATCAAGTTTGTGGGAATTGTGAGATTGAGATTTCTGATAAATTTTTTGTGTAGATTTGATACCATTTAAGCTAGGAGAGTTTGGCGTTATCTTAGAAATGGATTGGTTATCTAAGCACGATGCCCAGATAGATTGTCGAAATAAGAAGGTAATGGTGAAGACACCAGATGAAAGAATAGTAATGTTTAAGGGCCAGAAACAAGCAAAGAAGTTTTTAACAATGATTCAAGCTAAAAAGTTACTACGGCAAGGATTCGAGCATTTCGTTGCTTATGTGATTGATAGAAGTCAAGAACCAGCAAAACTTGAAGATATTCCAGTAGTTAATGAATTTCCAGACGTGTTTCCCGATGAGTTACCAGGACTTGCTCCAGACAGCGAAATTGATTTTGCGATCGACTTAGCACCTGGAACGGAACCAGTATCCAAGGCCCCGTACAGAATGGCGCCCGTTGAGATGAAGGAACTAGCAAAGCAATTGCAAGAGTTGTTAGAGATAGGAGTAATCAGACCCAGTGTATCCCCGTGGGGTGCACCGGTACTATTTGTCGAGAAGAAGGATGGAAGCATGACACTGTGCATCGACTATCGGGAGCTTAACAAGCTTACAATCAAGAACAAGTATCAGTTACCCATAATTGATGATTTGTTTGACCAGTTGAAAGGAGCCAAGTACTTTTCCAAGATCGATTTGAGATCGGGATATCAACAACTAAAGATTAAACCAGAGGATATACCAAAGACAGCTTTCAGGACAAGGTATGGACATTATGAATTTTTAGTGATGTCTTTTGGATTAACCAATGCCCCGACATCATTCATGGACCTGATGAACAGAATTTTCAATGAATACTTGGACAAGTTTGTTATTGTGTTTGTAGATGATATTTTGATTTATTCAAAGACAGAAGAGGATCATGCTGAACATTTGAGGACAGCTTTAAAGATTTTAAGGAAGAAAAAGTTATATGCTAAATTCTCGAAGTGTGAGTTTTGGTTACAGGAAGTTCAATTCTTAGGACACATAGTCAGTAATGAAGGGATCAAAGTGGACCCAGCGAAGATTGAAGCAATTACAAATTGGGAAAGACCGAGAACACCAACAGACGTAAGAAGTTTCTTGGGATTAGCGGGATATTATCGCCGATTTGTTCAAACTTTTGCAAGGACTGCAACACCATTGAAGAAGCTTACACGGAAGAATGAAAAGTTTATATGGAACGATAAATATGAAGAAAGTTTTCAGGAATTGAAGCGAAGATTAATCACGGCACCTGTTTTGTCACTTCTAGATGATCAAGGGAATTTCGTAATTTATAGTGATGCTTCTCATAAAGGACTCGGATGCGTTTTGATGCAGCACGATAAGGTTATTACGTATGCGTCAAGGCAATTGAAACCACACGAACATAAGTATCCTACTCATAATTTGGAGCTAGCAGCCATAGTATTCGCTTTGAAGATTTAGAGACATTATCTATATGGAGAGAAATGCGAGATTTATACGGATCACAAAAGCTTGAAGTATATATTCACACAGAAGGAGCTTAATATGAGACAGGAAAGATGGTTAGAGTTGATTAAGGATTATGATTGCACGATTAACTATCATCCCGGTAAAGCAAATGTTGTAGCGGACGCGTGAAGTCGGAAAGAAAAGTTGAATGTGTTATCAGTACCCGAAGAGATATACAAGGAATTTCAGAGACTAGAATTGGAAATTAGAGTATGCAAGCCTGATGAAGCAAAAGCGTATAGTATGAC
The DNA here is from genome assembly GCF_009905375.1 of Apium graveolens. Lineage (NCBI taxonomy): Eukaryota > Viridiplantae > Streptophyta > Magnoliopsida > Apiales > Apiaceae > Apium > Apium graveolens. Next base: position 268,771,563 of record NC_133652.1, on the reverse strand, counting down.
TTTCCAGCCGGAGTTGTTAGAAAAGATAAGGAAGCGTCAGGAGGAGGTAATGGATCAGGACATTAACCGTTTGGTAGATGAGGAATTGTACACGCAAAAGGACGATCAAGGTATTCTTAGGTTTTCTTCTAGAATTTGGATTCCACCAGTAACGGAGTTGAAGAATGAAATTTTACAGGAAGCTCATAATTCAAGGTATTCAATCCATCCAGGAAGTACCAACATGTACAGAGATTTAAAGGAAAATTATTGGTGGCCCGATATGAAGAGGGAAATTGTAGAATGTGTTAGCAGATGTTATATATGTCAGAGAGTTAAAGCAGAACATCAGAGACCAAGTGGATTGTTGCAGCCATTAGAGATTCCAGAGTGGAAGTGGGAGCATATTGCCATGGATTTCATAGTCGGATTACCAAGAACGAAAGCTAATCATGATGCCATTTGGGTTATAGTGGACAGACTTACCAAGTCAGCTCATTTTCTGCCTATAAATGAAAGATTTTCACTAGATAAGTTAGTCCATATGTACCTGAAAGAAATTGTAGTTCGTCATGGAGTTCCTGTGTCTATCGTATCCGATCGATCCGAGATTTAACTCAAGATTTTGGAAAAGTTTTCAAGAATGTTTGGGAACGAGACTGAATATGAGTACGGCTTACCATCCCCGGACGGACGGCCAGAGTGAAAGAACAATTTAGACAATCGAAGACATGTTACATGTTTGGCAAAGTAGCTTACGAGTTAGCGTTACCTCCGCACATGGAACACATTCACAATGTTTTTTACATATCGATGTTTAAGAAATATAATCCAGACTCCAGGCATCTAATCGAATACGAGCCAATAGAGCTTCAAGCAGATTTATCATATGTAGAGAGTTCGATAGAGATTCTAGAAGAAAGAGAGAAAGTGTTATGGAATAAAGTGGTAAAGTTAGTGAGAGTACTGTGGAGAAACCCAAAGGTTGAAGAATCAACCTGGGAGTTAGAAAGTGATATGAGAAAAAAATACCCTCATTTGTTTTCTTAGGAGATTCTGAGGACAGAATCCTTTTAAGGGGGAAGGATGTAATATCTGGTATATATCGTGTAATTATTTTTGCTAATAAATAAATATTATGCATGTTTCGTGTTTATTCACTGAAGTATTTGTTAAGTGGTATATGTGTTTGGATGTTTAAAAATTATATAAATTGAGTATTTTAATTTTTATATGTCTAAAATAAAATATAGATAATTGTCATATCTTCCTATTTATTTTATGTTGACTTATGATTTTATAGGAATGGATTTTATAAATTCTTTTTCCGAGTAATTATAAACTATTTTATACAATCAAGAACCAGCCGGCGTCATCCGTTTTTACGTTTTTATAACCCGAAACTCTTCCAAGAACTCCTTCCTAACCTCATTGCAATATTCCGAGCATTTTCCATGTTTCGACTTCTTCGATCCGGCGTACGGTTTGTCCTGTGCGGGTCCCGGCGTAATATTTTCGATACATTATTCATTTCAGTAAATCAATAAAACTCGTATTTTCGATAAACGGAATCTTTTATTTAAACTATTACAATTATCACCTCGTAATACGTGTAACCAGGTGCTGAGACCAAGACCGCAGTACAAATTGTACTGATTTGGATAATTATCCCAAAAACCGGTACCGTTTGGATCTGTTTTTCTAAATAAACGTACTATTTTATATCCGGAATGATCCAACGGGATACTAATTTTCCGTAATTATAAATAGCCTTTATCGATTTTATTTCGTACCGAAAATCATTTGCAAACAGTAATTATAGAATTTTCCAGAGAAAAACCCTAATTTCATAAAACCTTCTGAGAATCAAACTATAGTTTCCAGGTGTTATTGAAATCCGTTTGGAAAGCTCTGGTAACCAAAACGAAGGATTTGGAGTGTACTTTCAGATTCCAGAACTTGTTTTACTGCATAATCAAAGGTTTATTTTCCGTAATTTTATTTATTTTCGAATTATTTTGATTAAAAATATGAATTTTTGTTTGGATGATTATTTGAATGATTTGTTGATTGCATGTTGTAGAGCTTGTTTTCCTGATGACTTTCTTATGTCATTTGACTGATTTGGAGTTCAATAACATGTTCAAAATTGAGTTTAATTTTCGAATGTTAAAATTAGGATTTATAACCCGTATGAATGTTCTTAATTGAAATTTAGGGCCTTTCGTTCTAGGGGTTATTAGATGTTGAAATATAGTGGGTTTTGTTCCTCATGAAATTTGCAATCGATTGGTGCATAGCTCATTAACAGACGATTCATGGTTTGAACGAAGTTGTGTTTTGAAGTTTACGTCGGGTCACCGGAAACCGACGAGTTTCTTGAGCTTTTTCCGGCCAATTCTGGAAAGAGTTGTGTGTTTTGATTGCATATACAATTTGCTGGTAGCCTGTAGTTTAATTTTGGACAGTTTGGTGGCCTGAGGTGGCCGGAATCGTGTTCTCCGGCCACACTCCAGCGAGTCGACAGCGGGGGTTTGCAAAATTGCAAACAGGCCCCCGAACTTATTATTTTAATTCCAAAAATTATTATTTTAATTCCAAAAATTATTTTAAATTCAAAAATAAATCTGAATTAATTGGTTAATTAATTTTAGTTAATAATTAATTAGTTAATTGGTCAATTAATTTGAAAATTAATTGATTTAATTAATTATTAATTAATTATTAATTAATTATTTAATTAGATTTAATTATTTATTAATAATTTAAAATTTTCAAAAAATAGTTTCGAGCTTTAAAATATTATTTTAAATTGTTTTCAAGGCTCGATAATTATTAGAAAATTATTTTGAAGCCAGATGTGGCCAACCGAACCATGTTTATTGCTTTAAAATCTACCCAACGACCCGTTTTGACTCCGAAAAATGTTTTAAAAATCATATTAAATACCCGAACGACTGTTTATGACCCGACACTTCCTTATAAATAAAATTTCATTGATTATCTAACATGCTATGCGCTATATGTGACTTGTTTGTTTGACTGTCGGTCTATATGTTCGGTGTTTACTTGTTTATAGCATAACTTTCAATCCGTTAATCGGCTTTGGGTAAAATGAAGGGTAAATAGAAGTGTATATCAAATAGAATCGTATGAGTTGAGTATTGATAGATGTTTACGATATGTGAGTAGAAGAGGCAAGGCGTAGGAAAGGGAAACAGATAGTCGAGGAGTAGGATGTAACTCCTTAGTTTTGATGATCACAACACAGAAAACCATCATGTTGTTCTTGAGAATGTTTGCAGGATATAACAGCTTAATGACATTGCTATTTAAGTATCATGACAGTAAGCTATCATTAGACAGTAATCTATTTCAGCAAGCTATGATCAACAGTGTCTGAATAACAGCAAGCCAAGTTGCACAGTCCAGATTCAACAAGGAAGTCGAATTTCATGGAGATTTTATAGGAACTTCTTTTATATCAGTTGTAAGGACTTCTCTGATAAATATACGTGCATTATATATATAGAGCTCAATTATAAAACGTTTTTACTTATTCAAATTGATTTCCTAAAGAATAGGAGTTTGTTTTTCTTTCAAACTCTATCTTCTATCTTCTGATTAAATCATTTTATACTTTACAAAATAGAAGAGATATTTTCTGGTCGTTGAAGTTCTTTGTTTCTCTTCTATCTAACGTATACATGAACGTTGGAAAACCATCCCAACGATCTTACACGGTAGAATTGGATTCTAGCCGTTGTAATTTGTTGAGGCTATTTTCAAACGCTAATGTATGGTTATATATATGTGATTTCTTGCAGTTTTATGACTGACAATTTGCAAGCAAGAACACATACAATTCCTGATCTTTATTGATTTCAAAATACTCTCGAGCTTCTAATCATATACACATATTTTATTGAAGAGAGTTTATAGTTTGAGTTGTAATCTTTATCATTGATTTGTATTATTCAAATTGTATTGATTAGTTGCTGGATAAGTTGGCTAGGGAAACAAGGGTTTAGTGGTACTTGCTAGAGGAGTTTGTACTACGGGGTAGTATAGTACTTAGAGAGCAGGTTCTTAAACAGGGTTTCAGCAAGTCATTATCAGCAGCTGGGATAAAGGGAGATATATTGTTGTATCTTGTAGTTGTAACCTTCGTTGATCAATAATATATTCTCTTACCAAGTTGGTAAGGGACCAGGACGTAGACCATAGGGGCTTAGGGGTCGAACCTGGCTAAAATTCTTGTGTGTTCTATTTACTTTTCTGCACATTATTTTCTGCATTGCATTTAGTCATCTCAGCTTACTATCATTGTCATATTATAATTTAGTTGGTAAAATCTCAGTAAGCTATTATCGGGTAAAATTTAAAAGTAATCCTAGTTAGCCATAATCACCTATTCACCCCCCCTCTAGGTGTATTTTCAGTTGGTATCGGAGCTTTGGTATACTAATCTTTCTGTAACAGGAATAATATTCATTCAAAATGGCTGACAAATATCCTGAAGGAACCTCGGATTACCGGGCACCTCTTTTGCTTGGTACAAAAAACTACAACTGGTGGAAAGGTCGCATGGAAGTGTATCTATCCAGGGAGCCACTAGCTTTGAGGGTTGTTCAGAAGGGTCCATTTGAGTTCAAGGACAAAGAAGGAAAAGTGAAAGACATTGATGATCTTACAGCGACTGAACTAATCAAATACAGCTTCAATGGAAAGGCTAGGAATTCTCTCATGAATGGGTTATGTCCTAGTGAATGTGATAAAGTCTCTTCATACAAATCAGCTAAAGAGATATGGGATACTCTAGAATTGTATCACGAAGGATCCAAGAGCTTAAGGAAGGTGAAATTGAGCAAACTAATGAATGAGTTTGGAAATTTCAAGCTTCAAGATGGAGAAACTATTCGAGAAAGTCAAGCAAGATTCCAGATAAATCTGAATGCCTTAAAGCAGCTTGGAAAATATATCCCACAAGAGGAAATCAACATGAAGATACTTAGTGCTGTGCCATTTATCTATGAACCAAATGTAATAGCTCTAGAATCCTCTCCAACTATAGATACTATGGATCAATTGGGTGTTTTTATAGAATTGGAATAATTTGAAAGCAAAATCAAGGAAAACCAATCAAGTTCTATGCAAGCTCCAGTTGCCCAAATGAAGCAATTAGATCTTCACACTGATAACAGCTTACTGGAATCTGAAGATGAGTCAGATGAAGAATTAGCTTTAATATCCAGGAAGATCAGAAAGATGATCGAGAAGAAGAATAGACTGAAAAGAGATAAAGGCAGATTTTCCAACAACAAGAAGCCCAACAAAGATTCTAAAGATCAGACATACTTTGAATGTGGAAAGCCAGGCCATTATAAGCGGGACTGCTACAAATTGAAGTCAAAACAGCAAACTGTCTTCAAGGATAAGAAGAAAGCTAAAGCTCTAATGACTTGGAGTGATGATGACTCAGTTTCCAGTGATGATTCAAGTGGAGACATGGTCAATCTTGCCCTAGTTGGACTTGATGATGATTCTGTTCAAGGAAATTTAGAAAGTGGCTACCTAGAAAGTGATTCAGAAGAAGATCAGAGTGAGGTAAACTCTTGTAAATATAATTTATCTTCTGAAAATACTGTTTTGGAACCACTAACCATGCAGGAATGTGAAAATGTATCTATGGGAGAATATTATTCTCTTAAAGCTGAAAATAGCAAGCTAAAAGAGAAGAATAATTATCTCAAGACTATGGTTCAAGATTTGATGAGCAAAGTGGATACTTGGATTGACAAGAAGGTACCTACACAAGCTGACAAAGAGGCTGAAATCAAGGATCTTCAAGCTAAAGTCAGTCATGTGGAAAACTTCAACAAAATTCTCCTCAAAAGAAACAAGACTCAATTAATGGAGGAAACAAACAGAAAATAGCTTACTATGGTCAGAATGGCAGAACAAAGATAACTTACTATGGGCATCTGATTTACATGTTTTATATGTTTTATCTGCTAACCATGTCGGATCCAACAAACTTTGGGTACCAAAAGGTTGAGTTGTTTTATTTATTTTGTAGATGTGTCTTGCCGCTCGAGTCAAATCAACTCAATGGATTTTAGATAGTGGATGTGCTAGACATATGAGTGGAGGCAAAGCACAATTCTTGAGTCTTCAGATGAAAAAGGGTGGAAGAGTGACTATTGGTGATAGCAAAACTCTTCAAATCCTTGGAAAAGGTAAAATAGGTAATAAACACATTTCAATTGATAAAGTTCAATATGTTAAAGGCCTTAAATATAATCTGCTTAGCATAAGTCAGTTATATGATGATGGTCATATTGTTAACTTTGGTATTGATAAGTGTATTATTACTATTGGTACTAACAAAGTCCCCCTAGTTGCTAGAAGGGAAGGAAATATATATATTTTGGACTTTGAGTTGCAGAAAACAGCTTGTTGTCTTTCTGCAATAGACACTGATCCTTATGTTTGGCATAAAAGATTGGGTCATGCTCACATGGACTTGCTTAACAAGCTTTCAAAGAAGAAGCTAGTCAGAGGTTTACCCAAAATCAAGTATGTCAAGACTGAGGTGTGTTCGGCATGCCAATTAGGCAAGCAAATTAGAAGTACTCACAAATCAAAGAAAATGGTATCTACTTCTAAACCCTTAGAACTTTTGCATTTAGACTTATTTGGTCCAGAAGCTTATAAAAGTATAGGAGGTAAGCAATATGGTTTTGTAATTGTTGATGATTATTCTCGTTTCACATGGGTATTGTTTCTTAGAACTAAAGATGCTGCTTTTAATGAGTTTGAGAAACTAATTAAATTACTTGAGAATAAGCTCAATAAAAAGCTTGTAGGAATAAGGAGTGATCGAGGTGGTGAATTCCAAAAAGACTTTGTTACTTATTATGAAGAAAGAGGAATATCACATAAATTCTCGGCTCCAAGGACTCCACAACAAAATGGTGTGGTGGAACGCAAGAATAGGTCATTGCAAGAGACAGCAAGGACATTGTTGCAAGAAACCAAGTTACCTAGAAGTTTTTGGGCAGAAGCAGTCAACACAGCATGCTATATTCTGAATAAAGTATTGATAAGACCTATTTTGGATAAGACTCCATATGAATTGGTCAAGAAAAAGAAGCCCAACATCAGTTACTTCAAGATTTTTGGCTCAAAGTGTTTTGTTCTCAAGACAATTGGTAATGCTGGTAAATTCGATGCTAAATCTTATGAAGCTATTTTTCTTGGTTATTCTATGAATAGTAAAACCTATAGAGTTTATAATTTGTCTAAGCATATTATTGAGGAATCTATAGATGTTACTTTTCAAGAACCTAACAATGATCTTCCAAGAGACGAGGAAGATGATGCATGTCAAGCTGGACAACAGCAAGCTGAAACAGAGAAGGCTACTCCAAAACAGCAAGCTGAAACAGAGATTGATTCTGGAAAACAGCAAGCTGAAATTGAAACTACCTCAGGAAATCAGCAAGCATAAACTTCTACTCCAGTTGATGATACAAGTGTAAAGATGGAAAATATGACTCTTGATGGTCCTATAGGAAATAGAGCAAAGGATAAAATGCCAATCTATAATGGTGAAGACTTAGCTCCTCCATCTAAGATAAGGAAGACCTCACATGAAGATATTGCAAAGCATTCATTGCCAAAAGTTACATGGACAGTAAAGAATCACCCTCTAGAACAAGTTATTGGTGATATTTCTGATGGTCTCAAGACTAGAAAAGGCACTGCAAATTTTTGTGCTTATGCTGCATTTTTAGCTCAAGAGGAACCCAAGAATGTCAAAGAAGCACTCGAAGATGAAAATTGGATCACAGCTATGCAAGAAGAACTCAATCAATTCGAACGATATGATGTTTGGGAACTGGTCAAGCCACCAAAGGATGCTTCAATCATTGGCACAAAATGGATTTTCAAGAATAAAGTCGATGAATTTGGTACTGTTACTCGAAATAAAGCAAGGCTCGTGGCACAAGGGTACAACCAACAAGAAGGCATTGACTTTGATCAAACTTATACTCCAGTAGCTAGATTGGAATCAATTAGGATGCTTCTTGCTTATGCATGCTACAAGAAGATCAAGCTACATCAAATGGACGTTAAAAATGCTTTTCTTAATGGATTTCTGGAAGAGGAAGTTTATGTCAAGCAACCCCCTGGTTTTGAACATGAAAAACATCCAGACTATGTTTACAAGCTCAAGAAGGCATTATATGGCTTGAAGCAAGCACCAAGGGCTTGGTACAAGAGGCTTAGTAAGTTTTTGATCAAAAAATGGCTTCATTCGAGGTAAAATTGATCCTACTTTATATACTAGGCAAAATGGTGATGATATTTTGATTGTCCAGATATATGTAGATGATATAATCTTTGGATCCACTAATGATTCTATGTGTAAGTGGTTTTCTAAGTGTATGAGCAGTGAATTTCACATGAGCATGATGGGTGAACTCAATTATTTTTTGGGGCTCCAAATCAAACAATCTAAAGATGGAATTTATGTGCATCAATCAAAATATGTCAAGAATTTGCTGACCAGATTTGGTTTTGACAATGTCAAGCCTAAATCTACTCCAATAAATCAAAACAGCAAGCTGACATCGGATGAGAAAGGTAAAGATGTTGATATCAAGAAGTATAGAGGTATGATTGGTAGTCTTTTATATCTTACTGCTTCTCGGCCAGATATTATGTATAGTGTTTGTGTATGTGCTCGTTTTCAAGCAAAACCTAAGGAATCACACTTAAATGCAGTTAAAAGAATATTTTGATATTTAAGTGGGACTATTAATCTTGGGTTATTTTATCCTATTATAAGCACATTTGATCTTGTGGGGTATAGTGATGCTGACTATGCAAGTTGTCAAACTGATAGAAAGAGCACAAGTGGTATTTGTACATACTTAGGACAGAGTCTTGTATCTTGGCAAAGTAAGAAACAAACTTCAGTTGCATTATCCACAGCAGAAGGTGAGTATTTGGCAGCTGGTAGCTGTTGCTCTCAAATTTTGTGGATGATTCAGACTCTACGAGATTTTGGAATCAAGTGTGGCAAAGTTCCAATCTATTGTGACAACACTAGCACCATCAACATATCAAAGAATCCGGTTAATCACTTAAGAACAAAGCATATTGATGTTTATCACCATTTCTTGAGAGATAATGCTGCCAAAGGGAAGATCGAATTAGTTTTTGTGCCTACTGAATATCAATTGGCAGACATCCTTACAAAACCCCTTGGAAAAGCAAGATTTTCTACCATTCCAAAGGGAACTTGACATGTGCAGTGTATAATGGCAAGCTATCTTTGGAAATTTGGTAATGTTGGCTTACTATCATTTTTCATATTAGCTTACTATGATGAGTTATTAAAATGATATTTTTTTTGTTAAGTTATTTTTTTAGTTATGATATGTCATTATCTGTTTAATTATGTTGAAATATAAGCATAATTTGCTGATTTAATTGTTAAATGATTAAAGTGCTATTTATGGTGTTTTAGATAGATTTAAAATGTTATTTTGATAAGTGTTAGATTTAGGATAATTATTATTTGTTTTTAAATCTTATCCTAAATTCTCCCCTAAAAAGGCTATCAAAAACACGGGTTAGGGTTTCACTTCTAATTTCACCGCCGCTCAGTTATTTTTCTACTTATTGTCTTCTCTCCAACATCATCGCAATTCGATCTCATTATGGCTCGAGCAACAAGGAAATCAGGCCTCCTTGCCAATCGTTCTGTCTGTTGGTATGGATAATTTTGTGCTTGAATTACTGAAAGTTTATTACCCTGATTTAGTTCGTGAATTTTATGCCAATTTGTATGAGGATAAGTTTGGTAGTTGTGTGTCCACAGTTCGTGATAAGCGCATTCGATTGAACCCTCCTTTTCTTAGCTCGTTAATTAAGTTTGAGAATCCCACTGAGATTGAGGTTTTTACCGGAAAGGGTTTTGTTGTGTTACTTGATTTTTCTATAATGGATCAATTTAAGTTGCTGTTAGGGTCTGATAGCAATGTGGAAGAAAATCCCCAACCTCCATCCACTACTTTAGTCACACCAATGGCTCATTTTTTGTTTAAAATTTATCGTGCTAATGTGTGTCCTAGAGGTGGAAACAAATCCACTTTCAGTTATCAGGATGTTACTGTGGTTGCCATGATTTTAGCTGATAGGGCTTTTGACTTATCTCATTTGATTCTCAAGAATATGCTAGCTGCTGTGAATCAGAAGAAAATAGGGTTGCCTTGTGGGTTGTTATTATCCAAGATTTTTGACTCATTTAAGATTGATCTTAAGTCTGCTGATAAGTTGTCTATAAAGGAGGTGTTGGTTGCTAAAACCATAGCAATGTCCAACTTGCATATTGAAAATGGTGAGTTGGTCAGGATCATTCCCACTCTACCTACTGAAACCCCTGCTGTAGCTGAGCCTTCAACCTTTACTCCAACTGCTGAGATGATGCAGCTGCTTAAGGGTATTCAAGATGATAATACTCTGCATTTTGGACATGTGGCTGCTACTACAGAACAAGTGAATCAGCTGAAGACTGAGATTAAGGGTTTGAAAGATATTATGCTTAACTTCATGTCTGCTGCAAAACCCTCAGCTTCTCAATCAAATGCTAATTTGGAAACTGGACTGGATGATTTGGTAAATGCTGCTGGAGATATGGAAAATGAAGATCAGCCAGATGCTTATTTTTCTCCAAAAGATGATGCTGTCAACACTTCTGATCAGCCCTCAACCTAGATTTTTTTGATGCTTTAAGGGGGAGAAATTTAGGAGACTTATGCTTATGTTTATTTATATTTGGTTGGTTATTAAGACTATGTTCTGTTGACTTATGTTTAAGACTATTGACTTATGTTTAAGACTATCTGTTGGCTTATGTTTAATTTGTGGTTTGCTACTTGGTTTTTGATGCTACTTGGTTTATGTTGGCTGTTATTTAAGACATAATTGGCTTTTGGTTTTTAAGACTTGATGTAATGATTTATGCTGGTTGTTAGTTATGATTGGATATTTGGGTATGCATATGTGTCATTTATATTAATTACTTTAACAGGTTATACAATTTTGAGATATGCATAGATTTAGGGGGAGTTTTTATAATTCTCCTAAATGTGTGTAATCATCAAAAAGGGGGAGATTGTAACTCCTTAGTTTTGATGATCACAACACAGCAAGCCATCATGTTGTTTTTGAGAATGTTTGCAGGATATAACAGCTTAATGCCATTGCTGTTTAAGTATCATGACAGCAAGCTATCATTAGACAGTAATCTATTTCAGCAAGCTATGATCAACAGTGTCAGAATAACAGCAAGCCAAGATGCACAGTCCAGATTCAACAAAGAAGTCGAATTTCATGGAGATTTTATAGGAACTTCTTTTATATCAGTTATAAGGACTTCTCTAATAAATATACGTGCATTATATATATAGAGCTCAATTATAAAACATTTTTATTTATTCAAATTGATTTCCTAAAGAATAGGAGTTTGTTTTTCTTTCAAACTCTATCTTCTATCTTTTGATTAAATCATTTTATACTCTACAAAATAGAAGAGATATTTTCTGGTCGTTGAACTTCTTTGTTTCTCTTCTATCTAACGTATACATGAACGTTAGAAAACCATCCCAACGATCTTACACGGTAGAATTGGATTCTAGCAGTATTAATTTGTTGAGGCTGTTTTCAAACGCTAATGTATGGTTATATATATATATGTGATTTCTTGCAGTTTTATGACTGACGATTTGCAAGCAAGAACACATACAACTCCTGATCTTTATTGATTTCAAAATACTCTCGAGCTTCTAATTATATACACGTATTTTATTGAAGAGAGTTTATAGTTTGAGTTGTAATCTTTATCATTGATATATATTGTTCAAATTATATTGATTAGTTGCTGGATAAGTTGGCTAGGGAAACAAGGGTTTAGTGGTACTTGCTAGAGGAGTTTGTACTACGGGGTAGTATAGTACTTAGAGAGCAGGTTCTTAAACAGGGTTTCAGCAAGCCATTATCAGCAACTAGGATAAAGGGAGATATATTGTTGTATCTTGTAGTTGTAACCTTCATTGATCAATAATAAATTCTCTTACCAAGTTGTTAAGGGACCAGGACGTAGACCATAGGGGCTTAGGGGTCGAACCTGGCTAAAATTCTTGTGTGTTCTATTTACTTTTCTGCACATTATTTTCTGCATTGCATTTAGTCATCTCAGCTTACTATCATTGTCATATTATAGTCCAGTTGGTAAAATCTCAGTAAGCTATTATCGGGTAAAATTTATAAGTAATCCTAGTTATCCATAATCACCTATTCACCCCCCCCCTCCAGGTGTATTTTCATAGGAGATTGTGATTGGAAGTTAGAGAAGTATAACAAGCTGATACCAGGCAAGTGTTCTGAACTTTCTCGAGATATATTGTAGTTGATTGATAGTCCTGTTTTATATTGCAAGTGCTTTGAAGCACTGAACCCTAAACCTTGATTCTAGTTGTTGATCCTTGAGGCGTAAACCTTATTCTTTCTGAACCATTGGTTGTTGTATACCCGAATACGAACCACAGATATACGATACTACTCCACAAATACATACCAACTAAATGCCAAACACTGAATCAAATTGCTTACATATTCAAACCATTGTACCTTATGCTTTGAAAGACCAAATCCTTGCAACCTTGAAACTTTGATTCCTTTGTTATCCAATTCTTTCATTACCTAACATCCATTCTTTGAAATTGCCATATTGATCCTTTGTGAAGATTAAAACCATTTCATTATTGAACATCGAATGTTGCTTATGATTTTGTTTATTGCTTTACATTATTTATTCTGTTATTATGTTAGAATTGGATTGTTTTATAAAATTATGGACCAGATTCGTGGTCAGACCAGATTGGTGGTCAAGTTAGGCCAATGTGTGCTCTGGATCTAGTAATTAGAGCAGAGTTGCGTGCCTTGCTCGGGGTTAGTGCGTGACTGATCAGCAGCCTAACCTTGTTTTTTTTTAAAAAATGAAAACATAATATCCAATTCTAAATCATTAATCATTATTCACTTCATACCTTAACTCTTTTCACTTGATGATCATTGTTCTCAGTCTTGTCATTGTGACTTTCTGAGCTAGTTAGCTCATTTGTGCGATGTTGTTTATGTTCTTTTCCAGTTTAGAAGGAACCAGTTGGTAGCGAGAATCCCCAATCCAGTACGAGAGCTAGGGGTCCAGGTTGATCGAGTTAAGCTAACTGACAGCTTTTGAGATAATTTAAGTTTGTAAAAGTTTGTAATAATGATTAATATTCAGTTCTGAGTTTGAATAGTTGGGATTTGGATATTTGTAATATAAAGTGTGTGTGTGTGGCTTGTGTACATACTTTAACCTGTTGCGGTCCGTGATAGTTGGTAGGTAGGGTCACAACATGTTATTTTATCTTTATTATTATAAGCAGGTTATAAATAAGGTGTGTGTGTTTGTGTGTGGACCCCAAACTTCTGACCCGGGTTTGGAGGGCGCTACAGAGGATGTAATATCTGGGATATATCGTGTAATTATTTTGCAAATAAATAAATATTATGCATGTTCTGTCTTTATTCTATGAAGTATTTGTTAAGTGGTATATGTGTTTGGATGTTTAAAAATTATATAAATTGAGTATTTTAATTTTTATATGTCCAAAATAAAATATAGATAATTGTCATATTTTCCTATTTATTTTTATGTTGATTTATGATTTTATAGGAAATTTATGGATTTTATAAAAAAATTTTCCGAGTAATTATAAACTATTTTATTTAATCGGGAACCAGCCGACGTCACTCGTTTTTACATTATTATAACCTGAAACTCTTCCGAGAACTCCTTCCTAACCTAATTGGAATATTCCGAGCATTTTCCATGTTTTGACTTTTTCGATCCGGCGTACGGTTTGTCCTGTGTGGGTCCCAGCGTAATATTTTCGATACATTATTTGTTTCGGTAAATCAATAAAACTCGTATTTTTGATAAATGGAATCTTTTTATTAAACTATTATAATTATCACCTCGTAATACGTGTAACCAGGCGCTGAGACCAAGATCGCAGTACAAATTATACTGATTTGGATAATTATCCCGAAAACCGATAGCGTTTGGATCCGTTTTTATAAATAAACGTACTATTTTATATCCGGAATGATCCAACGAGATACTAATTTTCCGTAATTATAAATAGCCTTTACCGTATTTTATTTCATACCGAAAATCATTTGCAAACAATAATTATATAATTTTACAGAGAAAATACATATATTCATAAACCTTTCTGAGAATCAAACTGCAAAATCAAGGTGTTATTGAAATATGCTCGGGAAGCTCTAGTAACCAAAACGGAGGTTTTGAAGTGTTCTACCAGATTCCAGAACTCGTTTTACGGCAGAATCAAAGGTTTATTTTCTATAATTTTTATTAATTTCGAATTATTTTGATTAAAAATATGAATTTTTGTACGGATGATTGTTTGAATGATTTGATGCTTGCATGTTGTAGAACTGGTTTTCCTAATGATTTTGATATGTCATATGACTGATTTGGAGTTCAATAACATGTTCAAAATTAAGTTTGATTTTCGAATTTTGAAATTAGGTTTTATAACCCGTATGAATGTTCTGAATTGAAATTTAGGGCTTTTTGTTCCAGGGGTTATTAGATGTTCTAGATGGGTGGGTTTTGTTCCCTTTGAAATTTGCAATCGATTGGTATATAGTATGTTAACAGACGATCCCTGGTTTGAAGGGAGCTGTGTTTTGAAGTTTCTTCGAGTTCGCCGGACTTCTCAGCCAATTTCCGGCCAACTCAGGGATTATCAGAATGATTTGATTACATGGTTGTGTTCCTTGTGAATTGTAGTTGTTATCTGGAGGTGATGGTGGGGTGAGGACGCCGGAATCGTCTTCTCCGGCGAACCCCTGTAAAATTGCAGTTTAGTACCTGTAGTTTTAAGAACGATGCAGTTTGGTCCCTGTAGTTTCTAAATTTTCCAAATAAGGGATTTATGTTTATAAATTATTTAAAAATTATATTTCCTATTTATTTTAATTATAAAAAATTGTTTTTAATTACTAAAATTTCCAAAAATTATTATTTTAATTCCAAAAATTATTTTTAATTCAAAAATAAATATGAATTAATTAGTTAATTAATTTTAGTTAATAATTAATTGATTAATTGGTCAATTAATTCGAAAATTAATTGATTAATTGATTTAATTAATTATTAATTATTTTTAATTAATTATTTAATTAGATTTAATTATTTATAAATGATTTAAAAATTCAAAAATTTGTTTCGAGCTTTAAAATATTATTTTAAATTGTTTTCAAGGCTCGATAATTATTTTAAAATAATTTTAAAGCCAGATTTGGCCAACTGAACCCTGTTTATTGCTTTAAAATTTACCCAACGACCCGTTTTAATTCCTAAAAATATTTTAAAAATCATATTAAATACCCGAAAGCCTATTTATGACCCGAGACTTCTTTATAAATGGAATGTCATTGATTTTTTGATGTGTTACGTGTTATATGTGACTTGTTGTTTGACTGCCGGTCTATATGTTCAGTGTTTACTTGTTTTTAGCGTAACTTTCAATCTATTAGTCGGATTTTGGGTAAAACGAAGGGTAGATAGAAGTGTATACCGAATAGAATCGTATGAGTTGAGTATTTATAGATGCTTATAATAAGTGAGCAGAAGAGGCAAAGCTTAGAAAAGGAAAGCAAATAGTCGAGGAGTAAGACGGTTGTGATTGGAAGTTAGTGAAGTATAGCAAGCTAGTACCAGGCAAGTGTTCTGAACTTTCTCGAAATATATTGTAGATTATTGATAGTCCTATATTGCAAGTGCTTTGAAGCACTGAACCCTAAACCTTGATTCTAGTTATTGATCTTTGAACCGTAAACCTTATTCTTTCTGAACCATTGATTGTGGAATACCCGAATACAAACCACAGATATACGATACTACTCCACAAATACATACAAACTAAATACCAACCACTGAATCAGATTGCTTACATATTCAAACCATTGTACCATGTGCTTTGAAATACCAAATCCTTATAACCTTGAAACTTTGATTCCTTTATTATCCAATTCTTTCATTACCTGACAGCCATTCTTTGAAATTGCCTTATTGTTCCTGGTGAAGATTGAAACCATCTTATTATTGGACATCCTATGTTACTTATGATTTTGTTTATTACTTTACATTGTTTACTCTGTTATTATGTTAGAATTAGATTATTTTATAAAATTATGGACCAGATCCGTGGTCAGACCAGATTGGTGGTCATGTTAGGCCAATATATGCCTTGGATCTAGTAATTAGAGCAGAGCTGTGTGCCTTGCTCGGGGTTAGTGCGTGACTGATCAGCAGCCTAACCTTGGTTTTTGTTATGGATTAAAAACTAATATATATAATTACTGTATTTAGTACTAAGGAACGTGAGCTTCGAGGCTTGATTTGACTGCTCTTGTGTTTCATGACTCAATCTGCCTTAACAAGATGCCTACGTACCTTGCTGATTGCCAAGGATCAAGTCAAAAAACGTAGTTCTGATTGGTGGGGGTGAGACCCCTTATATAGATGTTGGGAGTCCTTGAATTGGACTTGGTATAGGAGACTTGGTGGATAAGTCTCATAATTAGAATGGACTTTGGAGTCCTAGATAGTAGGAAACTGATTCCTTATCCTTTTGAGTCCCCTTGAGGCTAATCTATAAGGATTTATATCCTTATCGGGACTCTTCTCAATAGCTGATTTTTCCCTTATTAATTAATTACGAAATTAATTAATAATCAGGGCTTTTGGGCCTTCTTTATTTCATCGGGCCTGATCTGGTCCATCAGGCTTAACCTTTCTGGTCTGAGTATCATATATCTTTTTATTGGGCCTAGCAGCCCACACCTTGCAGTAAATAAATTATACTATCATAATTTATTTATCCCTATCATTTGCCCCCCAACTTTTGGGAAACATTGATTAGGTTTCGCAAAAGTTAAATCTATTCGTTCCCTTACAGGGTTTCGTTTTTCCGTAAAGTATGGAGCGACCTACACATTTACAATTATCTTAATTTCCAGGAATTTTTCCCTTAATTTCTGGGGTTTCCCTAATTTTCTGGAATTTTTCCCTAATTTTCTGGATTTTTCCCTTAACTTCTGGGATTTATCCTTACTTTTCTGGATTTTTCCCTAATTTCTGGGATTTATCCTTATTTTTCTGGATTTATTCCTTATTCCTGAAAATATTAGTATTTTTCAGAAATTATTTAAGGAATTTCCTTATTTTTCCTGGATTTATTCCTTATTCCTGAAAATATTAGTATTTTTCAGAAATTATTTAAGGAATTTCCTTATTTTTCCTGGATTTATTCCTTATTCCTGAAAATATTAGTATTTTTCAGAAATTATTTAAGGAATTTCCTTATTTTTCCTGGATTTATTCCTTATTCTAGAAAATATTAGTATTTTTCAGAAATTATTTAAGGAATTTCCTTATTTTTCTGTAATTTTCCAAGAATTTTTCCTTCCCTTTTTCATCTTTTTTCTTCCTTTTTTTTATACAGATTTCGACCAGGAATCCATTCGACCAGGATCCTGGTCGAATTAACCTTCATATTGCCCTGGTCGACAGGGTTTCGAGCAGGATGTCTTCGACCTCAATTCCTGGTCGAATTTCGGCCAGGATTTTCTCCCCTTTTTTCCTTTTTTTTTTTTGGTCGACTAGGAATTTTCTCCCCTTTCGGTCAGGACTCTTGCTTTTTGACCGAATTAAGCTTCTTTTGTTGCCCAGGTCGACAGAATTTCGACCTCAATGATTTCGATCAGGATTCCTTCGTGTTTCCTGGTCGAATGGGTCTCAATTCTGGTCGAATTAAGCCTCTTTTTCAACCTTGATCGACAGGATTTCGACCTCAGGAGCTTCGATCAGGATTTCTTTGTATTTTCTGGTCGAATTGATCCCGGTCCTGGTCGAATTAAGGCCTTTATTTACCCTGATCGACATGATTTCGAGCTCAAGCCATTCGAACAGGACTTCTTTGTGTTTTCTGGTCGAACAGGTCAGGAATATACACATAGATTTGGGCCCTTAAACCTGGGCTGATCTCTGGGCCTCCCATATCAATTATTTAGGCCCTTTCCTGGGCTTGGTTCTTATTGGGCTAATCTTTGGGCCTAGTACTTTCAACTGGGCTACCCCTTTTTCTTTTGGGCCTCATTCATGCCCCTCTTTTTACCTGGGCTTTTACTTGGGCCATCTTCACTTAGCTGGGCCTTTTTCTAGGCTTGTATTTTGTTCAACTGTGTTTTGTTTTAAGCCCAAGCTCCAAATTCTTCTGGATTTTTCTGGATTCTTCCAGATTCTTCAAAAAAACTCAAGTTTTCTTCTGATTTTTGCTAGAATTCTCTTGAATTTTCCAGGAATTCCCTGGATAATTCCAGAACCTTCCAACTTTTGGGCCCAAATGGGCTTTTTAAGGCCCATTATCCACTTTTTCTTCCTATATATAGGTGGGAGGAGTGTACATTCACTTCACACTCTTCACTCTTCACCCTTCATTTCATCTCAAACTTTGTCCCCTTCCTTTCTTCCCTTAGCTTTTAGCATTTCCTTTCTCAAATCCCTTCCCTTAGTTTTCCAGCTTCAGGCTTTTTCCACCTCATAAATGGCTGACAAGAGTTCCGAGAGGGCGGCAAAGATAGCCTCGGCTTCAAAACGAGGTAAGGATATCGTGATCCGTTCTTCATATATATCTTTAATCGATATGATTAACACTAGGGGGGATGAATATCCCTCCACTGCACATCTCGATTCCTTTAATCATTGTAATACTTGGCACAACATAGATTTCGATAAACTAAATGCCCGTTATAACGTCCTTCTTCCCCTTAGATTAGTTCCAGTCTCTGGTGGTGACCGTACTTGCCACTGGAGACCCGACACTCTCTTCATTTACACAGATGCCCTTAATGCTGGGCTTAGGTTTCCTTTCCACCCTTTTATTCCTCATCTTTTAGCTGATTTACAAATCAACCTGTGTCAGCTTCCTCCAAACGCCTGGAGGAACATTTTATGTTTTATGGTTTGCTGCCTTAGGGAGGGCTTTCCTCTTTCTGTAGCTGTTTTTTAGGAAGGTCTTTTAGTGTTACAATAGCTCTTCCAGTATCTGTGGCTGGGTCTATGTCAAGCAAAGGCCCAAAAGTAAACATATCTTTAACATCGCCTCTATTCCTGATAACAATCAAAATTGGAGGAATAGTTTCGTTGGGTTATGTTGGGAGAATGGTGACTGGGGCACACTTTTCCGATCTTCCTTCGGGAAGGTCAGTGATGGTAGCCTCAAATCCATTCACTTAACTCCTGAGGAAACTATTATTTATAATGGTCTTACTCAGGACGATGGCACTACCACCAGCTGGACTCTTTTAGAGGAGTTCTCCCTCATTCACGTGGGACTATCCTCTGTTTCTCAACAGGGTATTTTTCTTCCCTTATCATCTTTATTTCGTTTCATGCATTATTAACATCACTTATTTTGTCTTTTGATTTGTTTTGCAGCTGCTAAGGAGATCAACGAGGACAACGTACCTCTCGTTGAAGAGATTGCTAGGATGAAAAAGCCCGTTTTGCAGGCCTAGATACCCGAGGGAAGGCCACGGAGCCTAGTTTCTTGAGAAAACACAAGGAGCCTATGGGGGAGAATTCAGCTGAAGTAGCTGAGGGCCACAACGCTCCCATCACTGCTGCTGTTCCTGCTGCTGCTGCTACAGGCGCCTTCCAGCCTCTCTAGGGATTTCACCGAGGGGACACCGTGGTTGGATCCACGAAGCATGCATGGGATTGGTCCTACCATAGCGTGACTCCCAAGGACTTTACTGATGTGGTGGCCACCCCTGATCTTGAGAGGATTAAGCTCATGGGAGCTCAGTCTCTGGCTTCGGTATGCCTTCTCTTTTTTGAACTTATCTTTCGTTCTTGTAGCATTTTCTTGCCTTATACTTTGTTAATTGCTTTGTTTCAGTCTAACGCCTACTTTCAAGGCGCTGTGAGGCAAGCCGAGTCATGGAAGCGGGCTTCTGATAAGGCCGATAATGCCCTCAGGAGGCAACAGAAGAAGTATGCTACCCTGGAGAAGAAGCTCAAGCGCAAGGAGGAAGAACTCGGAGAGTCTAACGCCGAGCTGGTGGTACTTCGGGCGGAGAAGGATAAAGCTATAGACAACTATCTGGACTCGGAGGAGTTTGCCCAATCCATGAGGATTAGGGATGATTCAGTCTTTCCCGGGTTTTTTAGGACTGGTTGGGACACGGCCCTTGGGACCGTGAACGAGGCTTGTCCTGATATTAACCCGGCGGACTATATCTGCCCTGATGACGAGGCTTTGCTGCAGAGGTTTCGTACCCGAGTAGTTGTCTCGGGTCATGTTCCTCAGGATCCACTCCTTCCTCCTCCCGAGTCTTCTTCCAGACCTGCTGATGACGATAGTTCTTCCTCCTCCTCCGAGACGACAGAGACATCTAGCGAGAGCGGAGAGGACGATGATATGGATGCCGAGGGTACTTCAGCTCCTTAGAGCTTTTTCAGCCCTGCGTGGCTTGTTTTATCCTATTTTCGAGACTTTATTTATCGAACTTTTGTAATATCTATCAGATCTATTTTATTTATCACCTTTCATGCTTGCATCCATGCATTTGGTTTTTATTTGTCAGGCCACAAACTTACTTTGAAGAACTCATGAATTTCATAAAATTGTCTGGGATTCGTCCCTTACACTAGTAATAAAACTAAAACATATAAATCCTAAGCAAGCAAAGCTTCAAGGTGCTTTTCAACCTACTCGCCATCCTGACGAGTGAGAATCGTATCCGGCTGCCCTACACATAGTAAACCTTCAGGTTTTGTGCATGCCAAGTTCTCGGGACTTCAAAACCATCCATAGTCTCTAGCTTGTAGGTTCCTCTACCTTGAACACTCTTGACTCTGTACGGCCCTTCCCAATTCGGGGCAAGCTTCCCTTTTTGTCCTACACCAGATGCTTCTATCTTCCTCAAGACTAGATCGCCTTGTTTAAAAAACCTTTCTTTAACCCTTAGATTGTAGTAGAATGAAGCCTTTTTCTGATATTCTACTATCTTTGCATGTGCCGTATCTCGTACTTCATCGATCAGATCCAGGGCTAACCTCTGCCCTTCCTCATTTTCTTCTGCATTGAAAGCCTGAATCCTTGGAGAGGAATGTGATATCTCTACTGGAACTACTGCTTCTGCCCCATATGCCAACATGAAGGGAGTTGCTCCTGTCGTGACTCTACAGGTAGTCCTATAGGCCCATAATATGGGAAGTATCTCATCCACCCAATTATTTCTGGACTTCTCGATCCTTTTCATTAATCCATCCAGGATTATTCGATTTGCTACTTCTGCTTGCCCATTAGCTTGTGGGTGAGCCACAGAGGTGAACCGTAACTCAATTTCATTTTCTTCACAATACTTCTTGAATTCCTCGTTGTTGAATTGTGTTCCATTGTCAGTGACGAGGATACGGGGAATTCCATATCGACACATAATGTTTTCCCACAGGAATTGTGCAACCTGCTTAGTTGTGATTTTGGCCAAGGGTTTGGCTTCAATCCACTTGGTGAAATAATCAATGTCTACAATTAGAAACTTCCTTTGTGCCGTGGCCATAGGGAAAGGCCCTAGAATGTCCATCCCCCACATAGCAAAGGGAATAGGCGAGTTGATAGAGGTCAGCATCTCGGGGGGTTGTCTAACAACTGGTGCATGCTTCTGACAGCGATCACACTTCTTCACATATTCTTTGGCATCAGCCATCATTTCTGGCCAATAGAAGCCTAAACGGGTTATCTTATGAGCCAAGGCCCTGCCCCCCAAGTGTTGTCCATAAATACCTTCATGCACTTCTTCAAGAGCCAAGCGTGCCTCATCGGGCCTGAGACACCTCAACTAAGGAACCATGAAAGATCTTTTATACAGAATCCCATCTATCAAAGAGTACCTTAGTGCTCGAATAGTTAACTTCCGTGCTTCAGTTGTATCACTTGGCAACCAACCGGTCTGAATGTGAGCCTTGATGGGATCAATCCATGATGTCCCCAAGCCTATGGGAGCCACTAGCTTAACATCTATGCTTCGTGTCTTCAAAACACGGAAGTACACACTTCCTAAACTTTCTTCAATCTCAGACGAAGCAAACTTTGATAACGCATCTGCCTTAACATTTTCTTCCCTTGGAATGTGTTCAACATGGCATTCAATAAATTGGGTCATCACAGCCCTTACTAGGCGTACATACTTAGCCATCGTATCATCCCTTGCCTCAAATTCTCCCTTTACCTGGGATATGATCAGCTTTGAGTCTCCACGGACCTTTAAGTTTTTGACTCTAAGTGTCCCAGCTAGACCAAGGCCATCTATCAGGGCTTCATATTCTGCCTCATTATTTGTGGTTGGAAAGTCTAGCTTCATAGCATACTCAATCAAGAACCCATCAGGGCTTTGCAAAACCAACCCTGCTCCACTGGAGTTTGTTTTTGATGCTCCATCAAAATAGAGAACTCAATATTCTTTCTCATCCTTCTCTTTGCCCCCATTATCGACTCCCTTGTCTTGAAGTATGGCATCTTCCTGCCCCCCGACTTCTTGGTTGGGTATAGTACATTCCACAACGAAGTCAGCTAGTGCCTGGGCTTTTATTGCTGTACGTGGCTTATACTTGAGATCGAACTCTCCCAGCTCTATTGCCCACTTAATCAATCTCCCACTTGCCTTGGGACTGTGAATGATATTTCTCAGTGGCTGATTTGTCAACACTTCAATCTGATGAGCCTGAAAGTATGGACGCAGTTTTCTCGAAGCCATTACCAAGGCTAGAGCAAACTTCTCAATAGTTGAATAATTCAATTCAGCACCATGCAAAATTTTGCTGACATAGTATACGGGTTTCTGGACTTTCAGTTCCTCCTTAACCAACACTGCGCTCAAGGCGCTCTCTGAAACAGCCAAGTACAAGAATAAAACTTCACTCAGAACTGGCTTGGCCAACAACGGGGCCTGGCCCATATACTTCTTTAACTCTTCAAATGCCTTCTGATTTTCCTCACTCCATACAAAGTCTTTGATGTTCTTTAGTGACTTGAAGAATGATAAGCACTTATCTCCTGACTTGGAGATGAATCGTCCTAGCGCAGCAACCCTTCCTGTGAGCTTCTGAACATCCTTGATAGTTTTTGGTGGTTCCATGTCCAGGATCGCCTTTATTTTATCGGGTTTAGCCTCAATTCCCCTTTTTGAGACCATCAATCCCAAGAATTTTCTAGATCCTACTCCGAAAGCACACTTCGTAGGATTCAACATCATCTTGTGGTACCTCAGGACCTCAAAAGCTTTCCTCAAATGGGTTATGTGATCAGTCTTTACTAGACTCTTGACTAACATGTCATCAACATAGACTTCCATAGTCTTACCGATAAGATCCTTAAAAATTTTGTTTACCAACCTTTGATATGTGGCTCCTGCATTCTTGAGACCAAATGCCATAACAAGATAACAATAAACACCAAAGTCAGTGATGAATGATACCTTTGGAATGTCATCCTTATGCATTTTGATCTGGCGGTATCCGCTAAATCCATCCATGAAACTCAGCATCTCATGTCCAGCAGTGGCATCAATCAAAGTATCAATCCTCGGCAACGGAAAACAGTCTTTGGGGCATGCATCATTTAGATCAGTGAAGTCTATACACATCCTCCACTTTCCATTAGCCTTCTTCACCATTACAGGGTTTGCTAACCACTCCGGAAATTGAATCTCCTCAATGAAACCAGCCTCTAAAAGCTTTTCTACTTCCTGTTTTATAGCCTCTTGTCTTTCCGGGGCAAAATTTCTTTTCTTTTGTTTCACTGTCTTCCGGCTTGGATCCACGTTCAACTTGTGAGTAATCAGCCCCGAGTCTATGCCTGGCATATCAGCTGCTGACCAAGCAAACACATCACTATTTTCTTGCAAAAATTTTACCAACTTCCCTCTAAGGGGCTCTTCCAATGTGGCTCCAATGAAAGTCATCCTTTTAGGATTCTCGGGGTCTAAAGGAACCGAAACCAATTCTTCTGCTGGCCTTCCTCTATTCTCGTCATTTTCTCGAACATCCATATCTTCAATAGGAAGAACCTGCCCCCGACTCCATCTGCCCTTAAAGAGGCCACATAACAGCTTCTAGCCATTTTTTGATCTCCTCTCTCTTCTCCAATCCCGTTTCGGGTGGGAAACTTCATGACTGAATGGTAGGAAGAGGGGACTGCCTTGAAGGCATGTATCCCTGTTCTCCCCATGATAGCATTATAAGTTGAACTAGCCTTTACCACCACGAAATCCAGCATCTGCGTTGCTTGCCTTGGCTCCGTACCTATGGTGGTCGACAATTTGATTATCCCTTCCACAGGACATTCTACTCCAGCAAATCCATATATCGGCATGTCGGTTGGTGTCAACTGGGAGTCGTTATACCCCATCCTTAGAAAGGTGTCGTGGAGCAAGATATCCATAGAAGCACCATTATCCACAAGGACCCTCTTAACCGGGCTATTTTCTATTATCGGTGTTATGACCAGTGGGTCGTCATGGGGAAACTTCACACCCTCTAGGTCGGAATCATCAAAAGCCAATGTTACTTCTGTCCTGGCCCTCTTCGGGGCTTCTCCAACAATATGCATAACCTCCCTGGTGTATGCCTTTCTGGAATTTTTGGACAATCCAGCAGCAGTTGGACCTCCAAAGATCGTGTTTATCACATGTCCTCGAGGACGTCGTGGTCCTCCAAAAATTGCATTTATAACCGGCCCTCTAGGTTGGGGATTCCGCCCCTGATCGTCTTGGTCCCTCCTACGATCTTCAAAGTTCTTCCTTCCATTATTGTTTCTGTCCCCTCCATCTCCAGTATACTTGTTCAACCTTCCTTTTCGAATCAAAAACTCAATTTCATCTTTCAATTGCCTACACTCATCGGTGTCATGGCCAACATCCTTGTGAAACCTGCAATACTTGCTCTTATCTAGCTTGGCGGGATCAGTCTTCTATCTTTATCTTTCTCAATCTCCATCAAAATCTGACTTCTAGGAGCACTCAGCTTAGCATATTCATTGAACTTTTACCCAGGTCCTCCCTTCTTGGGGGTTGAATCAGGGTTTTGTTCGGTTCTAGGATATTTGTCCTTAGCGATATACTCCAGATCAGTTTTTCATTTCTTGCCTCCAGTGGGCTCATTACTTACTACGGTCTTCCTCATGCTTTCTTCAACCTTGATATACTTCCCTGCCCTCTCTTGGAGTTGCAACATGTTTTCAGGGGGACGTTTGGCCAATGACATCTTGAAAAACTCATCCCTAGTTCCTTGTTGCAGTGCTATCATGGCTACCTTATCATCAAGGTCTGGGACTTTTAAAGCCTCCTTTGTAAAACGATTCAGGTAATCTCTCAAGGATTCCTTAGCTCCCTGCACAAGACTCATAAGATATGCTGAACTTTTCTCATGGACTCTTCCACTGATGAATTGCTTAATAAAAGCCTGACTTAATTCTCTGAACGATCCAATAGAATTTGGGGGCAGGCGACTGTACCATCTTTGAGCCATACCCGACAGGGTTTGAGGGAAGGCCCGACACTTTATAGCATCATTCACGGGTTGCAGCAGCAGTGCATTAGAGAATGTCCTAACATGATTAGCGGGGTCTCCCATGCCATCATAGGCTTTGATAGTGGGCATCTTGAATTTCCTTGAGATATGGGCATTCATTATCTCTTCTGTGAAGGGTGGAGTTGGATCATCAGGATCTCCAAGGGGAAGGAGATTGCTTGGATCAGTTCTTGGGACAGCAGCCCTTCTTCTTACCGGACCATCCAGGTCTATGACAGGAGGAGGATTTCTCCCCCTAAGAGGTATCTGGGGTCTGGTGGCCTGGTGAGCCTCCAAATCACGCCTCAGCCTTTGGATTTCAGCCTCATGAGCCCTGATCCTTTCCTGCACTTCTTGGGGATTCGCCCTTGGGGTGCTTTGGGGGCGTTGCCTTCCATTAGCTATTGGCTCTTTTCCAGGACGCCTCCTTCTCGGGGCCACTTCATCATCCGAAGATTCGGAGTCTCTCTCAGTGTAAGGACCAGAAAATTCCCGATCCTCAGGGATAGGACCCAAACCTCGTATATAGGGGGCGTCTGCCCTCGTGCTTCGCTTCGCCCAGCATATCCGCTTCCTCCAACCTCAGGGTGAAGGGGCATCCCATAAGGGGGGTTAGTAATAACAATAGTTGAATATTCATACCCGACGGGTCGAGAATTCACATGTATATGTACTTGTTGAACTTGAGGATTCGTACCTTGAATAGTCGGGGGAGTTGTCCCTTGTAGCTGAGGTTGAGTTGCCCCTGTCTGGGCTTCCCCCTGAGTAGATGCATAAGTTGAATGGGGAGGAACCTCCACGGTTGACGAAATCACCTGGGTTGTCTCTGATGGTGTTCCTTCTCTAGAGCTCTAATTGTTCTCCGTGTTCTCGTCATGGTTGTTGTTGTGTCTTCCCACAGACGGCGCAAAATGTTATGGATTAAAAACTAATATATATAATTGTTGTATTTAGTACTAAGGAACGTGAGCTTCGAGGCTCGATTTGACTGCTCTTGTGTTTCGTGACTCAATCTGCCTTAACAAGATGCCTATGTACCTTGCTGATTGCCAAGGATCAAGTCAAAAAACGTAGTTCTGATTGGTGGGGGTGAGACCCCTTATATAGATGTTGGGAGTCCTTGAATTGGACTTGGTATATGAGACTTGGTGGGTAAGTCTCATAATTAGAATGGACTTTGGAGTCCTAGATAGTAGGAAACTGATTCCTTATCCTTTTAGGTCCCCTTGAGGCTAATCTATAAGGATTTATATCCTTATCGGGACTCTTCTCAATAGCTAATTTTTCCCTTATTAATTAATTACGAAATTAATTAATAATCAGGGCTTTTGGGCCTTCTTTATTTCATCGGGCCTGATCTGGTCCATCAGGCTTAACCTTTCTGGTCTGAGTATCATATATCTTTTTATTGGGCCTAACAGCCCACACCTTGCAGTAAATTAATTATACTATCATAATTTATTTATCCCTATCAGTTTTTAAAATGAAAATATAATATCCAATTTTGAATCATTAATCATTGTTCACTTGATACCTTAACTCTTGTCACTTGATGATCATTATTTTCAGTCTTGTCAATGTGACTTGCTGAGCTAGTTAGCTCATTTGTGCGATGTTGTTTATGTTCTTTTCCAGTTAAGAAGGAACTGGTTGGTAGCGAGGATCCCCATTCCAGTGCGAGAGCTAGGGGTCCAGGTTGATCGAGTTAAGCTAGCTGACAGCTTTTGGAATAGTTTAAGTTTATGAAGTTTGTAATAATGTTTAATATTCAGTTGTAAGTTTGAATAGTTGGGATTTGGGCATTTGTAATATAAATGTGTGTGTGTGTGTCTTGTGTGCATACTTTAACCTATTGCGATCCATGGTAGTTGGTAAGTAGGGTCATCGTATATTATTATTATCTTTAATATTATTATAAGCAGGTTATAATTAGGGTGTGTGTGTGTGTGGACTCCAAACTTCTGACCCGGGTTTGGAGGGCGCCACACCTAATCCCTATTATGCTGCATTTGGTATGCCTCAAATGCCATATAGCATGCCTTACCGGAATAACATGTTTGCAAACAATATGCCTTTTCCTGTTAATCAAAATATGCATGATAATTCTGTTTTAATGACTAGTTTCAAAGGTCCAACTCAGATGACTAAGGATGAATCTGATATCCCCAAGTCAAATGAGATCAAACCTAAGAAACAAAAGAAGAAAGCTAAAAGGAAGGACCCAAGGAAACTTGGGTACCAAAATCAACTTGATTTGGTTTTAATGTGTGCAGGGAAACAGAAAGAATCTGTGGTACTTGGATAATGGTTGTTCAAGAAACATGACTGGAGATTCTACCCTGCTCACAGAGTTCAATGAGAGAGCTGGCCCAAGTATTACTTTTAGAGATGACAACAAGGGTTATATTGTGGGATATGGCTTGATTTTTAAAGACAATGTCATTGAGGATGTTGCCTTAGTGGATGGTCTCAAGCACAATTTGTTGAGTATCAGCCAAATTTGTGATAAAGGCAATTCAGTAACCTTCAATTCAGAAGCCTGTGTTGTGACTAACAAAAGAAGCAACAAAGTGGTTCTCACTGGTATGAGAAGAGGAAATGTGTATCTAGCTGAATTGAACTCATCAAATGCAGAATCTGTTACCTGTCTTCTCAGTAAACAAGTCAAGATGAAAGTTGGCTGTGGAACAAGAAGTTATCCCATCTAAACTTCAAGACCATGAATGAGCTTGTCAAGAAAGAAGTAGTTAGAGGAATTCCTCAAGAGGAGTTTACCAAGAATGGATTGTGTGATGCCAGCCAAAAGGGAAAGCAGATTAAAGCATCATTTAGAAAGAAGCTTGATTCAACAATTGAAGAACCTTTGCAATTGCTACACATGGATTTGTTTGGACCAGTCAATGTGTTGTCCATCTCAAGGAAAAGATTTTGCCTAGTAATTGTAGATAATTTCTCAAAGTTCTCTTGGACATATTTCCTAAAGTCTAAAGATGAGGCTAGTGAAATCATCATCAATCACATAAGGCAAGTCAACAATCATCCTGATTTCAAAGTTAGAAGAATCAGGAGTGGCAATGGAACTGAGTTCAAGAATTCTGTTATGAGAGCATTTTGTGAAGAGAATGGGATTATGCATTAGTTTTCAGCAGCAAGAACTCCACAACAAAATAGAGTAGTGGAAAGAAAGAACAAATCACTTATTAAAGCTGCAAGGACAATGCTTGAAGAATCAAAGTTACCAACATATTTCTGGGCTGAAGCTGTAAATACTACATGCTACACTCAGAATATTTCTTTGGTTAATCAAGAAAAGTGTATGACACCCTACCAATTGTTCAAGAACAAGAAGCCAACTCTAAATTTTCTTCATATCTTTGGCTGCAAATGTTATATCTTGAGAAATTAGACTGATCAACATTGGAAGTTTGATGCTAAAGCAGATGAAGGAATTTTTGTTGAATATGCTGTGGGAAAAGCATATAGAGTCTACAATCTTAGAACCAACATTGTTATGGAATCAATACATGTTGTGTTTGATGATAAAAAGATTGAAGGACTGCAAGATAAAGATTCTCATGAAAGTCTAAAATTCGATAATGTGGAGATGATTAGTGATGACAGTGATGATGAAAGTGATCAAGAAATAGTATCAAAGGATAATGCAGAAAAATCTATTACCAATGAAGCACAAAATTCAACATCTTTCGAGTTGCAAAATGCTTCATCCATTGGGAGACAATCTGCTTTATCCATCGGGAGACAATCAGCTTCATCCGTCAGAACTCAAAATGTACCATCCGTCGGGTCATTAAAAGAGGCTGAAAATCAGAATAGATCACTTACAGAAAGTTCCCCTTTCTCAAATCAAAGATCCAAAAACTCAGGGGGAGTTTCTAATAATCAAAACTCAGTTACACATCAAGACAACAATGAGGCCTCTTCATCTAGAGCTAATCTACCTCAACAAGGAGAGCAACTCAAGAAGAATGTCTATATAGCAGCTTCCTATCTAAAGAAGAACCGAAAAAGGTAGAAGAAGCTTTGTTGGATCCTGATTGGATTTTAGCTATGCCAGAGGAGCTAAACCAATTTGAAAGGAATAAAGTATGGAAGATGGTACCCAAGCCTAAAGGAAAGAATCCAATTGACACCAAATGGGTATTCAGAAACAAGATGGATGAAAATGGTATAGTGGTGAGGAACAAAGCTAGACTGGTTGCTAATGGCTATTGTCAACAAGAAGGAATAGATTTTGATGAAACTTTTGCTCATGTTACAAGACTTGAAGCCATCAGAATTTTCTTAGCCTATGCAGCCCATGCCAATTTTAAGGTCTATCAAATGGATGTCAAGAGTGCTTTTCTAAATGGAGATTTGGAGGAGAAAGTCTATATCAGTCAACCTCCTGGTTTTGAAGATCCAAATTTCCCAAATGATGTCTACTATATTTTGAAAGCACTCTATGGACTGAAGCAAGCACCTAGGGCCTGATATGACACTTTATCAAAGTTCCTTTTGGAAAATCACTTCACAAGAGATACTCTGGATAAAACTTTATTCTTTAGAAATGTTAATGGCTTTAGTATACTTGTTCAAATTTATATGTAGATGATATTATATTTGGCTCTACAGATGAAAAACTTTGCAAAAAGTTTGCCAAATTGATGCAGAGTAAGTATGAAATGAGTATGATGGGAGAACTAACTTACTTTCTTGGTCTGCAAGTTAAGCAAGTTAGTGATGGAATATTCATTAATCAAACTAAATACATTTATGATCTTTTAAAGAAGTTTGATCTAATGGATTGAACATCTGCAAAAAATCCCATGGCCACTGCAACTAAGCTTGAATTAAACACTACTGAAAAGTCTGTGGATATTTCAAGTTATAGGGGCATGGTTGGATCACTTTTGTACTTAACAGCTAGTAGGCCAGATATAAGCTTGTGTCCTGGTTCAGTAAAAAGTAAAATTCAGTTTCTACTTCTACAGCTGAAGCTGAATATATTGCTGCTGGTAGTTGTTGTGCACAGATTTTGTGGATGAAAAACCAATTATTAGACTATGGTATACAAGTGGATAGGATTTCTATTTTCTATGATAACACAAGTGCGATTGCCATCACTGAAAATCCAGTACAGCATTCAAGAACAAAGCACATAGACTTCAAGTACCACTTTATAAGGGAACATGTGATGAATGGTACTGTGGAACTGCATTTTATTCCAAGTGAAAAGCAACTTGCAGATATATTTACCAAGCCACTTGATGAATCCACCTTTTCAAGGTTGGTAAGTGAATTAGGTATGCTTAATTTCTCTTGAATTATTTCAGATATTTTTGCAAGTGGTTATGTAGCCAGGAATTTAATTGATTTTTTTGGATGGAATTTTGGCTAAGTCAAAATTTACATCCCGACGGATGATCATTATCCATCGAGTTTGATCATCCGTCAAAATACAATTTATCAATAAAATCAATAATTTTTCTGGAATATTTATAACTCGACGTATAACTGATTTATCCTCATCCGTCTAGTTGTCTCAATCCTAGCTGTTAATTCCCTGAATATTATCCATCGAGTATACTTACAGCTTGTAAGCATGACACGACAGATAAGTGACGGAATTTTTACAGTTTATTTATTTTTAAACGGCTATTTTGGGCAATTTTTATTGGTTACTTTATTTTACTTTATCATTTTTGACAGTTATATTCTGAGGTAGTATAAAAGCAAATTCATTTTTATTCATTTCTCTTATCATTCTCAAGATTCAATTGCTCTAATTTCTTTCTTCTCAAAAGCAAACCCTCTCTCTGCAAATTCCAAATATCTAACAATGGCACCTGTAGTGAAAATCATGTCTCAAACCGGTTATATCTATGAGAAAAATGACTTCTCAGCTTTGGTGAACAAGGAGATTCAACAATCTGGTGACTATCACAAAATGATGGATTTTGTGAAGAACTGCAAACTCAACTCTGCCATGCTGCAATCACCCACCATTTACTGTGAGGTTGTTGAAGAGATATGGACAATTACGGAGTACAACTCGACAGACAAGACCATCACATTCACTCTGAAAGGTAAGCAGTTTTGTATAAATAGTGATATTGTTAAAGCATGCTTCAAGATTCCTGATAATACTGTAACCGCTCCACACACAGACACTGAGATTGGTAATATGCTTAATTCCATGGGCTATACACTCACTACTTCTCAATTAAGTGAAATTAGGAGGTTGGGTCTTAGGAAAGAATGAAATTATCTGTGTGATGTAGTAACTAAGTATTTCAATTTCAGTGATTTGGTTTTGTTTGAGTTAGGCTTCAAGTTACGAGAGATCAATAAGAGAGGTAAAAGTGTCTATTATGCTAGATTCTTTATGATGCTTGCTAACCATCTTATTGAAGATATTGTGATTGAGAACCCAACTAACAAGTTAAATTGTTGGGTTCAAGAAAGAAGGATCATTGCAGATTTAAACAGAGCATACCATCACAAGGAGGTTCCCTTATACTACTTTCTCAGGTAAGTGAGGTAATTTCTTCTGTCTCCACTCTTCCAACCTCACAAATTTCTTTGCTTTATAGTGAAGCTATGACAACTATTTCAATGACCCAACAGTTGCCTACCCAAGCTACCAAACCAACAAAAGTTCCTAAATCCAAAGCTAAGAAAGCCCCCTCTGATTTCTTTCAAAAGAAATCAGTTCTAAAATCCACCAAACCTAAAGAGGGGAGTGTGAAGGTGGGAAAAAAGGTGAGGGATAGGGTGAAAGTCAAAGAAGCTCTAAGGATAAGGTTGGAAAGGTGAGTGTTTCCCAGCCTAGCCACACTGCAGTTTCTCAACAAATTGCAGTGCTTAATAAGGATATAAGCTCATTACTAGTTGCATCATCCCAAAAGGATGTGACTATTGAACAAAGCTCTCAGCCAAGAGCACAGGCCAAGAGGGGTAGGGACACTAGCTTACCACAAACTCATACCAGAAAGAAGAAGCCAAAAACCCTTGGGGATGCACAGGGCTCACACACTATGCAAACTGGTGCTAAAGACACAGTCACTGCACCTTCTCAAAGTCAGGTTGATGTGGCTCCAATAAATATGGAGTCACAACCAAAATCTCTTATAATTGAAGTACCTGATACACCAAATTCTCCCACACACTCATTGGATGTTGACATGATAAACACATCACTTCCAAATTCTCCATCTTTAACTCTCTTGGAGAAGCCAAAAATCCATGCAAGTGAGCATCATCTTCTAGATGATTTGTTGGCTCACTTACCATTTCTTTCTGAGACTGTTGAGACATTTGTGCCAAAATTTTCATCAATCTGCACAGAATCTACAATAGTCTCCACTCCACACTCATTCATTTCTACTCATTCGACGGATATTGTTCATCCGTCAAGCAGTGATTGTATCCCGGCGGATGTGCCTGACAGCAGTCATCCGTCGGATAGTCAAATTACTAACCCGATTGATATTTCTCATCCGTCGGGAGTCTCTGCACAACTTCAAAGTTGAACTATAGCTACAAGTGCAGATGACTTAGTAATTGTACAATCACTTTTAGGATTAAGGGAAGGTAATGATTTGAGTGAGAGTTTGGGTTGCTCCCAGGAAAAAGGAGAGGAAAAGAGTGATCTAATACAGTCCATTTCTTGTGAGTGAGAGGAGTCCCACCTTAGATGGTGAAGGTGAGGGTGTGAGGGTGGGGAGCCAAGGTGAGACCTTGATGCAAGAAAAAAGAGATAATGAGAGAAATGAAGGTACATGAGAAATAAGGGTGGATGTCATTGGAAGTGATTTAATGAATGTGCTGGATGCAGACAGGGAGGGACTATCTCAGCAAAGTCAAGCTGTTATAGATTATACCTCCTTGGATGCTGAGACATTTACTCACCCTGTTCCAACATATCAACTTCTAGCTGGACAGGGCAATGACAATGTAGAAAGAATGCTAAATTTGGTGCACACCATACAGTCTACGCAAAAAGCAAAGGATGCAATCACAGCTCTGCCCTCTACAGCTGGTGACATTGACTATGAGACTGGTGGTTCAGAAGATTTCTTTGGTGGTGAGGATAAAGAAAGTGAACAAGAGCCATTGGACATAGGGGGAGAAGTAGGCCCTAGTTCCAGATCAGGCATGCCATCATGGGCCTTCTCAAAAAAATGTGATGAACATCATTTCAAGACTACACTCATCCAACTTATTAGTCACACACACTCTGCTCTTCAATCCACAATAAATTCCAGCACCAAGAAGCTCCTACAAGCACACCTTCCTTCTCTTCAATTACAACAAATCCAAGATTTTCAACACACTCAGGATGTTACCTCTATCAAATGTGAAATTGATCAAATGAAAAGAGACATTTCTGAAAGGTTGGATTCTAAACTTCCAAAAGCTATAATGCTTGACATTAAGAGATAACTCATGAAGAATTCTGATCTTTCCACAAAGATAGATGCCTTGGATACCAGAATGACAGTAATGGAAGCCTCTCTAACAGCCATACATCCGCATCAGGCATAACAAATAGACTTGCTTCAAAGGCTAATGGTAACACAAACCCCTTCTTCTACTCAACTTGCTGATAACAAAAAGGGGGAGAAAGAAACTTCTTCTAAGGGGGAGAAAGCAAGCTCAATTTTCTTATTCAGTCAAGGGGAATCAAGAAGTGAGGGGAGCAAAAAGTGCTAAACATACAAATCAGCAAAGTGATTGTGCCAACAATTGCTTTCACAAAGCCACTAGTGTTGGATAGCATTGATCTAATCCATCTAGCAGCTGAAAAGCTTGAGTCAAAATCAAATTCTAAGATGCCTGATATTACAACTCTAGAGAAGGAAATAAGAGAAAAATGGAGAAAAATAGATGCGGATATTCAACAAAAGTTTGGGCCAATTTAGAAGCCAGGCAAAGTCTTCAATCATCACTCTAAAGTCATGAAAATTTCTGTGAATGACATAAGTATGAACTATCTGGAAAGAGGTCAAACATCCTGCATCAAATCTCCAAAGAAAAATCTCATCATGAAGGCCAAAAGGAACTACTCTAATTTTTCAGACAAAAATCCTATGGATACAGTGTTTGAAACACCTAGGCCAGATGAGAAGAAGCTACTGGGTAGGTCTATTGCATTCTACAAGGATCCAACTGATTCAGCACTTAAAAGGAGAATTGCTAAAATTTACAGAAATGGTAAGGAGATCTGTGTAGTGGTTGGACACCCACTGTTTGTGGAAGCTAAGACGGAAGAGAAAGAAAGAATCAGGCTAGAAAAGAAGCTAGCTGCTTTGGATGCTAAGAAGCAAAAGCAAAAGTAAGAACAAGCTACTATCTTGGCCAAGCTTCAAGCTGTAAAAACCATAACAGAACTTCCTGTACAACCAACTGTAATTACTGAACCTAAGGATCTGAAAATGCAGGAAGAATCACAGCAGAAAAGAGGATTTAGATACAAACTCCATTCCAAGAGGAAAATGAACTTTAATGATGAGGAATTGGAAGACCAATTTCCCAAAAAGCCTACAACTACAACTCAGATATCAAAACCCTCAGTGGTATTTGAAGAATTCAAAGTGGTTGCTCCAACAATAAATATTCATGGTGAACCAATTGTTCCTTAGGATGAGCCAGTAGACTGGGATACTTTACCAATTCCTGAGCTAAATTTACACATCTTTAAGACAAAGAAGACAAAGACTAGAGCTAGCAAGAAAGTGAATCCTATATCTCTCAGATCCAAAGCTCTAACCAAATCCCAACCCACAGTCAACAAGAGAGATCTCATGTAAATTTGTGATATCAAGGAATTTTCAGACTTGAATCTCTACTTGGATGAACTGGAAGAAGTAAGAGGAATTGATGCTTACAGACATCTTCCTGAAAGACTGATATTTAGATACAAGGGAGGGAAATAGATGACATGGCCTCTTCACAGGATTCTCCAAGAAAGCTAATCTGTTCTGATTAAAGTCTACTCATCCTTCAAAAAGAACTTTGGATACAATGTGACTGCAAGAAGAATAGTTCTAAAGAGGATTGAGGAACTAAGGAGTACTAGAGCCAAAAATGCACTTCCAAAAACTCTATCTATTCCCTTTACAGGAAAAAGAGTGCATCTAAGGCCCTATTGGCTGATGGAATTCATGGATGACAAAGGTGTTAGAAGATTCTTCAGATTGGAGGACCAATTGAGTATCTCTAGCAATGAGACTCTTTTGGAAATGCAGGAAATGCTAGATCTCTCAGAAGATAATGAACTTGAATTCCACAGACAACTTCAGAATCAAATTGAAGAAAACAACAGAAGGCTTGGGAAGAAATCCAGACAATCAAGGAAATAGATCTATCTGCTCAGACTAGAGGAGCATCTTGATAACAATTGTGAGCAATTTTTTTGTGTACTTTGCATTGTTCAACTTATAGCCAATTGTATATCAGTTTTATCTACTATTTTTCATTCTGTATGTTTAGGATGTTTTGTTATCATCAAGTTTCTCTTAATTTACGGCTACAATTCCAGTAGACATAAATTGGGGGAGATTGTTAGGAATATGTTGTGTACTTGATGATAAGCTAAATAAAACACCTTTGAACATTTAAATTAGTGAATTTTGTAGCACCCGACGAATGATCAATTATAGTCCCGACGGATGATTCAATATAGTCCCGACGGATGACTAATTGATATCCACCGGGTGAGTAGCTTATGTAGCAATAAGTACTGTAGCACATTTTTGCAAACAACTTTGTATATATTCTGTAGTAGCTTATGAATCATGTAGACTACTAGTAGATGTGCAGAATAGGTTGATTAAATGTAAATATAAGACGTCTTGTAATTCTGCACAAATGAAATGGAGTCAATTGATAAATGGCTACCCGACGGATAATTAACAAAGCTACCTGACGGATGATCAACAAGGCTACCCGACGGATAACAAGCATGTACCCGACAGATGATCAATTCAAATATCTGTTCACAGTGACAACACAGTCACATGCATCGAGTGTCTGAAAAAGGAATGTGGCAGCCTGTTTAGCAGGGTTTTGAGAATAAAGAAGCATTACCATTTCCATGCTATTATGAAGATATTCAAAGATGCTGGAATAGAGTAGTGAAGCGGCATGGAGTTAGACTTGATAGGTTTTGTTTTATTATCCTGTCTTATTACCATGTAAACTTGGTGATATATAAAACAAGTATAGCTAGTAGAACAAACGACTAAGCACACACATTTTTTAGCAGAGAAACATTTGTAAGCTGTATTTTGTAGAATTTCTCTGTAGTTTGTTTGTTCACTTGTACAAGCAGCTGTGAGCTATTCAAGCTTCATAGGGTTCTCTTGATATATATATATATATATATATATATATATATATATATATATATCGCTGGTGGATACATTCAAATCCACCAGAAAGTTTTAAAGACTTGTGTTGTTAGATATATTTGAGAATTCATGTCTAATCTGTTGTGTTTAGTTTCAGAACTTAATATCAGGGCTTACTGGAAATCAGGACTTACTGAAGTCAGAATTATATCAGAACTTAAGGCCGTCAGGATTTATATCAGGACTTAAGTGCGGGTACTTCAGATAAGGAATGCAGCTGATTTATAGGAGAGGGTCATGAGTAAAACAGTAGAAGATATGCATGAAGAGTTGGACAGCTTGGAGACTTGTAGAGGATAATATCTGATTGATATATTTTAGGAGACAGAATTATATTCCATATCAATTAGAAAATATCTTGTAACTGTGTACTATATAAAAACAGCTTAGGGTTTACACTATATGTGTTATCTTTCACGAGAACATTATTCATTGTAACCTAGCAGCTCTTAGTGATATTGTTCATCACTGAGAGAGAATAACTGTTCTATTGTAACAGAGTTTATTATATTGAATATACTTGATTACTGTTACATACTTGTGTTGATAAATCGATTTGATTGTATAAACACTATATTCAACCCCCTTCTACAGTGTTGTGTGACCTAACAAGTGGTATCAGAGCCCCTCTGTTGATTTACAAACAGTGAGATCCAGTTTAAAATCATGTCTGAAGAAACACAAACTCCACCTAAGCCCACCAAAACTCAAGATACTCAAAACAATCAAACTCATAGTCGATATGAGAGTATTAGGGTTCCCATACTGAGAGCATCTGAGTATCCTATATGGAAGGTAAAGATGACTATGTTTCTGGAAGCCACAGATCCAGAATACCTTGATAGAATTAATGATGGACCATATAAGCCTACTAAGCTTTCTGTTGTAGTTGCTGATCAACCAGCAAAGATGATACCAAAGGAGAAAAGTGAGTACACAACTAAAGACATCTCATCTATTTCCAAGGATGCAAGGGTAAGGCATCTGCTTCATAGTGCAATTGACAATGTTATGACAAACAGGGTAATTGGATATAAGACTGCAAAGGAGATATGGGATGCTTTGGAGATAAGATGCCAGGGAACTGATGCAATCAAAAAGAACAGGAAGACTACACTCACTCAAGAGTATGAGCACTTTGACTCAAAAGCTGATGAGTCATTAACTGATTTATATGACAGGTTTTCCAAACTCTTGAATGATCTGTCACTGGTGGACAAGGAATATGATCTTGAAGATTCAAATCTAAAATTCCTTTTAGCTCTTCCTGAAAATTGGGATTTGAAGTCTACTACCATAAGAGACAACTATGACCTTGCTGAAACTACTCTTGATGAAATTTATGGTATGCTCAAGACTCATGAACTTGAGAAGGATCAAAGGAACAAAAGGCATGGAAGAAAGTCAAAGACAGTTGCTCTTAAAGCTGAGGAGGAATCTTCTAAAGTGGTTGTCTCAAAGAGGGGCAAAGGAAAGGCTCTCATCATACAGTCTGATTCAGAGTCATCATATTCTGATGATGATGATTCAGAATCTGAAAATTTATCTGAAGTTGATGTTGATACAGAGATGATGCAACTGTGTGCTCTTATGATGAAGAGTATCACAAAGATAACCTACAAGAAATTCAGAATGGGCAAGAAGTTTTCCAGGAAAGGTGGAAGTTCTGAAAAGAAAGGGTTCAGAAAGTCTAAAGGAAAAGGAGGAAAGTCTGACAGAGGAGACAACTCAAATGTCAAATGCTACAATTGTGGTGAAATAGGCCACATCTCTCCTGACTATAAGAAAGGAAAAGGTGATAAAGGCCAGGCACTTATCACAAAGAAGAAAAACTTGGACTAACTCTGAAAGAACAACTCAAAAAATCTTAGAAAATGGAAATTAGAAAGAAGGTCTAGGTTACCTAGATGATAAAGAAGAAAAGAAAACTGTGTCATCTAAACCAAACTTTACCAAGAAAGCTGAAAAGCCTAAAGTTAATCCTGTTAAATTTGTAGCAAAAACTGTTGTGTGTGATTCTGAAAAGATGAAAGACTCTAAGACAGAAGTCAAAGAAAAGTCAACTTTTGATAAATTAAAACAGGACAAACCAGCTTCAGTAAATATAGGTTTAATGACAAAGAAGCAGCTTAAGCATAAGCTGAAAGAGATTAGAAACGTGAACAAGGTAAATGAAGCTATGAAAAATAGGAATGGAAAGGAAGGTGTGAATAAAAGCAATAATTATATGCCTGTTCCTAATGCTCCTAGAAAAAAATGCTATAATTGTGGAAACTCTAACCATCTTGCCTCTTTTTGCAGGAAAAATAAAGATATAAACTCTTTACCTCCTAGATCAGGAGTTAAGAGTCAGTCTGTTAGGTTTAAACCACAAAATCCTTGTTTTCATTGTGGTAGTTTATGGAATTCTATTTATACTTATAAGGAATATCATAGTTTGTACTATGATTATTATCAAATAAAACCTTCTTTGAAGAAAGTTAGTGTAATTCCTTCTAGTGTAAATTCTGAAGCAAAGTCTGATATAAAGTCTGATAAGAAGCATGTTAGCATAAACTCTGAAACTAAATCCGCTGTAAATGCTAACAAACTTAAAAGGCCAAAGGATCCATGTAACGCCCTCCAGACCCGGGGTATAAGTCTGGGGGTTACGAGCTAATCACCAAACCTGTACAAGCTTATTAATGAATAATAAAGAAATGAAATTAAACCCCTTTATCACTAACCAGGACCTTTTTAGGTTGAAGTATGAAAACAAGAACCACTAACTATTTTTATTACAAACCAACATTTAAAAATCTCACAAACTCTCTTTATTACAAACCATTGTCTAATTTATTTTTAAACTAAGTTCAGCTTTTATTCAAACACACCCATACTATCTATCAACACTCCACCTGCTCGGGTAACTCAAAGCTTTCTTCCTGAATTGGGATCAACACCTTGGGTATGAGAGGATCCCGAGGCTTGACCCGCTTCTTTACCACTCGTGTCCTGATGGGTTTCATATTCCTTCTTAACTGAAAATAGTAAAGTGAATAACAACAAAATGGGTGAGCCAAAATTGCTCAACAAGTCCACAAAATATAAACAGTGCTAAAGCATTATAATTGAATCCGTAACCCAGGTATATCTGCAAAGATATAACCTCATAATAATCGAAAGAAGGCCATTACTGGCGAATGTAAACGAACTAAACTGGACTCAAGTTCGCAACTATACCCTGCTGATCAGCCAGGATACAGTGCAGATCTATATCTCACCATATAGATCCCGTCGGGCACCCAGGCACTACGGCCCATTTCAAGGATCCGGTTATGTCCCGGTCCTTAAGATTAAGTAGACTTAATCCCAAAAGTAGTGTTATCCAGTCCCTGGAATAGCAACCGAAACAATCGGTATGCTTTGGTATATTCTAATCACTAGAATATATCAATAATTGTGAGTAACAATTGGAATATGAATAATAAATTCAAATGAAAAGAATAAGTCAAGAATCGAACTAAGATATGAATAAAGAAATTAAAGGAATACAAGCGTAATAAGAATTTGAAATGAATATTACTATTCTGAAATTAGAATAGGGGAGAAACTTGCCTTCTGCGCGACTTACTGCAATTAAATCACTTCCGTCTATCCCCTACTTGACCTGCCTTGCTGGCTTAGCTTCTGTTAGCAAAATAGACTGATTAAGTCATTTTGTACTTCAATTTGCATCTTGAATTGACTTCATTTCGTTCCTATTATCTACCCATGTGCGTATAACTGACTCTTATATTACATATAAGCAAGTAAGACTCGATTAACCACATAATACACATAAGCACATAAGCACATAATCATTTTTATAGTTAAAATAATTTTTAGAATCAAAATCGACTCGCTGATTGCTCCGTTGATCACCTTCTGCTTCATTTCCCATTTTTCCGGAATTTTTCGGACTCGTCTCGGCGCGTATTTTGACTGATAATAAAGCAATCAATAAAGTCAGCTAATTTGGAGAAGAAATTAGGTCTTCATATTATTTTTAATAAAAAGAATTCATTTTTCTGAGTAAAATGGCTTTCGTTTCACTCGAATCGGATTAACGGTTGAATTATTATCAATTAAACACTTATAATTCAATTTATTATTCAATATAAATAATTATTACAACCTTTTAAATCCTAAAATAATTTTTTAAAATAATTATTACAATTTCTATGATTCAATCGATATTTAATTATACGATACAAATATTTATTACGATATTCTTCGAATAATTATCGCTCGAATAATAATTTTAATTATCGAATCACTACTCGTATAGATACGAGTTACACGTAATACTAACTAATTATCGGATTATTAATCGTATTATTTAATCCTTATTTATTAATTAATTACCTAATTACTAATTAATTTTCTAATTATTAGTTAATTAGATAACTAATAAATAATTAGATAAATAATCAAATAATTAGTTAAATAATTAAATTCGAATTTATAAATTAATGAAATAATTTAGAAATTAATAATACTAGTTTTCAAAATTTAAAACTGATTTTTATTAAATTTTAAGAATTACTCAAACTAATTTCTGATTTTTAGAAAAATAGAATAATTACTAAAATAACCAGAAACACAAAATTTGGGCTCAGGGTTAGGTTTTCAGGATCAAACCCGGGTCGTTTCCCGGGTCGAAACCGGGTCGATGAAGAACACGCCCAGAATCCGGCGCCGCTAGCCGGTTCCGGCGAAGAAATCCGGCAAGCCAAAACATGACGAAAAGACATGATTTAGGATCGATTCTACAGGGCTTTCTCTGGGTTTTCGTTCCACAGCAACACAAACACCTCCTCCTGTCGTCCTCCGTCCTCCTTCGTCGATCAACAGCCGGAAAACGAAGAACACGGCGACAACGACGTAAAAATCCGGCGAGCATAAAAATTGAACCCAAACTACACGAAACTGGTGTCAAACGATTGGAAATTCAACGATCTACACGCTCGTGGCCACAGAAACATCAAACAATTCCTCAAACTAAAAACCCGAATTCAAAACGGGTTGAAACTCAAAAATACAATTCACTAATCCGGGAATAGAAAAATTAATTAAAAATTTGTATCATCATCTACTCAACCTGGGCAATCGATTCATATCACTTTCATCAACCAAAACACAACGATTTGCAAATACCCAATTTGGCTATAAACCCTAAAAATACGAAATGAAAATCGAAGCAATAAAACTCAAAATTGCTAATAGAATTAGAAAGTAGAGATCAAGAGCTTTGCAACGAGTACTTACATGCTTGATTTGGAGATCAGAATCATTGTCAAATCTTTGCTTGAAATCAAGAACTCAAGAACCCTAATTTCTGAATTTGGGGATTTTGCTGAATTTTCTGATTTTAATTAATTAAATTAATAATAATTAGGGTATTTATAGCTGAAAAATTAATACTCCTAAATAAAATTAAAGGGCTAATTATACATCTAATAAAAATATTTGGCCCTAATTTTTATAATTTTTGGGTATTAAAATTTAATTTATAAATATTTTATTTATACAATATATATGCCAAAAATTCCCAAAAATTGTGAATAATTCAAAAATACAAAGAAATGGTATAAATAAAAGTCCTATAATTTTATAAAAATAAAAATGTGATTTTTGTGGGTTTTTTAATACCCAATGGGGCCCGGAAAAGTCATTTTTCGTAAAACGAGAAAATTTATAAAATATCTAGATGTTCAGAATATTGCGATTGTAAAAGCCGTTTGATGAAAAATAAGGCCCATTATTTTATTTGAAATACTGGCTTTAAAATCATTATTTGGGTTGCAAAACGTTTGAAATGAAACCTTTGAATACGATATAAAACATCTGAAAAATACCTTAAAAATACAGAAATGATACAGAATATACGTAGCACGTAACAATTAGGGTTTAACAGATAATCACACATAACTGACATATTTATTCACATATTTTATTAAAAATATGATATAATACAACGTAAATTTCCCGGTCGTTACATTCTCCCCCCTTAATAGGATTCTGTCCTCAGAATCTTCTATGAAAACAAATGAGGATATTTTTCTAACATTTCACTTTCAAGTTCCCAGGTTGATTCTTCAACCATAGGATTTCTCCACAACACTCGCACTAAATATACAGACTTATTTCTCAACACTTTCTCTCGCCGATCTAAAATTTTTACCGGCTGCTCTACAAAAGACAAATCAGGTTGGATATCTATCGGTTCATATTCTATTACATGCCTAGAATCAGGATTATATCGCTTAAGCATTGACACATGAAACACATTGTGAATATGTTGCATATGAGGCGGTAAAGCTAATTCGTATGCAAGCATTCCTACTCTCTTCAAAATTTCAAATGGTCCGACATATCGTGGCTTTAATTTACCTTTATTGCTAAATCTGGTCAATCCTTTCCATGGCGATATTTTAAGTAATACGTGTTCTCCTTCCTGATAGTCCATATTCTTCCTTGCTTGGTCTGCGTATTTGCGTTGCCTGTTTTGCGCTGCATCGAGTCGTTTCCGAATAAGTTCAATCTTTTCCTTCGTCTGCTGAATTAATTCTGGACCCAAAATTTTGCGTTCTCCAACTTCATCCCAGTGTACTGGTGATCTACATTTTCTCCCATATAGTGCTTCATACGGTGGCATTCCAATGCTGGCGTGATAGCTTTTATTATAAGAAAATTCCACCAGAGGTAATTGTTCATCCCAGCTGCCTTCAAAATCGATCGCACAAACTCGTAACATGTCTTCAATCGTTTGGATAGTTCTTTCACTTTGCCCATCGGTTTGCGGATGATAAGCGGTACTCATGTTTAATTTCGTTCCAAGGCATTCTTGAAATTATCTCCAAAATCTTGAATTGAAACGTGAATCTCGATCAGACACGATAGATATTGGAACTCCATGTTGCATTACAATTTCCTTAAGATACATGTGCACTAATT
Organism: Apium graveolens; assembly: GCF_009905375.1. Classification (NCBI taxonomy): domain Eukaryota; kingdom Viridiplantae; phylum Streptophyta; class Magnoliopsida; order Apiales; family Apiaceae; genus Apium; species Apium graveolens. The sequence continues at coordinate 268,727,400 of NC_133652.1, read as the reverse complement.
TGTCGAGCGAAAATCTTTCGTTAATTGGTAGAAAATGTGCCAACTTCGTAAGTCTGTCAATGATTACCCATATCGCATCATGATTTGCCTTAGTCATTGGTAGTCTTACCACAAAATCCATCACTAGATGTTCCCATTTCCATTCTGGAATGTCTAACGGTTGCAATAACCCGCTCGGACGTTGATTTTCTGCTTTAACTCGTTGGCATGTGTAGCATTTACTCACCCATTCTGCTATTTCCTTTTTCATGTTCGGCCACCAGAAGTTTTCTTTCAGATCGCGATACATTTTTGTACTTCCTGGATGAATGGAATACTTCGAATTGTGCGCATCTCGCATTATTTCTTCTTTTAATTCTACCACATTAGGGATCCAGATTCTCGACGCAAAGCATAAAATTCCTTCACTATCTTTCTGAGTTGTGATCTCTTCTCCCGTCAGGTCGTCATCTTGACTCATCACTTCATCTTGACAGCGGCGAATCTTCTCTAACAATTCCGGTTGGAAAGTCATAGTGTAGATAGCTTCTGCAGATTCATTGGGAACACGAATCTCGATTTCCAATTTGTCGAATTCCTTGGCCAATTCTTCGCATGAAGTTCACCAATTCAATCTTTCTTTCCTGCTCAACGCATCCGCTACAACATTTGCTTTTCCTGGATGATAACTGATTGTAACATCGTAATCCTTTATCAATTCTAGCCATCGACGTTGTCGCATGTTCAGTTCCTTTTGTGTAAAGATATACTTCAGACTTTTATGATCCGTGTAGATTTCGCATCTTTCACCGTAGAGATAATGTCTCCAAAGCTTCAATGCAAATACAATCGTTGCCAATTCCAGATCATGCGTAGGATATTTCTGTTCATGAGGTTTAAGTTGTCTCGAAGCATATGCGATGACGTTACCGTGTTGCATCAATACACATCCTAGCCCGCGATACGAAGCGTCGCTGAAAATAATGAAATTCCCTTGCTCGTTTGGCAATACCAGTACTGGTGCGGTAACCAACCGGTTCTTTAACTCTTGAAAACTTTCTTCACACTTATCATTCCATTCAAACTTTTCACTTTTTCGAGTTAACTTGGTCAACGGTGTTGCTATTTTCACAAAATCTTTGACAAACCTTCGATAATATCCTGCCAATCCCAAGAAACTTCGAACTTCTGTTGGTGTCTTTGGTCGTTCCCAGTTCAACACAGCTTCAATCTTTGCTGGATCGACTTGGATACCTTCTCTACTGATGATATGCCCTAGAAATTGTACTTCCCTTAACCAGAATTCACATTTTGAGAATTTTGCGTATAATTGCTCTTTCCTCAGGATTTCCAAAACTATCCTCAAGTGTTCTGCATGCTCTTCTTCTGTCTCGGAGTAAATCAAAATGTCAGCAATGAATACAATCACGAACTTGTCCAAATATTTCTTGAATATCATGTTCATCAAATCCATGAATGCAGTTGGCGCGTTTGTCAAACCAAATGCCATTACAAGAAACTCGTAATGTCCATATCTTGTACGAAACGCAGTCTTAGGAATATCTTCAGCTTTAATCTTCAATTGATGATAGCCTGATCGCAAATCTATCTTTGAAAACCATGCAGCTCCTTTTAGCTGATCGAACAAATCATCGATTCTCGGTAAAGGATACTTGTTCTTAATAGTGAGTTTATTCAACTCTCGATAGTCGATGCATAATCGCACACTGCCATCCTTCTTCTTCACAAATAACACTGGTGCACCCCGTGGGGATACACTGGGTTGTATAATACCTCGGTCTAGAAGATCTTGCAGTTGCGTTGACAATTCCTTCATTTCGACGGGAGCCATTCGATACGGAGCTTTCGAAACCGGTTCTGTACCTGGGGCTAGATCAATCGTGAACTCGATTTCTCGATCTGGCGGTAATCCTGGAAGCTCATCTGGAAAGACGTCTGGAAACTCACATACAACTGGAATGTCTTCTATTCTAGGACTTCCTTTTTCAATATCTAACACGTAAGCTATGTACGCCTCACATCCTTGTCGAAGCAATCGGTTGGTCTGTAATACAGTGAGAAATTTATTCTGCTGCTTTTCGCCCTTGAATATTACCATTGCATTTTCCGCAGTTCACAATTTTACTTTCTTATTCGTGCAATCTATTTGAGCCTTATGACATGCTAACCAATCCATTCCCAAAATCACATCAAATTCTCCCAGCTTAAAAGGAATTAAGTCTACAGAGAAATGATGTCCAGCTATTTCTACATCACACGCAGGACATACTCGATCTACTGAAACTTGGTCGTCATTCGCTAATTTTATAATTAACGTCTCACCCAACCATTCCATTTCGCAATGTAACTTATCAAGAAATTCCTCAGAAATAAATGAACGGGTAGCTCCAGAATCAATTAATACTTTTGAACCTACGGAATTCACCAAAAGCGTACCTGCAATCACACTTGGACTCTGCACTGCTTCTTTCATTGTCATGTTAAAAGTCCTTGCTTTGGGTTGATTCGGCGATGGTGGTGGAGGTAATGCCAATACTTTCGGAATACTGGCTGCCATTGCTGGTCCTTTACAATTCCTAGCGATATGCCCTTTCTTTCCGCATTGATAGCAAGTGATTTCTGCTGTTTTTCCTGTTGGACATTCGTTAGAGTAGTGCCCTTTATGCTTGCATTTGAAACATGTCACATCTGCTTTAATACATACGCCGGTATGCTTGCGTCCACAAGTTTTGCAATATGGCACTGGAACCTTAACAATTCCCTGTTGTTTGGAGGTTTGGAAACGATTACCTGCTTTTTGTGTACCCTGTCCTATCCTTTTGAAATTCAAATTTGCCCGGGCTTGAAATCCCGGCTTCCTGCTGAAATAGTCTTGGAAACTTCCCTGTCCTCTGTCTCGTTGAGATCTTTCACTTTCCCCTTCGATAATCAAAGCTTTCTGGACTACATTGGTATATGTTGCTAATTCAAAACTGCAACTTGTCCGCGTATCCATGGTCGTAATCCCTCTTGAAATCTCTGAATTCGTTTCTCTTCAGTGTCAACCTGTTCCGGAACAAACCTAGCCAATTCATTAAATTTGGCTTCATACTCTGTCACAGACATACTTCCCTGTTTCAGCTCTAAAAATTTTATCTGCATCTGATTCCTTACATAGCGAGGAAAATGTTTCTCTAAAAATAATTCTTTGAACCTATCCCAAGCAATAACATCTTCACCTTCTAAAGCCTTTTTAGATTCCCACCAATAATTTGCCTCTCCCTTCAACAAGTAACTAGCAAAATCAGTCTTCTGGTCCTCACCTACCTTCACTAGTGCAAACGCTTTCTCTATTTCTTTTAACCAGGTGGTAGCTTTAATAGGATCAGTAGACCCATCAAATTCTGGAGGTTTAACCGACTGAAACTGCTTAAAAGTAACAACAGGTAATACTGGTGGTAATTGAGGCTCAGGACGAGGTGGCTGTTGTAACATTTGTTATTGTATCTGCTGTTGCTGATGCTGCATCTGCTGCTGCATCATTACCATCTGTTGTTGCATCAGATGGAACATTTGGTTCATGGTCTCATTAGTCTGACCTTCGGAATTGCTGTTTGAGGTTTCAGCCCTAGTCTTTCTTTTTGGTGCCATCTTCTTCTGATAATAAAACAGGTGATATTTATTTAACAGTTTAATAAACAATTGATAGTATGTGATGGAAAATAATTTATCCTGTATTAATAACATGGTTTATTTAAAGAAAACATTTACTAAATGTAAAAACTGGAAATGTAAACAGTTAAATAAAATGTTTATTCTTTTTCTTTTCTGTTTCTTTCTCTCTCTCTTTTTTTTTCAACAGGAATTATAGTATAAAAGACTGTAAAGTAATAAAGTGAAAGAAAATGCTGTAAAACTGGAAAGACTGAATTTTAAATAAAAGATATTTAAAAAGTTCAGTTTTTATATATATGTGACACCAGCTTCAGGTGTAAATGCTTGATACAAAAAGTCTCGGGCTACTGGTCATCACTACGGCTACAAGTCACACTATCGCTACAAGTTAAACTACTACTACAAGTTAAACTACTGATACACACATACACACTACTCACTAGGTTATACTATGCTGCCTCTATATACACATGTACTCTGGAGTCATCATCTCAAACCATCTCAGAACCCAGGCGGAATACGCCTAAGCTCCTCTCTAAGTGCATGGACTAAAGTCTGTGCCAAGCGGAATATCCGATAGAACTCTGCAAAAGAAGGAGGTCCGTCATGGGTCAACTCATCAATCTCCCAAGTAGCGCTCATCAATACTGACTGTAGTCGCTGCCTCATGTAGTAATCTGGCTGTAGGGCTGCTAATGGTCCTCTGTCCCTCTGATCAAACAGATGCATAATCTCTCGACACTGTGCCCACCAATACTCCATATCATCCCTCATAACTCTATACTCATGGTATGGTACCATATGCGGCTGAGCAATCTGACCTACTGACTCCTGGGAAGGAACCCTCGGAATACCTGCACCCGGCTGTGGTAAGCCTAACTGTAGATCCACATCATGTTCTCCCATCCCCTCGACTGGAATCATCTGAACTATGTCCGGCTCTGGGGCATGCACTGGTATAGGAGGTAACAATGGTAGTGGTGGTAACTCCTGCTCAATACCTGGTATAAACTGATGCTCAATAGGTAAAGGAACTATCGGCTCGAAGAACTCAAAAGGATCAAACATCTCTATGGGGTCATGAACTATCCCTTGAACTGGTGGTACCGGCTCCTGTGGCAATGGTGGTGGAGGTGGTAGAGGAGGAAACATATACTCAGATACTGGAGGTATAACTGGTGCTGCTGGCCCAGTGACTGTCCTCTCGGAAGATGCAGAATAACCAGAAGATGCCATCTGATAATATACCAAAGAAAAGAAAAGGTCACTAAACAATCCTAAGATTCATATTTCCCTATTCTAATCTGGCCTAAATCCTAATACTATTCTTCCTAACTTGACTGTCCCTATCTTATGTGATCTCCCTATCCTATCTTAGTCCTAATATTCTTGTTTTCAGAGACCAAACCTACAGCTCTGATACCAAACTGTAACACCCTCCAGACCCGGGGTATAAGTCTGGGGGTTACGAGCTAATTACCAAACCTGTACAAGCTTATTAATGAATAATAAAGAAATGAAATTAAACCCCTTTATCACTAACCAGGACCTTTTTAGGTTGAAGTATGAAAACAAGAACCACTAACTATTTTTATTACAAACCAACATTTAAAAATCCCACAAACTCTCTTTATTACAAACCATTGTCTAATTTATTTTTAAACTAAGTTCAGCTTTTATTCAAACACACCCATACTATCTATCAACACTCCACCTGCTCGGGTAACTCAAAGCTTTCTTCCTGAATTGGGATCAACACCTTGGGTATGAGAGGATCCCGAGGCTTGACCCGCTTCTTTACCACTCGTGTCCTGATGGGTTTCATATTCCTTCTTAACTGAAAACAGTAAAGTGAATAACAACAAAATGGGTGAGCCAAAATTGCTCAACAAGTCCACAAAATATAAACAGTGCTAAAGCATTATAATTGAATCCGTAACCCAGGTATATCTGCAAAGATATAACCTCATAAGAATCGAAAGGAGGCCATTACTGGCGAATATAAACGAACTAAATTGGACTCAAGTTCGCAACTATACCCTGCTGATCAGCCAGGATACAGTGCAGATCTATATCTCACCATATAGATCCCGTCGGGCACCCAGGCACTACGGCCCGTTTCAAGGATCCGGTTATGTCCCGGTCCTTAGGATTAAGTAGACTTAATCCCAAAAGTAGTGTTATCCAGTCCCTGGAATAGCAACCGGAACAATCGGTATGCTTTGGTATATTCTAATCACCAGAATATATCAATAATTGTGAGTAACAATTGGAATATGAATAATAAATTCAAATGAAAAGAATAAGTCAAGAATCGAACTGAGATATGAATAAAGAAATTAAAGGAATACAAGCGTAATAAGAATTTGAAATGAATATTACTATTCTGAAATTAGAATAGGGGAGAAACTTGCCTTCTGCGCGACTTACTGCAATTAAATCACTTCCGTCTATCCCCTACTTGACCTGCCTTGCTGGCTTAGCTTCTGTTAGCAAAATAGACTGATTAAGTCATTTTGTACTTCAATTTGCATCTTGAATTGACTTCATTTCGTTCCTATTATCTACCCATGTGCGTATAACTGACTCTTATATTACATATAAGCAAGTAAGACTCGATTAACCACATAATACACATAAGCACATAATCATTTTTATAGTTAAAATAATTTTAAGAATCAAAATCGACTCGCTGATTGCTCCGTTGATCACCTTCTGCTTCATTTCCCATTTTTCCGGAATTTTTCGGACTCGTCTCGGTGCGTATTTCGACTGATAATCAAGCAATCAATAAAGTCAACTAATTTCGAGAAGAAATTAAGTCTTCATATTATTTTTAATAAAAAGAATTCATTTTTCTGAGTAAAATGGCTTTCGTTTCACTCGAATCGGATTAACGGTTGAATTATTATCAATTAAACACTTATAATTCAATTTATTATTCAATATAAATAATTATTACAACCTTTAAATCCTAAAATAATTTTTTTAAATAATTATTACAATTTCTATGATTCAATCGATATTTAATTATACGATACGAATATTTATTACAATATTCTTCGAATAATTATCGCTCGAATAATAATTTTAATTATCGAATCACTACTCGTATAGATACGAGTTACACGTAATACTAACTAATTATCGGATTATTAATCGTATTATTTAATCCTTATTTATTAATTAATTACCTAATTACTAATTAATTATCTAATTATTAGTTAATTAGATAACTAATAAATAATTAGATAAATAATCAAATAATTAGTTAAATAATTAAATTCGAATTTATAAATTAATGAAATAATTTAGAAATTAATAATACTAGTTTTCAAAATTTAAAACTGATTTTTATTAAATTTTAAGAATTACTAAAACTAATTTCTGATTTTTAGAAAAATAGAATAATTACTAAAATAACCAGAAACACAAAATTTGGGCTCAGGGTTAGGTTTTCAGGATCAAACCCGGGTCGTTTCCTGGGTCGAAACCGGGTCGACGAAGAACACGCCCAGAATCCGGCGCCGCTAGCCGGTTCCGGCGAAGAAATCCGGCAAGCCAAAACACGACGAAAACACATGATTTAGGATCGATTCTACAGGGCTTTCTCTGGGTTTTCCTTCCACAGCAACACAAACACCTCCTCCTGTCGTCCTCCGTCCTCCTTCGTCGATCAACAGCCGGAAAACGAAGAACACGGCGGCAACGACGTAAAAATCCGGCGAGCATAAAAATCGAACCCAAACTACACAAAACTGGTGTCAAACGATTGGAAATTCAACGATCTACACGCTCGTGGCCACAGAAACATCAAACAATTCCTTAAACTAAAAACCCGAATTCAAAACGGGTTGAAACTCAAAAATACAATTCACTAATCCGGGAATAGAAAAATTAATTAAAAATATGTATCATCATCTACTCAACCTGGGCAATCGATTCATATCACTTTCATCATCCAAACAGAACGATTTACAAATACCCAATTTGGCTATAAACCCTAAAAATACGAATTGAAAATCGAAGCAATAAAACTCAAAATTGATAACAGAATTAGAAAGTAGAGATCAAGAGCTTTGCAACGACTACTTACATGCTTGATTTGGAGATCAGAATCACTGTCAAATCTTTGCTTGAAATCAAGAACTCAAGAACCCTAATTTCTGAATTTGGGGATTTTGCTGAATTTTCTGATTTTAATTAATTAAATTAATAATAATTAGGGTATTTATAGCTGAAAAATTAATACTCCTAAATAAAATTAAAGGGCTAATTATACATCTAATAATAAATATTTGGCCCTAATTTTTATAATTTTTGGGTATATTAAAATTTAATTTATAAATATTTTATATATACAATATATATGCCAAAAATTCCCAAAAATTGTGAATAATTCAAAAATACAAAGAAATGGTATAAATAAAAGTCCTATAATTTTATAAAAATAAAAATGTGATTTTTGTGGGGTTTTTAATACCCAATGAGGCCTGGAAAAGTCATTTTTCGTAAAACGAGAAAATTTATAAAATATCTAGATGTTCAGAATATTGCGATTGTAAAAGCCATTTGTTGAAAAATAAGGCCCATTATTTTATTTGAAATACTGGCTTTAAAATCATTATTTGGGTTACAAAACGTTTGAAATGAAACCTTTGAATACGATATAAAACATCTGAAAAATACCTTAAAAATACAGAAATGATACAGAATACACGTAGCACGTAACAATTAGGATTTAACAGATAATCACACATAACTGACGTATTTATTCATATATTTTATTACAAATATGATATAATATAACGTAAATTTCCCGGTCGTTACAATCCAAGCAAGTCTGGGTCCTTAAAACTAACCAATAGTGGTCTTGATGATTGTAGGGCAACAGGAAAAATATCCTAGTTCTGGACAGTGGATGTTCAGGACATATGAATGGAAGCTACCAATTTTTTGGAGGCAGATTGGTTTCTTGGTTTAGCAAGAAACAGAAATCAATTTCCACATCAACTACAGAAGCAGAATATATTACTGCAAGAAGCTGTTGTGCACAGATTCTTTGGATGAAGAATCAGTTACTAGACTATGGGTCAGAATTTTTTTAAAATACCCATTTACTGTGATAATCAAAGTGCTATTGCTATGACAGGAAATCCAGTTCAACACTCAATGACAAAGCACATCAACATTAGGTACCATTTCATAAGGGAACATGTGATGGAAGGTACAGTGGAATTGCATTTTGTTCCAACAGATCAACAACTAGCAGATATCTTCACAAAACCACTATGTGAAGTTACTTTTACAAGATTGGTTAAACTCTGATGGGTTAAACTCTGATGTTATTGAAACTGTGGTAACTACGCCAAAGGAAAATGCACCTGTGCAGGGGGAGCATATTCAAGATACAACCACATCTCAAGAAGCATCAGATTCTTGAACAGGCTCTTGAAGTTCTGATTCATCAAGTTCTGATGGGCCAAGTTCTGATAATTCTGGAAACTTAAATTCTGAAGGATCCAACTCAGAGAGCATAATTTTAGGGGGAGCATCAGAAAATGCTGATGGAGACAGCTTGGATCATGGGGGAGCATCCAGTTCTAAACATAATCTTCCATCTGCAAAGAAGTGGACTAAAGCACATACACCTGACTTAATTATTGGAGATCCTGAAGCAGGTATAAGAACTAGAACAACAACATCAAATGAATGTCTCTATCACTCTTTTCTTTCTCAAAATGAACCAAAGAAAGTGGAAGAAGCTCTTTAAGATGCTGATTGGGTGCAAGCAATGCAGAAAGAGTTAAATGAATTTGAAAGAAATAAAGTCTGGACCCTGGTGCCAAGACCAAAGAACAGAGCTGTTGTTGGTATAAAGTGGGTATTCAGAAACAAAACTGATAGTGATGGCATAATTACAAGGAATAAAGCAAGGCTGGTTGCAAAAGGATACTCTCAATATGAGGGAATTATTTATGATGAAACATTTGCACCAGTTGCTAGATTGGAAGCCATAAGAATATTTTTGGCTTATGCTGCTCACAAAAAGTTTACAGTCTTTCAAATGGATGTAAAAAGTGCTTTTCTTAATGGAGAATTGGAAGAAGAAGTATATGTTGAACAACCTCCAGGTTTTGTAGATTCAAATTTCCTCATCATATCTACAGACTTGATAAAGCACTTCATGGCCTTAAGCAAGCTCCAAGAGTATGGTATGAGACATTAGATCAGTTTCTTCTAGAAAGTGGATTTAACAGAGCTACTATTGACAAAACCTTATTCTATCTCAACCATGGAAAGGACTTACTTTTGGTGCAAATATATGTTGATGATATCATTTTTGGTTCTACAAATGACAGACTTTGTAAGAAGTTTGCCAAGCTGATGCAGTCAAGATATCAAATGAGTATGATGGGATAACTTAGCTATTTTCTGGGCCTTCAAGTCAAGCGGAATGAAGAAGGAACTTTTATTTGTGGGATTAGGTATCCTAGAGAATCAGACTTTAAGCTAATAGGTTACTCAGATGCAGATTTTGCAGGATGCAAAATTGACAGGAAAAGCACAAGTGGAAGCTGCCAATTTCTTGGAGGCAGATTGGTTTCTTGGTTTAGCAAGAAACAAAAGTCAATTTCCACATCAACTGCAGAAGCAGAATACATTGCTGCAGGAAGTTGTTGTGCACAGATTCTTTGGATTAAGAATCAGCTACTAGATTATGGGTTAACATATTCTAAAATCCCTATTTACTGTGATAATCAAAGTGCTATTGCTATGACAGGTAATCCAGTTCAACACTCAATGACAAAGCACATCAGCATTAGGTACCACTTCATAAGGGAACATGTGGATGAAGGTACAATGAAATTGCATTTTATTCCAACAGATCAACAACTAGCAGATATCTTCACAAAACCACTGTGTGAAGCTACTTTTACAAGATTAGTAAATGAACTTGGAATGGTTTCAAGTTCTTTCTCTAAATCTGCTTAGTTTATATTCTGATACATCAGACTTTATGATCAGTATTTACAGATATTACTATCTTTGTGAATTTTGTGCTTAATTTAAAATTTTCTAGGTGCTGATTGTTTTCTGCTGTGAATTTTTAAACTCTGATAGTAATATGAATGTTTCTGTGACTATTCAATCCAATGAGGATTATTTGTTAGATATTGACTTGGTAGTCTTTAACAAATTGTATATCCCATGTTTGAATTAGTTATTTATGTGGAAATTCATAACAAAAGCAAACTCTGATTTTGATCTCAGTTAAATTTACTTTGTGTATCTTATTACTAAGTCACAAACTAGATTATTGCTCTTTATCTGTCAAATTCTGATGTTAGTAAATCTTAAGGATGAACTACATGCTTGGTAAGCCTCACTTATCTGAAGAAAGGAAAAGAAAAGAAAAATTGAAGTTATGTACACCTTTGAGATCTAGAGTAAATATGTGAAAGGGAAGACCCAAGTGCATTGCTGTTATTAAGTTATATGCATTAGAAAAGCAAATAAATTTTTCTTGGTGACTTTTCACATTCTCTGATTACTGGAGAAATACTCTGAAAATAACATAAATTCTGATAGCAGTTATGACTCATTTACACTGAGAAGCCACTGTAAAAAGAATGTAAAAAGATGCATAAAATGAGCACAAACCATTGAGGTAGACTTCAAATTAAAGACAGATTTTAAGTATTTTTCTTAGTTATGCCTTATTTCTAAGATTTCTGAAGTCTATCAGACTTTAATCTTTATCTGATCATTTGCAAATGCACACACTCTCACTCCATATGAATGATGAAAAATATTGTGGTGATTAAGTTGTTTTATTAGGTCATACACACTGTAGAAGGGGGTTGAATACAGTGTATAGTACAATCAAATCGAATTAAGAACAAGTATGTAACACAAAATGATCTTATTAAAAAACAGTATTGCAATGGAACTGTTCTCTCTCAGTGATGAACAAATATCACGAGAGCTGCTAGGGTTACAATGAATAATATTCTCGATAATGATAAAACATATAGTGTAAACCCTATGCTGTGTTTATATAGACACAGAGTTACAAGATAATCTTCTAATTGATATCGAATATGATTCTGTATCCTAAAATATATCAACTAGTTATCTTTTCCTCCAAGTCTTCTATTCTTCATAGAATTCTTCTCCATGCATATCTCTTCTTGTTTTAGTCTTGATCTTCTTTCCTTTCAATCAGTCGCCTTTCTTATCTGAAAGTCTTTTTAAGTCCTGATATTATCTCCTGATAAATATCTTCTAATATCTTAAGTTTTGACTTCAGTATAAGTACTGATTTCCAGTTAAGTCCTGATTTGTCCTGTTAGTCAAGATCTGAAAACTAAACACAAATCATTATTAGACATGACATCACAAATATATCTAACAATCTCCCCCAACTTGTAAATTAGCATAATATACAAGTTCAATAGATATTTGATGATGTCAAAAACATTAAGTACAAATGCATATGAGAATTTGACTAAATAACTACAACTCACAGTCCTTGTAGCTTTTACCATCCTTAAAGTCTGATATCAGCTTTAGCCTGTATATCCTTCAAAATTTATCAGCTGTAGTTCTTGACTTGGCTTCAATGTGTGATCTCTTTAATGTCATGAGTTGTTCTGAGATAGTTCTTCAACAGACTCCTCTCAGCATATTCAAGTTCATTCTGCATCCTCCTTTTTGCATTTTTAAGTTCAGCTGTATCTTCTCCTGTCTGAAAGATAGCAGCCCTGAGATCATTTATTTTTGCTTTCCTTATCTCCAAATCCAGTCTGATGACATAGACTTTATCAGACTCTAGATTGAATTCAAGACCCTTAATACCAAGAAATGTAGTGATGTTGGCAGTATTAGGCTTCATTTCAACTATATCACCATTGTGAGCTCTGTACTTAGGATAGTATGGCCTGTCAGACTTTACAGAGTAAAGTTTCTTCTGCCTTTGAATATCAGATTTTAAGTAACTGGCTGCACCATCTGTTGACCTGTTCTTCACTTGAAGTAGAAATAGAACATGTTGCAGTTCTTCATAATAGTTCAACCGAATTGCATTCTTTCTAATCTGGAATACCCTCCCATCTGTCACAAAATATAACATGATATCTTCTTTCAATACAGAGTGGTAGACCATTTGTACAAACTCCAGTTGATTCAATCTTTCAGGAGTTGTTCCTACTCCTGGTTCAGTTCTGTTTTATCTCTAGCTTCCTTCCCTCGAATAACTCTTGCTTCAAAACCACTTGATGTAGTCTTCAAAGGTTGAGTAGATTTTTGAGCTTTAGTGAAACCAAGTAGTAGAATTTTTGAAGGTTTAACATGAGCAATGTCAGAGGTTTCCTTTCCTTTATCTTCTGATATCAAGACAACTTGAGCTCTGTCAGAGGTTGCTTGCATCATTGTAATATCAGAATTTACTAAGTCCTGATCTTGAACAACATGAGCTCTGTCAGAGGTTGTTTGAATATTCTTCTTCTTCTTCAAAATCAGACTAGTATCTTCATCAGAATTTATTTGTCATCCATGGTTGGCAGATAGATTTTCACAGAATCATCAACTTTAGCTTTGCCCTTAAACCTTGGATCTATCTCTATTTGTGATTTGGCTTTGAATTCAGATTTGTTTGCCTCAGAGTTTGTTTTCTCTTTAATCACAAAGCCCTTAGGCTTTGGTGGTTTCTTTGCAGTAATATAAGCTTTAGATTTGGATTTGATATTTTTTGCTTTAAGTCTGGCTTCTTCTTTCTTCAGACTTTCAAGGTCCATTCCTAGATTGTCTTTGAGAAATAGTCTTTTTGAAATTTCTTCATCCAGCTCCTGTAACTTGGGGTCTTGATAGTAGACTGTTGTTTCCTTCCCCTTAAGCTTCAGTGTCTGCATAAACTTCTGTGATTCTTGACTCTCATCTTGTATCAGAACATCAGGCTTAGTCAGAACTTGTTTATCAAAACTTATTCTTCTACCAACATCAGAGCTTGATCTCTGTATAGAAGTTCCTGCTTTCCTAGATGAAGAGCCTTTGCCCTGACCATGACCTCTACCCTTTTCATAGTTTCCCTGGTCATCATTTCCATCATCCTTTTTCTTCAGTGCTAAATCAGTAGAGCATTTGAACTTAATCACTTTCTCCCCCTTTTTGGCATCATCAGGTAGTAGGAGAGAGAGAAGTAATTCCACTGAAGATTAGATTTAATTTAGTTGAAGTTGCTGAGAAGCTTGATTCTTTAGTACTTCAGCAATCTGAGCTTGCTGTTTCTCCGGAGCTTTTTCAATAGCCTCAACTCTGTTAAAGGAAGGCTTGAAAAATCCGTTCTTATCCAGTTTAAAGTTCATGTCTTGTTGAATCAGTGTTTCTTGAATTTTGTCCACCTTGGCTTGAGTTATTGAGTGTTGACCTTGAAGGTTCCTTGTACTCAATGCAGTAACTCTGAGCTGTGCTTTGAAGTCATCATTCATCAGCATCTCATCAGCTTTAGCCATTTGTTCAGCAAGAATATTTGCAGTAGGAATAGAATAAACTTTGTTCCACTCCTTGATCCATTCTCTTCCTCTGTTGGTTTCACTCCAAGGTACTGGTGCATCCTCTCTCACAAACTTTTTAATCAAATCAGCTTTATTAACTGTGTGTAGAGGTGCATATCCTGAAAGACCAGTTGTATCAGCATTTTCATATGTAGCAGCTTCATCAGTATTGTCAGCATTTACTGCAACAGAACTTGCAGAATCTTCAGTATCAGCATCTTGTGATAGAATAACTGTATGTGAAGCATTAGAAGATTCATCTATATTGACATCAACATCTAGCAGTGGAGTTACTGGTGGAGTGTGTTGAGAAATGGTTGGAGCTTCCAAGTATAGAACCTCAGACACATTCAAGTTGTGAATATCTATTTCAGCACTTGTACCTGGATGATCAGCATGTACTGGAGAATGAATAGGAGACACAGGAGGTGTAGGCACTCTATCTTGAGCAGTTTCTTCAGCTTGAATTGGCGACAGTGGAGGTGTAGATTTAGTGGCTTCAGCAAATTCTGGTTGTGTAGATGGAAGGGATTCAATCAAAATTGGCTCCTTTGGGATAAGATATTCCTGATCCTCTTCCTTAGCTGCTGCTTCCACATCCTCTGAATCTGACTCAGCTATGTCCCTATTAGCTCTTTGTTTCTTCAATCTCTTCAAGGGCGGAGAGACTTTGGGAGCTTTGTCATCAGAATTTATCTTTCTAAGCCTTTTGAGGGGCCTAGAACTCCCAGTTTCATTTGTTTTCTAAGGAGACACTTCCTCAGTTGCTTCAACAACAGGTTCTGATTGTTGAACATGTGCCTCATCATTAGATTCATCTCTCAGAATCATTTTCCTTCTCTTTTGTTGCGTTTGAGGTATAGTCTTTGTCCTCTTTGCTCTAGAAGAAGAAGGCTTCACTTGATTATGTGCTGATGGTTGGCATGTTCTGATGTGAGTGTTTGTTGAGTGACAGTAGTAGGTGCTGATTGTTGTTGTGTGTTGGTGGGTTGGACATCAGGATATAGCAATGAATAGGTAGCAGCATCAACATTTACAAGGGCTTGCTTTACTGATAAAGGAATTCTAAGGGGTCTCAAAACTCCCTTCTTGTTGTCAACAGTTAAAAGATCAGTAAAAGCCCTCTTAGCTAATCTAAATGGTTCTATCTGTTCACTAGCTAATTGTGGTTCGTCTGAAGTACAGTGACTGTAGATTAACTGACGGAACCTAGCAAAGTAAACTACATTCCTGTCCTCTTTCATTCTATCTTTTATAAAGCATAACACATTCTTTGCATAATCAAAATGAGACTGGTTTAAGAGTGCATACCCAATTTGTTGTGTCAGAATAGGAATGGCATCAAAATTTGAGCACTTGTTGGCAAACGTCTTCGTAATGCAATCGAAGAAGAAGCTCCATTCCTTTCGAATATATGGGCATTTGAGTTGACCCAACTTAGCCAAAGTCTGTTCATACCCAAGATTAGCCATCATTTGCTGTAGCAATGGCTCCTCAACAGCAAAATTGAATTTACAGTTTTCTGGTAGGTGTAGAGCTTTTCGAACTATTGCCGAAGTAACCACATACTCAACCTCCTTTCCTGTAAACACGATTCTTGGAGTCCCATTCTTACCACCATCATCATAAAGTCATGTTCGCCAGAACGTCAGAACTTGAGTTCCAGATAAACAGGATGGCTGTGTCAAAGCGAACCCAATTTCACTATGAGATAAGAAATCTTGAATAAAATGAAGTTCCGAAGGAGCTTCACTCTTAGTGAGAATGGCAGCATAGTTGTTGGGGACGAAATTTGCTCCATTAAAAATTATCTCTTTAGGTGCCATTGAAAAATGAGTGAGAATATAGAGTGCCTGAAAGGTGTTTGATAAAATGTCTGTATAGAAAACAATCAGTAAATATGAGAGAATAAGAAAAAGAGAGAGAGTATAGATTAGAAATGTAAACAAAAGATTGTAAAATCTTTTATCTCTTTTACTTAGACACACCACGTGACAGCAGTTATTGAGAAGTGGAATAGACTTTACACCTATCAGCTATGCAGTAGTTAAGACAAAAGTCAATGGGCACGGTAAATAAGTAATGATTACTATGCACATGCAGTTTTTCAAAAAAAAAACTGTTTCCACTAAACAAATGATTATTACTACTTTATCTCATGTAAACCAATATTCTGATAAAATATAACTGTTCAAGTATTGACCAAAAATACATCAAGTAAATAAATACTGCCACGTAAGCATGAGAACTTGATTATTATCAGAATTTAAAAGTCATCAGAATATGGCTCCTTTACTCAAAAAGTGAATGTTCATTTCTGTAATGCTTCACACAAATACTGATATGATTTCAACAGAACTTAATCATCAGAACTTCCATCAGAACTTGTCCTTAGAATTTATGCAACTGACACTTAACCTGTTCATCTAAAACAACATTGATCACCACATTAATTTTCATCATTCATATGAAGTGTAAGTGTGTGCATTAAGCTAAATATCAGACAAAGAGTAAAGTCTGATTCACTTCAGTACATCTTAGAAATAAGGCATAACTAAGAACTTTGCTCAAAATCTGTCATTAGTCTGAAGTCTACAATAGAATGAGTTCATGCATGATTCCACCTCAACTATTTTGTGCTCATTTTATGCATCTTTAAACATTCTTTTCCACAGTGGCTTCTCAGTGTAAGTGAGTCACAACTGCTATCAGAATTTATGCTTTTATCAGAGTATTTCTCCAGTAATCAGAGAATGTGAAAAGTCACCAAGAAAATTTTATATTGCTTTTCTAATACATATTACTTAATACCAGCAATGCACTTGGGTCTTCCCTTCCACATATATTTTTCTCTAGATCTCAAAGGAGTACCTGATATTCATTTCTTTTCTTTCTTTTGATAAGTGAGGCTTATCAGCACTTAGTACATCCATCAGATTTACAAATGAAGGGTTTTTAGCACATAAACGCAACGAAAACGTAAATTTAAATCTTAAAAAAACCGAAACCCTCCACAGGATCGATGCAAAAAATAATATTTAATTCGTAGTTCAGTATGTTTACCTTAATAAGCTTTACGTCAATAGAAAGATGGAGGTCTTTAATAGCGATCCAAGAACGATGAACGGAAATCCCTAGCAGTTGCTCCTCAAGTGTGAAGCACTCCACCGGAATCCACCAAGAGTACAATGTGATGGAGGAGGAAGAGGTTGAGAGAATTAGTTGCCTCCCTCTTGTTCTACTTTAGAATTAGGGTTAATTATTTGGGTTGAGGCAAATAGGGTTTATAATAGTATATTTATAGGCAAATTTTTCAGCTGAAAATTTTCCATAAAATATTATTATTATTAACCCTTTAATTGATTATTCTTATTAACCAATTAACTAATAATTAAAATACCTTTTAATCATTAATCCCTTTTCTAAACACTTTAGAAAAATAATTCTCTCACTTGATTTAATTTCTAAAATTAAATTCTTAATTAATAATATTAAGAATTAATTAAATCTCATTTAATCACTTATTAAATCTGCTAATTAATTATTAATTTCACAAATAAATAATTACCAGCCACTATTAATTAATTCCTCCACCATTAAATCATTCTCTTTTATGGTGTGACCCTGTAGGTTCAATATTAATCCGGTAGTAGAAATAAATAATAATAAAACTATTTTATCATTATTTATATAAATTCTTTAATTCATTAAATATGATTAATTAATAAATTAATCATATTTATTCTACATCGTGAGGGATACTTCTCAGCATATCGCGACTATCCGGATAATACGAATTCACTGCTTAGAATACCAAGAACCTATTCAGTGAGTAGTAGTAGTTACCGTACAATAAATTCCTTCTACCCTGCAATGTCACGATTAAATACAAGGCATGGAACTTGTGTCAAGCCTATCTTATTTAATCATTTGCTTTCCCATTCACTATGCTTAGTTCTATTTAATGTAAATTAGAAACTTCTTTCTAATTTCATTCACTCTGGCCAGAGATTCCTGAACTAGCATAAGTGGATCAGCATTGAACATTCTCTTCCTTTACTGGAAGGGTAGATCCTTTATTGATCATACACTATCTTCGTGTACAAATTCCTATACCCAGTAGAGCCCTTATAATTGTCCCTGGAGACTAAGAACTAAACCAAAGCATAGTTCAGTGTACACAAGATGACTATGGTGACCTCAAGTCTAAGGATACTTGTACAACTATCACTATGTGAACAACTGCTGACACGTGAGTGAACTCCATCAGTTGTTCAGCTGTGTGAGTCATGTTCAGTGAACTTATTCTATAATAAGCACCTACATACTAGCTATAGTGTCACCACACAAATGTCTATGAGAACAGACATCCTTCATAATGAAGCAAGCATAGTATGTACCGATCTTTGCGGATCACTAATTACCAGTTAGTAATCCTACGACCAGGAAATATTTAAGTTTAGAGTTATCATCTTTTAGGTCTCATTATTATGATCTCATCATAATCCATAAAAAGCTTTACTCTAAACTATGGTATATCTTATTTAAACACTTAAATAGATAAAGCCCACAATAAAACCAAAACAAGTCTTTTATTAATATCAATGAAATCAAAATAGATTACATAAAAGTTATTTCTAAATCATCATATATGATTGGACTTAGGACACATCTCTTTCAATCTCCCACTTGTACTAAAGCCAATCACTCTGGTATCTAATACCCATCTTGCCTCTATGACGATCAAAGTGACTTTGAGAAAGTGGCTTTGTGAGTGGGTCTGCTACGTTGTTATGTGTGTCAACTCTCTTGACGTCTCCTCTTTCAATACAATACAAGAAATGTTACCGCACTCCCACTAACCTTTTTATAGACACATGGTTCATCTATGTTTTTGATAAAACCAAACTCTTTGATTGTCTCATCAAAACGGATGTTCCATCTACGAGAAGCTTGCTTTAAACCATATATAGTTCGCAGCAGCTTACACACTAGGTGTTCATTTCCTTTGGAAAGAAAACCCTCTGGTTGTGTCATATACACTTCCTCTTCAAGTTTCCCATTGAGGAAGGCCGTTTTCACGTCCATTTGCCAGATCTCATAGTCATAGTAAGCAGCAATCGCAAGCAAAATCTGAATTGATTTTAACAGGGCTATAGGAAAAAAAGTTTCATCAAAGTCAATCCCTTGCCTTCGTCTGAATCCTTTTTCCACAAGCCTGGCCTTATAGGTCTCCACCTGCCCATCTGCTCCAATCTTTCTTTTGTATACCCACTTACACCCAATAGGCTTAACACCTTCAGGCGCCTCAACCAGAGTCCATACTTGGTTGGTATACACAGATTTCATTTCGGATTTCATGGCACTATGCCATCAACACTACTCATAGCCTCATTATAGGTCACAGGGTCGTCATCATCAATGATTGACAATTCATTGTCATTCTCAATGACAAGGCCATAATACCTCTCAGGTTGGCGAGACACTCTCCCTGACCTACGAATGGGTTGTTCCACAGAAGGTTGTTCAGTCTGAACAAGTGTTTCCACTTGATCCGTAGTAGTTTGTGCTTCTTGAACTTCATCAAGTTCAATTTTTCTCCTACTGTTTCCTTCAAGGATAAACTGCTTTTCCAAGAAGGTAGCATGTCTGGAGACAAACACCCGATGATCGGTATAAAAGTAATACCCTAAAGTCTCTTTAGGATATCCCACAAAATTACATTTTACAGATCAAGATTCCAGCTTATCTGGGTTAACTTTCTTGACATAAGCTGGACATCCCCAAATCTTAACGTGTTTAAGACTCGGTTTCCTTTCTTTCCATATCTCATATGGAGTTTGAGGAACAGATTTGGAAGGCACCTTATTTAATAAATATGCTGAGGTTTCCAATGCATAACCCCACAGGAATACTAGAAGATTCGCATAGCTCATCATGGACCGAACCATGTCTAACAAAGTTCGATTTCTCCTTTCAGATACCCTATTCAATTGTGGAGTATATGGAGGAGTCCACTGGGAGACTATACCATTTTCTTTGAGATAAGCTAGAAACTCTCCATTCAAGCATTCACCACCTCGATCTAATTGAAGAGTTATAATACTATGTTTGGTTTGTTTCTCCACTTCATACTTATATTCTTTGAACTTTTCAAACGCTTCAGACTTGTGTTTCATCAAATACACATATCTGAATCTAGATCGATCATCTATGAAAGCATTGAAGTATGAAAATCCACCCATGGCTTGCGTAGACATTGGTCCACATACATCTGTGTGTACCAATCCTAGCAAATCTGCAGCCCTCTCTCCATGTCCATTAAATGGAGATTTTGTCATTTTACCCAATAGACAAGACTCGCATGTAGGATATGATTCAAAATCAAAGGGGTCAAGTAACCCTTCCTTATGCAATGTCTGCAGTCTATTTTCACTAATATGACCAAGTCCGCAGTGTCACAAGAAAGTGAGATTTTCATCATCCCTTTTTCTTTTATTAGTATGTTCAATTTGTAGTAAATTATGCTCTACGTCACATACATACAGACCATTATTTAAAATACCACTTCCATAAAGAATGTAACACCCCCAGATCCGGGGTTCGGGATCCGAGTCATCACGGTCTTTCTTTCCACAATATCACTTCACTTAATTAATAATAATTAACCTTATGCTGTGACCCCACACTAACACACACCACAACCCGTTATAGTCTCAGAGATGAAATTGAAATAGGTACAAGTCTTTGAATCCACAATTTTAAAGTTACCCAAAATGATTACTTAATAAGTTTACAATTAATTGCCATTATCTGCCACGAGTTATAATTATACATAATTGATTCTCAAAAGTAGAAGGTCTGATCTACAGATAGATCTACCTCTGCAGCTATAGCAGCTATGATCTCAACGGGAAGGCGCGGGGCGCTTCCCACGCTCTTGCGCTGGGTCTGCTTGAGTCTGGCCATCTTTCCTAACTGTTGTTGTGTGATGAAGAAATAAAGCAAGAGTGAGCATTACAGCTCGCAAGATAATATATAGTGTAAACAATAATGCAAGTATCTAAAAGGATAACTTACTAGAATCCTTTATCATGTGTAAGATAATTACTTACTGGATATAAGTAAAAACAAGGGATGAAGTTACCAATTACTTCACTATACTTATATCATTTATAAAGCTACTTGAACTATCGCTGTTCAAAGTATAATGAGCTTTCAACATTTCATCACATAGATGAGACTACAAGACAAGATTTGAATAGATTAAATCTTTGAAGTATTATTGAAGGAAATGAAGTTATGATATACTTCATTAAGTTCCGATATATATATCCACATATATACCTTCTTTATACAGTTCCTGGAAACCTCTGTCATGTAAGGTATGAACAGAGTTTGTAACATCCAATAAATTTTTGGAAGGAAAAAGAATTATGGCATAAACCCGATATCTTGCTGATCAGGCAAAGATACCAATAAGTAACCTTTTCTACTAATAGATGGTCGAATTCCCCACTGGTCATCACCCTGGTCGCAATAGGACCTTATGCTGGACTGCCAGTCAGCCACTTACGCATTTGATGGACTCCCACTGAGCCACTTACACTATCATAGACGCCCACTGAGCCCATGTTGCTTATGCCGACTCGATAGATTGACTTACTTCCCGAATATTGGGTAAGTAATCAATTCATTTACCAAAACCGCAACCTTGTTGCGAATATAAAATACACCACAGAGCCGGATCCCTCTGGTTTTGAGCGAGTATTTAATTCCCCTTTAAAAAGGAAGATCTTAAATATATAAAAATGAGTTTTGGGATCCGCTCTAACTTTTTAAAAATCATTTTAAAGACTCGAAAATACTTTAAAGAGTGTTTGGAGTAATACGGATTTAACAAAGTAAATCAGTCCCAATATATTAGAAAATATCTGAATATTATTATTTAAATAATATTCCCATAAAGAATAATCTTTATACAAATAATTGAGGTAGAAGTTGTAAAACTTATACTTGAAATGAGTATTAAATAACCAAAGATATACTTATACGAAAGTACTATCTTTATTTGAATAATCAAAGATAAGTTTGATTATCGACACCTTATTCTTTAATAAAATAAAGTATATATCTCAGCAAATAATCGAGTCATAGGTCCTCAAATGAATATTCAAATAATATTCATTAAATAATATAAACTGAGTCATAAGCCCTCGAATGAATATTCAAATAATACTCAATTAATAAAATAAAACTGAGTCATAAGCCCTCGAATGAATATTCGAAATAATATTCTTTAAATAAAATAAAAGAGTCATAAGTCCTCGAATGAATATTCAAGTAATATTCATTAATAATATAAAGGAGTCATAAGTCCTCGAATGAATATTCAAGTAATATTCAATTAATAAAATAAAAGGAGTCATAAGTCCTCGAATGAATATTCAAGTAATATTCATTAATAATATAAAGTTATCGAATAAACCTTATTCGATTAATAGTTTTTAAAAACTATTTATAAATATATATAATATACTCGGGAGCCTCGCCTCCCGGTTTTAGAAAAAGTTCACCTTTTGCTCCCCTATACTAAGGGTATACGCAAATATCGCTTATCTCTAGCATATGTATTATGCAACTACTAAGCATTTGAACCAACAGATATATAATTCAAGAATATGAAACAGGCATGCATATATACCATATCATATGCTACAATATATCGCAAGAATTTGCTAATAACAAATATGCATTTATCGCAAGATCATGCATATACACATAAACATCACAACAACAGTATAACGGGTAGAAAACTTGCCTGAGCGACTGGGGCTTACAAATGGCTCGGGACGAGTATAGTAACCTATAAACAACATATAAGTTGGAATTAAACCAAAGTCACTTGTAAATCTATACTTTAACCAAATTAGATTCTAACGCTCGCTTTGCGCTTACTGATTCTCTTAAGTCGCTAGAGTACCCTCGGCTCCACCATTTTTAATAAATTAACCATTAGGAGTTTTAAGGCGATTCTTTCGCGAGTGTCTTA